>NC_139152.1:28741779-29341779 GCF_964270905.1 Leucopleurus acutus | reverse complement strand
TATTTGACATTGAAATAATATTAAGATCATTATTATTACTATTATTATTTTAGTATTTTGTCACTATCAATATCTTTGAAAATCTTTAATTTGGTGAAAGAAAACTTTGTTAATGTTGGTATTTAAGTACTTAGCACAATTTCACTGTTATGGAACAGTAAAAAATCATTAATTCTTTCCATTTGATTTTTTCTTAACATCTCTACCACCTTACTCAAAATAACATTGTATTTCTTCTTTTTACATTCAGTATTTAATTGTCATCATTAGACTGTGATTTTTTTTATTAATCGGTATACTAGGTAGTAAATTCTTTTTATTTCAGAATTAACCTCAATATAGTTAAGTCAAGTGCTCCAAAAAAAATGTGGATTGGTAAATTTCATTAGCCTCCCTCTGTGTGATTTATAGTCTTGTCTCTTAAATAATGTAGTTTGAGACAATAAGTAAGATCCTTCACAGTGAAGGTGCCTTTCTTCTCTTGCTACATATCACTTATTCCTTCTATGAATATTAAAACATTGCTTAAATTATAACAGCACCTTTCAGGGGTTATCGTTAGTACTTCAAGAACAAATTTAATATCTTTCATGGTAGATGATCACAATAAATGAGACAGTAACTAAAGAACTCAAATGAAAAATATAGGTCACATCCAATCTGTGACTTTTGACCCTAAATCAATTCTTTTCAGCATGGTGAGAACTGATTCACGGGCTTATGGTGGAAAATTGATATATAAGACTGTCTTTTAACATTCCATAATGATTTGAGAAAATTTAGCAACAATATCTTCTCATTCCCATAAAACTTAGCTTCTGGAAACATAATCTAAATGATTTCAAGCCTTACTGCCACTTCCTATTAACTGTAATCCTGAACTTTTGACCTCTGTGACCCTCAGTTTCCCCATTTTAAAAAATTATAAGTAAAATAATTATCCTTTGGGTTTCTTTAATATTACATAAAGAATGAAACAATTAAATGTAGAGGACAATATATGTGTTAATTATGAATTTCTAAAAGGATAGGGTAAATACTACTAATGTGCTGGCAGGTTCTCATTATGGGGAAGAGTTCCTTCCATAAAGTCTGAAACTTTGTAGAAAGACAGACCATTAGTGAGGAAGTATTAGCCAAAACATCCCTAATGACTAATTAGAAGACACACTTTGGAACTATGTCTGCCATGTGCTTTTTTAATTTCCACATCAAAGTTTGTAATTATAATACTCTTTTTATCAGGAAAAGAATCTCACAATGGATTAAAGCTTTTTGAGAAGACTCTATTAATGACTGAAATTTTTAAAAGGTGAAACAAAAATGTGTGAAACTACATGCTGTGTCTGAACAGACAGGCCGTTTTCTGATAATGAACCTGACTTGCTTAACTGTGTATTTCTCTTTGAACATAATTTTGAATTGGCATAATTACTTAAAGTTCTAGATCATCTTGCTACTCTTTAGTGTTCAAATATCGTTGTGGAAATACTCTTATTTTCTTCGTATTTTTAACATACTTAAGTCCACCCTTCTGCCAGCATTCATATAGCAAATTCTCTAGGAGACTATACACGATACCATTTCTATTATATAATATTATCTCCAAATTGATTATTAGCAACAAGATGAACCAATTTTATATCAATTGTTAGGGGCAAGAATAAGGATTTATTGTTTTGATAATGAAGAAATCAGACTGTTTCTTCTTTTTGAAAATTACATTTCTTAGGGGAAAAAATGAGTTTGTTTATAACAGTAGTTGCCTGAGATACATTTTCCACATATGTAAGTATTTACTTGTCTTATGAAAATCAAGGGGCAAAATACATATGGTAAAATGAATGAAGTGAACTAAATCTACAAATACAGCATGATGATGTTTACATGTGTATTCTCCCATGTAATCACCACCCAGAACAAGATACAGAACTGTCTCAGCACCCATGAAGGCACTTCCTTGCCCTTTCTCAGTCTAAACTAGCCCCTAGATTTAACTACTATTCTGAATTCTCTCCTCATCAATTAGATTTGACTATCCTAGAACTTGCCATAAATGGAATCATATAGCAGTTACTACTTTTGTCTTGAGTTGATTTCACTCAGTATTATGTCTGTTAGGTTTATTCATGTTGTATATATTCGAAGTGTATTCTTTTGTACTTCTCTGTAATATTCCTTCATAAGATTTACCACAATTTACCCATTCTCTGTTGTTAAGCATATGGGTTTTTCCCAGATGCTTATTATTATGAATAAATATGTTATAAATATTTTTGTCTTTGTGTGGACTCACTTCTCTTGTGTATACATTTAGGAGTGGAAATAATGGAAACGGCCAGCTATCCTGAAGCAGTTTTACAATTTTACATCCCTACCAGCCATGTATTCAATTTTTCCACCTATTCCACACATTTGGTAATTTCTTTCTTAGTTAATTATAGTTGTCCTAGTAGCTGTATTTATTTGTACTTTTAATTTGTATTTATGTAACAGTATTTCTTTGTATTTTTAATTTGTGTTTTCCTGATGAATAGTGATGTTGACTATATTTATTATGCTTATTAGCTATTTAAATATAATTTATATGAAAATTCTTTTCAAGGGACATTTCCCATTATTTTTATTTTTTTCCTTATTGATTTGGAGAAGTCTTTTCTATATTCTGAATATGAGTCCTACAGCACCTACATATAACAAATATATATTTTCTTCTACTATTTCTTTGGTGTTTTCACTTTCTTCATGAGGTTTATTGACAAAGGAAAAAACTTTATTATAAAGCCAATTTTTAATTTTTTGTTTTATGACTAGTTCTTCAGTGTTTTTGATTCCTATATTAGAGATCTTTACCTATTGCAGGGTCATATAGATATCCCTCTGCGTTTTCTTATAGAGACTTTAGATTTCTTTTCACAGTTATGCCTATGAACTAAGTTTTGTCCATTTCATAGAATGGTATAAGATAGTTGTCAAGTTTTATTTATTTTTTACCATTATAGAGATAAAATTACTTGATTCAGTTATCTTTCATTAATTTATTGCTTCAACATAATTTCACCTCTTTAATCTTCGATATAAGTCAAGTGCCCAAATATATGGATCTATTTTAGTACTATTGATATTGTTTGTCTATTCTTATGCCAGTACACTATGATGCTAATAACTAGCTTTTTCAGTAATTTGTCAAATCTGGGATGTATGTCCTCCAATTTTATTCTTCCTCAAGAATATATTGACTACAGTAGGTTCTTTGCATTTCAAACTAAATCTTAGAATCACCTTCTCACTTTCTACAAAAGTTAAAAAAATCTTAGACATTTTCATTGAGATTTTAGTGACTATATAAGAATATGAGGAAAATTGATACTTTTACAATGTTTTCACAAATTTGGTATCTGTTCAATTATTTAGAACTTCTTTAATGTTTTTACAGCAATGTTTTGTACTCTTTATTGTAGGTTTTAGAAATCTTCTGAAATGTATTCTGCTGATTTTATATTTTTGATGTTATTAATGGTATTTAAAATTTTACTTTTAAATTGTTTGATGCTACTATTCAGAAATATACTTAATTTAATCATATTGACTGTGCATCTGGCAACTTTTAAAGTTTACTTACTACCTGAAATACTTTGTTTAGTATTCAAAACCATGATTAGGTATTAATAATTTGATATAATATTAAGCTAAATACAAACTTATGGAAATTAATTGAACAATGATTCTTTTAAATAAAAGGCTCAAGATGGGTTGACCCCCAGACATCGATAATTTAAAAAAAAACAAAAAACACATATCAGACAGTAAGAAAGTAACAGAAAAGAATAAGTTAGTGCAAGTAAGGTTATTCACTGTGTAAGTCCTCTAAAGTTTACAGAAATCTAGTGGAGGTTATTACATTCCGGAGTTTGATCTGGTATAGATATCATTGTACCTATATTTAATAGGCAGGTCCTGGCTGGAAAAAAATCTCTCTGTCTATAAGTTCACCTGTTTATATGTCTGTATATACATATAATTAGCATTTAGCAGTGGTTTATAGTTTTGAATTCCAATAATTGCTCCTATTATAAGGAATTCAGAAGTAGAAATAAGTAGGCCAATGATAGAATGACAAGAAAAGCTAAAATTTAAGAGGAAAGAAGTAAAAAAACTAATTTTATGCCCATTGTTTCTTTGTTGGAAACCTACTCATTATTCATAATTCACTTTAAATGTGTCTTCTTTGTGAAACAGTTAAATAAATTCCTATCTTTGCTAAAATATTACCATGCATTCTTCTATCATAACATATAAAACAATTTATCTAAATACATATAATTATCCCAAACTGGACTGTAAGTTTTTTGAGAGAAGGCAAAGAATTGTATTTGTCACTAAGTGCCTGGCAGAAAACAGAATTCATCTGGAGATGAACTGAAGAGCCTCCTGGAAGATGGAGATGAACAGAGGTACCACAGCCAACAATCAGTCTCAACTGCCAGACCTGTGAATCAGGCCATCTGAGACACTCCAATCCTAATGAAGTCATCGTACGACTATGGCCATATGAGCAACATCAGGCATGACCCACAGAAGACCTATCCATACTGACAACCCACAGCATTATGAGAAATAGTAAATTGTTGTTCTAAGTCACTTCAGGCTGTGGTGATTTGTGATGCAGTAATAGGTAAAGGAAGCAATTGCCATTTTGTGTAAACTATTTTTGATAATAGCAGATGGAAAATGATTTATTTTGTGGAGTAGTATTTATCATAAAAATAAAACCAAAAATTATAAAAATGAAAACACCTGTATATACAGATGATGACATGTTGAGTGAAATATTAAATGAAATTCAGCGAATAGTTAAATTTATATGTATAACTACTAAGAAAATAGGCAATCTAGAATAAAACCTCATATTACCTGAATGAAAAGTCATTCGATAAAAATTCAGCTCTTGTTTCTGATTTTAAAAATAATGCAAAGGGGGCTTCCCTGGTGGCACAGTGGTTGAGAGTCTGCCTGCCGAGGCAGGGGACATGGGTTCGTGCCCCGATCCAGGAAGATCCCACATGCCGCGGAGCAGCTGGGCCCGTGAGCCATGGCCGCTGAGCCTGTGCGTCCAGAGCCTGTGCTCCGCAACGGGAGAGGCCACAACAGTGAGAGGCCCGCATAACACACACACACACACAAAAAGCAAAGGACATGGACATGTATACACGCACATGCACACCTTGGCAAAACAGAAAACATTATAACCAAACTGTGTAAAATAATATCATTCTTATATTCCTATACATCTTTCCCATTTTATATGGATTATCACTCCCTAACTTTCCAAGTTCATTACTATCCTTCTTTGTCCATTTCTTTATAATGTATTGTTATGATCTGAATTATGTCCCCCCCCCCAAAATTCATATGTTGAAACCCTAATCCCCAGTACCATAGAATGTGAGACTATTTGGAATAGTGTCTTTAAAGAGGTAATTAAGGTTAAAAGAGATCATAAGGGTGGGGCCCTAATCTAATAGGACTATGTCCTTATTAGAAGAGAAAGAGACTCCAGGGGTACAGGCACACAAAGAAAAAGCTATGTGAGGACACAGCAAGGAGGTGGCTGTCTACTCGCCAAGGAGAGACACCAATGCTGCCAGCACCTTGACTGTGGTCTTTCAGCTTTCTGAACTCTGAGAAAATAAATTCCTGTTGTTTAAGCTACCATTCTGCGGTATTTTGTTATGGCAGCCCTAGCTGATGTAGGGGAAGAAAGACTTTCTTTCTACCCTCCTAGGTTCAACAGCTGTCTCTATGAAATAAACTGATAAGAGGCAGACTAACAGGAGAAAAGATACATAAGTTTATTAATTTTTAATATCACATGCACGACGGCATTACAGAAGAAAAGTGAATACCCCAAAAAAGCAGAAACATGGGAGAGCTTACGTTCAAGAAGAAAACAAATATGTGGTATGTCGGTGGAATTATCTAAAGCTGACTCTGTCTTGAATAAAAGCAAGACTAGACTAGGAACAGTCTAAAATAGACATTGTGAAAAAAACAGGGAAAATAATTATTTATTTTACATTCCTTTATTCTAATATTTTAATCTACTCTATACTATACTATACTAAATTTTATAAGGTGTGAAAATAAATAAAAGACAACTTCATTTAAAACATTATCAGGAAGTTTAGAAGGGAGAGCTCTCATGCACATACCAGCCTGAATAATCAGAAGGAAGAAGGAAGAGAAGCGATTTTTAAAGGGTCTTTTTGTATAGAATTCTTTGTGTAACATTCTCTGGGTTTCAACTTTTTATCCATGATGTTAAGAACGTTGTTTTTCTTCTGGTATGAGGGAGGACATTTTTTACATGGGAATTTCATCTCCTGCTTTTAAGAAAAGGAAGGAATGTCTATTTAGGTCTTCTGGCCATTTTTTAACTGGATTGATTGTTTTTATGATATTGAGCTCCATGAGCTGTTTGTATATATTGGAGATTAATCCTTTGTCCATTGTTTCATTTGCAAATATTTTCTCCCACCCTGAAGGTTGTCTTTTCATCTTGTTTATGGTTTCCTTTGCTGTGCAAAAGCTTTTAAGTTTCATTAGGTCCCATTTGTTTATTTTTGTTTTTATTTTCATTACTCTAGGAGGTGGGTCAAAAAAGATCTTTCTGTAGTTTATGTCAAAGAGTGTTTTTCCTGTGTTTTCCTCTAAGAGTTTTATAGTGTCTGGTCTTACATTTCGGTCTTTAATCCATTTGGAGTTTATTTTTGTGTATGGTGTTAGGGAGTGTTCTCATTTCATTCTTTTACATGTAGCTGTCCAGTTTCCCCAGCACCACTTATTGAAGAGGCTGTCTTTTCTCCACTGTATGTTCTTGCCTCCTTTGTCATAAATTATGTGACCATATATGCATGGGTTTATCTCTGGGCTTTCTATCCTGTACCATTGATCTATATTTCTGTTTTTGTGCCAGTACCATACTGTCTTGATTACTGTAGCTTTGTAGTATAGTTTGAAGTTGGGAATCCTTATTCCTCTGGCCTGCTTTTCTTTCTCAAGATTACTTTGACTATTCAGTGTCTTTTGTGTTTCCATACGAATTGTAAAATTTTTTGTTCTAATTCTGTGAAGAATGCCATTGGTAGTTTGATAGGGATTGCATTGAATCTGTAGCTTGCTTTGGGTAATATAGTCATTTTCATAATATTGATTCTTCCAATCCAAGAACATGGTATATTTCTCCATCTGTTTATGTCATCTTTGATTTCTTTCATCAATGTTTTATAGTTTGAGTACAAGTCTTTTGCCTCCTTAGGTAGGTTTATTCCTAGGTATTTTATTCTTTTTGTTGCGATGGTAAATGGGATTGTTTCCTTAATTTCTCTTTCTGATTTTTTGTTGTTAGTGTATAGGAATGCCAGAGATTTCTGTGCATTAATTTTGTATCCTGCAAGCGGAAGACCTAAATAGATATTTCACAAAAGAAGACATACAAATGGCCAAGAGACACATGAAAAGATGCTAAAAATCACTAATTATTACAGAAATGCAAGTCAAAACTACAATGAGGTATTACTTCACACCAGTCAGAATGGCTATTATCAAAAACTCTAGAAACGATAAATGCTGGAAAGGGTGTGGTGAAAAGGGTACACTCCTGCATTGTTGGTGGGAATGGAAATTGATACAGCCACTATGGAGAACAGTATGGAGGTTCCTTAAAAAACTAAAAATAGAACTACCATATGACCAGCAATCCCACTACTGGGCATATACCCTGAGAAAACCATAATTCAAAAAGAGACATGTACCACAATGTTCATTGCAGCTCTATTTACAATAGCCAGGACATGGAAGCAACCTAAATGTCCACCAACAGATGAATGGATAAAGAAGATGTGGCACATATATATGAAGAATGTTACTCAGCCATAAAAAGAAACGAAATTGAGTTATTTATAGTGAGGTGGATGGACCTGGAGTCTGTCATACAGAGTGAAGTAAGTCAGAAAGAGAAAAACAAACACCGTATGCTAACGCATATATATGGAATCTAAAAAAAAAATGGTACTGATGAATCTAGTGGCAGGGCAGGAATAAAGATGTAGACATAAAGAATGGACTTGAGGACACAGGGTGATTGGGGAAGCTGGGGCAAAGTGAGAGTAGCATTGATATATATACACTACCAAATGTAAAATATCTAGTGGGAAGCAGCTGCATAGCACAGGGAGATCAGCTCGGAAGCAGCTGCATAACACAGGGAGATTGTGCTTTGCGACATAGAGGGGTGGGATAGGGAGGGTGGGATGGAGGCTCAAGAGGGAGGAGATATGGGGATATATGTATGCATATGGCTGATTCACTTTGTTGTCCAACAGAAGCTAACACACTATTGTGAATCAATTATATTCTAATAAAGATCTATTAAAAAAAGAAGCAGAAAAGGAAGATCCCTCCCTGCCCCAGCAACAATGCGCTAACCACCAGTAAGAAACTGCTACAACCTCGAACTCCTGTTCTTCTCCAGTGAAATTTTATTCAAAACAACCTTCCCCAATTTCCTCCTAAAACCTAGTAGAAATTGACCTTCCTTTTGTCTCTTCACACTTGCCAATGATTCACTATATCTTGCCTGCCCCAGAGCTGCAATTCCCTGCTTTCCAGATTACACCCATTTTGCTGGTAAAGTAACTGGCTATGTTACTTTTTGAGGTTGACATTAGTCACTTTCAAAGCCCTGCTACTTTCTGTGAGAAATAAAAACATTTCATTTTACTGGGAAGTTATCTTATAGTATAAGATTGCGAATGATGATAAAGAGTAAATAGATCCAATATTCTCTCAGATATATGTGAAATAAGCAAGAAATAAAACAGAAAGGTAGATATGTTTATTCCTTGATAGTTTATATCTTAAAAATCCATTACCATAAGGTAGATGGACATAGACTCTACGATGATTAAAAACATATATGAATAAATTGCTTATCACAGCATTCTGATTTCAGATAAATAGAAATCAGGTGATAATTTCATATCAATCATTCATTGTCTTTGATATTTTTAAAAAGAACAAATTGTTTGCCTTAATTTCACAGCATTTATGTTACCTATCATTTTAATTGGTTAGGTACTAGGTGACTTTTAAAGTTGTATATATGTGATATGTAGCACTAAAAATAAGTTTACTGTCCATCAGTAAGGGAATGCACTATTACATTTTGATGCAGTCATACACTAAAAACAATGAGAGTTACTTAAATGAAAATGAACAAAAGTAAAAATGAATGTTGAGTTAACAAAGAAAAGATAAATATCAAAATTAGAACAATAGTTTTTCACTGGTTATATAAAGAAAGGAAGGACTTGTCGTATGAGCCTGTTACACCTTCCACATTTATTTCTAAACAAAAATGACACTTGCAGCAACTATTGTGAAGTATTTATACCTGATAAATCTAGATAAATGGTGCTCTATATTTTATGTACTTTTATGCATGTTTGAAATATTATATGATTAAATTCTTTTAAAAATGACAATTTTGTATTTCAAAGTTTTCTTTGAAAATTTCCTGCTCAAATTGAATTTTAAAGAATCTAGTAACGATTTTTCAGTGTGAAAATGATTTTATGCCAACTCCATTAGATAAACAATAGATATTCCTAGATACATCTGCACCAAGCCTTTCCTTTTATGTGTGCAGAGATTCTTGGCTAGCTTTATCTTTGTCTCTAGGGGATGTGTAATATCATTCTAAATTAGAAAAAAATGTACCCATGTACAATGTATACGTCTTCCATATAGCACTATCTTAAAATGTGTTAATCGAAATATAATGTATATACAAAAATTATAAGTATATAGTTCAATTAATTTGCACATAGTGAGAACACTTAAGTAACACCTACACAGGTCATAGAACAGTACTTCAAAAATGTTCTCCCGCCTCTCCTTCCAAATAACCATTACCTTTATTTCTAATAGCTTAGATAGTCTTGTCTGGTTGTGTGTGTGTGTATGCATTGTGCATGGTGGGGGTTGTTGTGTATGTATGTGTGTGCGTGCAAGTATATGAGGGTCTCCTTTAGCCCACTTATGGGTTGATGAGATTCATCAGGGATGTTGCTTATAGCAATAGGTCATTAATTTACTTTGATTTATAATTTCATGTTATAGGAATATATTACAATTGATTTATTCATTACATTGTTGATAGATATTTGATTTGCTTCCAGTTTAGAACAAGTACAGATAAAGCTCCCATGTGTATTTTTGTTTTGTCTCTTGATGAACATATTGATATTCTGCATTTCTATTTGGTACATATAATTGGATAAAATTGTTGGTGCATGGGTGTCAACAATAGATAGTACCAGTTTTCCATTTTTACCTGCCACATTGTAGCTCCGTCAGTGATATATTTTATTGTCAATCCTATTAGTTGTAGCGACCTGGTGGGTGTGTAGTGTTATCTTGTTCATTTATTTTTCCTCATGGTAACTATGTCTTGTATTGCCCTTGTGATTGATGGGAACATTTTCATACAGTAATTGGCCATTCGGATGTCATTTTTATTTAAGTGCCTCATCAACCATCCTGTCAATTGTTTATGAGATTCTCTGTATTTTCTTATTGATTTGTGGGACTTTATATATTTTTCTAGAAATGAGTTTTTGTCAGTTATATGTTGTGCAAATATTGTTTCTCAGCTTGTGACGTGAATATTTACTCTAATATATATAGTATTATATTAACTAGTACATTATTATATATGTGTGTGTGTGTATGTTTAACAAATTGACAAAACACTATTTATTGAACAGACCATCCTTTCCCTATTGTCATATATCAAGTGTCCATATATGCATGAGTGTGTTTCTGGACTCCCAAATCTGTACCATTGATTTTTTTGCTTATCCTTAATCCAAAACATAGCTTCCTAATTTATTTTCCAATAAATGTGATCGTCATTAGAATAATCACCAACTCTTTAATTCTTTTTAACTAAATTGCTTTTGCATTACTTATACTTCATATTTTAATATGTATTTTACAATATCCACAAAAAAACCTGATTGTAATTTTGTTTGTGATTGTGTTTCATGTTTAGAATGATCTGAGCAGATTAACATTTAACAATACTGAATCATTGACGGCAGGAATAGGATATCATCCTGCATTTATTTAGTTCTTTTAAAATGTATATAAATAATTTTTAAAGTCTTTAATGCAAAGGACTTGTACATTTAATATGGATATATTTCATGCTTTTTGATTTCGCTGTTGATGATACCATTTTCTTTCCATATGGCTTATATCTGGTATATAGATATTCAATCAATTGTTGCACATTTGTCTTATATTCAGAAAACTTGATACGTTTATTTTATAAATATAATGGTATATCAGCAACTTACTGAATTATTCATCAATATTATATTTCTCAATAATAATAGCTTTATGTTTTCTTCTAATGTTTGCCTTATTCCAAGAGTTCTAAAAAATAAGTCTACTAGAGATAACAACAGGCTTCCTTGCCTTCTTCCTTTGTTCAGAGAGAAAACTTTAAAAACTTTTTTCAATTTTATTGTAATTTTTTTGCTGGAGTTCGTAAATATACTTTATCAGGTTATGGAAATTCTTCTCTATTACTAGTTTATTAAGATTGGTAACTAATTTTACCTGATGCTTTCATTGGTATTTAAGTATGATTTAATGTGTGTAAAAATGCCTGTATAAATGATGATCATTATTTCTAGGTTATCAAGGCAAATTGCTAGTAATTTACAGGTGTTGGACCTATGGTTTTGACTCCTGCTTTTACCTAAACTGATTAACACTTTGACAGAAAAAAAGTAAAATAATGATATATTTATTGCAAAAATAAGAAATAATATTTAAAATTAATTTTTCAATTAGTTGAAGTGATAATGCAGCTGTTTGCTTGCATATCACAGAAAACATGAGACGAAGGATGTCATCTGTACATTTTAGGTTAACATCAAAGAGGAATCCTATGAAATATTAACAGGAACAGAATTAAAGTATGTATAGGTAATTTTTAAAGATTCTAATGTTCCCTGTAAAACTAATAATTGGATAGACATCAGCATTATTACTTCCCCAACATTAAAATTTTTTAAATGATTCAAAATTTAAATACAGTAACTTATGAAGTAACCAGGTCCCATTATGACTGACCACTGAAGGGTAGATTGCATGAGGCACAATTACACGAGCCCAAGTGCCAGCTTATTCCCACTACTTCCCTCAAAGCAATTTTTGCAGGGAATACTAGTTACACGTATAAGCTATTGATACATATTTTTCTTTTGACCGATCATTTAATTGTAGAGAAGGACACCATTAATCATCATTCTGATTATAATACAAAATAAAAGCAGAGTGAAAATCTAATATCTTTATTCAGAATATGGAAACAGCAATATTCCTTGAAATATTAAGGAAAATATAAAGCACACCTAGGTTTCACCACAATTACAAGTTGCATCAGTAAATGTAATTGCTCTGTATTACAGCAATTACTTTAAACTGTTTAGCCTTCTGTCCATAGGAGGGTTTTGTTTTTCTAATAGTATCAGGCCATTAAATGTGCTGACCAGTGTTATCATTGAATTTTCCTTTCCTCCTAAATCTCATGACAATGAAAGCATTTCTGCAGAGTCTATACAAAGTCACTAGGCTGGAGCTTGTCACCCAGTAATAGACTCTGTCATTTATGAGTTCCCACTTTATGTCACTCCTGAATGCTTTCACCTGAACCATTACTGAGCAACCTGAAATGTGGGGATAAATCTGCCACTGTGTTCTGCATACAATGACAGATCATCTGAGGGTGAAAGAGTCTCAGTGAGAAGAGAGCCATTTCTATCACACCTCCCCTCTGCCTATGTATATGCATGCCTGAGCAGGACGAAACTCTGTTTTCTTATAGTGTTATTTATTGGAAGCTGTTACTCCGTTGCATTTTTCACTCACAATTTGACACTTCCTCCTACAATGTAGTTGCTGCAGCGAACACATCTTTTCTGTTGTAACTGCTGTCAGTAAAGGAGAGTTAATTTCCTTCTTGCTGATTCTCAATTTGAGCATCTATGTGCCAGGCATTCTGCCTGCAGTTTGCATTCATTATTTCATTTAGTTCTCATGGCAGCCCTATGGAATGGATATTATTGCCTCCCTTTTAAAAAATGTCCAGGTCACAAACATAGTAAGTGGTGCAATAACTATTCAACCTTGATTTCCTCTGATTCCAAACTCTCTGCCCTTTGAATGGGCTGCGTCTCTAGTGTTTGTGCACATAATGTATTATTAGCATTGCATTTAAAAAATGTTTTTAAGTCATTAAATATACATACAACTGCTGCATATAACTTAGATGTACAATTAAATCATCATGATAAACCAAACAATATATTCAGAAGTCAGGGTAATACCTTAAAAGCCCCTGTTTGTTCCCTGTCAACTTCATTCCCTCGGGAGTAATAACCACTTATTCCAAGTTATGTGTTATTAAATCTCTCTTTTTCTTTAGAGTTTTACTATCCATGTAAGATATATAATACATATGTATATACATTTAGTTCGTTCGTTCATTCATTTCTAGTGCATTTGTCAATTTATATAAATGAAATTAGTATATATTCTTTTGCAGCTTGCTATTCTCAGTTAATGTTATGCTTTTGAGATTCACCCAATTTGATTCATGCAGCTGCAGTCTATTCCATGGTTGATGGACATCTGGGTAGTTTTCAGTGTTTTACTCTTATGAACAGGGCTGCAAGGAAAATTCTGGTTTCATGTCTGCAGAAGCATACGTGTAGGATTGTCTCTAGGATGTATACCGAGTAATGGGATTGCTGGGTCATAAAACATGCACTTGTCAACTGTATTAAATAACGTCAAATTATTTTCCAAAGTGGCTGCAGCAATTTGCTGTAAGACGAGCAGTTGCTAGGTAGTTAATAAATGTGCCCCTTTCTCATATCTTTGGCAATAATTGGTTTTGTCCAACTTTGGAATGTTTTCCAAATTGGTCACTGTGGTTTTGATTCACATTTCTCTGCTCTCTAATGTCCCTTTATTATTCATGTTTTATCTGTGAAATCTTTGTTCATATATTTTTACCATTTTAAAATTTTGTTAGTGGTCTTTCTCTTACACACACACACACACACAATTTACTCACTCACTTATATATCATAAATATTCTCTTAGAACACTAATTCTTTGTGAGTTATATTTGTGGAAAGTATTTTCCACTTTGGCTTATCATTTCTTTTCTCTAGACCAACAGAAGTTCTTAAATTTATAATGTTCTTCTTTTTTATAACTTGTGAATATTAAGAAATTATTCCCTACCCAAAGCCATAAAGTTATTCTCTTATATCATCTTCAAAAACTATATATAAATTTCACTTATGCATTTAAGCCAATGACATATCTGGAATCAACTGTTGTTTGTGTTGTAAGATAAGCATTCATCTCCTTTTTACATAATGATAATTATTTTTGTATACCCATTTATTTATTAGTCCACCTTACCCCCCAAGAATGTATAAGCTCTGTGATAAATTTGATTACCACATATAAATGACTATATTTCTATTTGGGTTGAGATTTCAATTATATAAATACATAGATCAGTTTGGAAAGTATAATTGAAGAAACACACAAAAAATGTTAAGCTCCTAAAAATGAAAAGTAGTAAAGCAAAAATACAAAGACAGGGCTTCCCTGGTGGCGCAGTGGTTGGGTGTCCGCCTGTCGATGCGGGGGACGCGGGTTCGTGTCCCGGTCCGGGAGGATCCCACGTGCTGCAGAGCGGCTGGGCCCATGGGCCACAGCTGCTGGGCCTGCGCGTCCAGAGCCTGTGCTCCGCAACGGGAGAGGCCGCGGCAGTGAGAGGCCCGCTTACCGCAAAAAAAAAAAAAATATATATATATATACAAAGACAATGCAAGAATATATATTAAAAGATAATATATAATGAACCATTTGTTTTTTCCCCAGAAATTTGCAACCTTTAGCCAGTCTATAAAAATAATATTTCTATCAATTTTATAGGTCTTCTCTAAGGTTTTATTTTTCCAGTAAAGATCATTTTGTTATATTTGATAAAATGTACTTTATATATTACTTCTGGTATATGTCATTAAATTTTTTTGCACAGTCTCAATATTAAGCTAAAAGTTTACTTTCCTAATTTACTAAGACTTTCTAATCATAAGATGATATATAATTGTATTGCCCCTTTTTCTGCAGGTATTGTCACAGCCATATAGCTTCCTTTCTTTAATTTGTTAATGTTTAAAAACATATTGATCAGTTTTCTGTTGGTAACTTAATCTAGGGGCTACCCTGGTGGCGCAGAGGTTGAGAACCCACCTGCCAATGCAGGGGATACCGGTTTGGGCCCTGCTCAGGGAAGATCCTACATGCCACAGAGCAGCTAAGCCCGTGCACCACAACTGCTGAGTCTGTGCTCTGGAGCCCGGGAGCCACAACTGCTGAAGCCCACTGGCCACAACTACTGAAGCCCATATGCCTAGAGCCCATGCTCTGAAACAAGAGGCCACCCAGTTAGAAGCCCGGGCACTGCAACGGAGAGTAGCCCCTGCTCACTGTAACTAGAGAACGCCCGTGCGCAGCAACGAAGACTCAACACAGGCAAAAATAAATAAATAAACAAAAATAAATTAAAAAAAAATTAATCTAGAATTTCTGGGAAACAAACAAATGGTTCATTATGTATTATCTTTTAACATATATTATTTTATTGTCTTTATATTTTTGCTTTTACTACTTTTCATTTTTAGGAGCTTAACATTTTTTTTGTTTCTTCAACTCTCTGCAAGTATATGTGTGAGACACGACTTATCTCTAGATGAATGTTTAGGGGAAAAAATCTATTCTAGGGGCTTCCCTGGTGGCGCAGTGGTTGAGAGTCCACCTGCTGATGCAGGGGACACGGGTTCGTGGCCCGGTCTGGGAAGATCCCACATGCCGCGGAGCGGCTGGGCCCGTGAGCCATGGCCGCTGAGCCTGCGCGTCTGGAGCCTGTGCTCCGCAACGGGAGAGGCCACAACAGTGAGAGGCCCGCGTACCGCAAAAAAAAAAAAAAAAAAGAATCTATTCTAAAGCTATTTGACTATTGTGTGGAAAATTCAGAATTTATTACTGATTCAGATTCTCTGAATCTGTTAAATTTCCATTTAAATTTTCTATTTCTTTACATCTTCGTCAAATTAAATTATTCAGGGAATTTATCCACTTAATAAGTTTTCAAAACTACTAGCATACAAATATTCAATTTTGGCACCTAATATTTAAGTTTTAATATACTACTTTTGTACTTTTATTTACATCTTTATTCCTATTACAGTTCATTTGTATATTCTCTTTATCTTTATTTATCTTGCCAAAGTTTGTCTATTTGTCTCAAACATAACCCAAGCACTCCTAAGTCAATATATCATTTTAAAATAATGAAAAAGACACAGGTATTAAAATTACTCAAACCAGTAGATATAAAAAGAAAAAAGGCTGGAAAATAAATATTTAAATGATCACAGTTTCACATTTAAACAAAATAAACCAAAAATATTAAGTAATTATAGACTATGTCTCCTGTTATGATGTAATTTCATAAACAAAAAGTTCATCCTTCTAAAAATTGAGATATAAATAGATAGTAAAAATTAAAGATTTAGTTTAAAACAGTGAACACTCTTTTGCTATGGAAGGTGAAAATATTTTTACACGGTTTTGTTTTAGAGTGGTACCTCCATCTCAAGACCTACCCTTATTTTTCTAAGATATTATGATAAAAGGGAAATATTTATCAATCAGCATTCTTTTAAGCAGTAGAAACTCATCATGGTGGTGGAAAGTGTAATGTTTACTAATGGAAAATGTTATGCTTATTATAAAGCAAGTCATTTCCTCTCAAATTTAAGAGTAATAAATATTATACCAGTACATATAACCTTTTTTTAACAATGTTTTTATATTATGCCCCTTGCAGTAAAATTTTCAATCCCTTTTGAAGAAGGAAGAGGCATATCATTTCCATTTCTCTGAATTAGGATTTTATAAGTATACTTGCAGGAAGTAGTTACTGAATGATAATAAGTAATATGCTATGGTGTATTAATGAATTCAGGAAATCATTTGCTTCTTCAGGAAAGTATGAATGTCTTGAAATTTTTAAAAATATTAGTAGAATAGTGATGAGAGAGTAAAGGTTGAATTGCTTTGAAATGGTAGAGAGAGCTATTTACTTGACATTCATATGCAATAGGGTGAATATTTTAGTGTATTAAATAAATATTTTATCATCTGCAATCCTTATTTAAAAAATGTACATTGACCCCCAGTAAAAATTATACCATGGAGAAACTGAGATTACAGAGTTTTGTACATAAGGCAGAATTTTTCAATACCCCTTACATAATGTTTCCAATAACTCTTTAATATGTTTGCCACCTTAAGATGGAGGATATAGCAAGGAGAAAAGTGAGAAATTGAAGGAGAAAGAGAGTAAAGTATGAGAGCCCATTACTCACATTTCTGCTTCCTCACAATGAAACCATAAGGTGGGGTTTGGAGTTCTATGAGAGGCCTCAAACAAATGGAGAAACCTGAAGCTACACAATCAAGAGCCTGAAACACAGAGTGTCCAGGAGGATAGATTCGGTGCAGAGAGATGTTAGGTTTGGCAAAGGGAAAGAATAGCCAGTTGACCTTGAAACAGCACTATTACATCCATGTGATCTGTACATTATTTAGTGGATCTAGCATTTTCTTTAATTCCTGTTTGTGGACAAAGTACCAGTGCACCATTGAAAGGCAAAGGCTAAAATATCAGGACAAAACTGTCACTAGCAATGAAGTCTTTAATCTAACACAGTGAGCTAGATTAAAGCGGTTTTGGTGATAGCACCGCACAGTTTAAAACAGATGGGATTAATTATACCAGAAAGCTCTCCAATCAAGGGAAGACAAAGCACAGATTTGCATCAGAAAGCAGAGAGAATTTAGCGGGTACAGCTGGGATCTCAGGCGTCCTGCCCTCCACCCACAAAATGTAAATTTACATAAGCCACAGAGCCGCAATCCCACTTATATTGGAACATTGTTAGAGATGATATTTATCTAATCAGAAAGACAAAATAATTTCATTGAGCTAGATTTATCAGTGTCAAAAGCAAACTAATAGCCTCCCCCAAAGATATCCATGTCCCAATTCCCAGTACAGGTGGAAATGTTACATTACATGGTAAGGAGGAATTTAATTTGTAGCTGGAATTAGGGAGAATGGCTTGAATGAGCCAGATGTGCCTAATGTAATTACAAGTGTTTTAAAAGTGGACATGGGCAGCAGAAGAAAGATCAGAGTGATGTGAGGTGAGAACTCCACCAACCCTAAAAGGTCTCTCCCCTAGAATCTCCAGAAAGGAACACAGCCCCGCTAGTACCTTGGATTTAGCCCAGGAAAAGTCCAAGCTATAGAAAGGTAAGAAAGTTTGTGTTCTTTTAATCCACTAAATATGTGGTAATTTGTTACAGCAGCCCTAGAAAACTAGAACAGTGAGATTAAACCAAATTTTTGCTTTATGCTTTTATTTCTTTGCTTCTTTTTCTCTGTATTCAGTGAGGGGGTGTTTATGGGGAAAAAAAATCAACTCAATTATAGAGTACTAGAAAGAAATGTGTGAGTGTACTTGCAGCTCTGCCAAACAGTTCTCAAAGATGGAGAGATGACTAAATTTATGTTTCCTGATAAATCTTGTCAAGTGCCTAATGTAATTTGAGTTTTTCTTTTAACTTTAAAAAAATGATATATTTCATTTGTTCCCTTCAAAATCTACCCACTTTATAAGTTCTACTCCTGTTATCTTTTACCTCCAGGCTTTTTTTTTTTTAATTTTAAATCTGAAAAGCAATTTCTTACTGATCTTGGATATCCAACTGGTTTCTGAAACTAATTATCTCTGATACTGAGCAAATTGCATTCCCTTCCAACCTGTTTTGGCACCAATCCTTGTTAATAATGTCTTTGTTATTTATACAGCCATTGAATTTAAAACCTTGAGGTTATCCTTTACTAAAAACTTTCTTCTTCCATGTCCATCTGGTGTACAAGTCTCTTGAATCTGGCTTTATTCTTTCCTTTACCTTTGCCACAATCTTATTCTCATCATTTCTCACCTGGACTATTGCAATAACATTATAGTTGCTCTCTCTGTTACCATTCTATTTCCCATCCAGACATCTTCATGCTCTTGTGAAGCTTCCCTTACAAAATCCTGCTTTTGATATTAATTTGTTGGCAGTCATCACTTTATTTCTGCTCCCTATTGACCCTAAGCCACAGCCACCCCTCCTCTACAAGTCACATAGTCGTGATCTACTCATGTTCTAGTCATGTTCTTACTGTAATGTCTAATAAAGAGCTTGGAACACTTCATGTGTCAAATAGTATGTGTAAATAAATAAAGGTCAAAATAGTTGAAGCCAGCCCATGCAATAGTAATGGATCAGAGAGATTATATCATCTTTGCTGGTAGTCCACTGACAGAGGAGGAAAAGGAATCTTTTCCTCCTGCAGCTGAAATTGCTTTAATCACCATCACCTGCTTGGTTACTACATCCAAGCCATTTTGACAAACTTAAATTTGATCTATGTATTAAAAGACTGATAATTATTTTAAGAGGCTGTTGTTAATTAACCTAGGACAAAGGAGATTGAAATTAGTACATAAAAAATACACCCACTGTCCAACAACTTCCCTATATCTTTAGTCCAATAGATAATTTTTAGTATTTTTATTGAAAGCAATAGGTTCACCCAATCTATGAATGCAGATATTGATATGATCTACTAATCAGAACGTTATCCAAATTCTTAAGCTGACGTTAACTCACCTTTAAAAGAGTATTCCCTGGGGTAAAAAAGTAGGAAAAGTACAACAAAGCAGTTCACCATTTGTTTCTGTCCTTAAACATTGTTCCACACCTGATTATTCCAACAGACCATTATTTTTTCTTGTCTAAGTTTAATTTTATTTTGTTTTCATTTGCATGGAACCTGGTCAAACTGGCACTCACCCAGACATTAAATGGATCCTTGTTTATTTTCCCTCAGCTCTTTGTGAGGGCTAGAAAAGCACAATGGTGTTATAAAATTGTTGCCTTGTTGTTATAAAACCTCTCCTTTTATAAATTATACTGTCCCAAGAAGTATTATACTATCTTTCATATTACTTTACTAAGCACCAACATTAATATAAAGTAGTATTAAAAAGGCACATGCTGATGATAAAAAAGCTGAGGTTTATAATGGAAATGTAAGTTTTCTAAGCCACTCTGCGTATGCTCCCTTTAAAAAAAAGGGAAAGAGAAAAAAAGTGTTTCTACTTAGGGAATTTGGAGATTCCATCCTCTGTGAGGTGGTTGTGAAGATGACAGAAGACATCTACATCTATACTGAGGTTGGGATGGTGTTACATATCAGTGAAATAAGCGATTTTGGAGTGAAAATATATAGGCACTTTTAAGGTTCTGTACTTTGGGTAAAACTTAACACAATATGGTTTCCATGGAAAATGCTAATAAGTAGTAAATTCAGAAGTGAAGGGTTTGAAATTCCAGATTTTTCTCTCCTCGTAAGATAAACTGCTGCTGAGTGCTTAGTTCTGGTTGCATGTTTTTGTTTGTTTTTAAGAAACTTTTTGCTATTGCTATCTTAACTTTAGAAATTCTTTTGATTGAGAAATAACGTTTTTTATTTTATTTTATTTATCCCTAATATGAGCCAACCCCTCTCAAAATGTTAGGTCATTCAGTTGCCTGTGAAGATGTGGAAACTTAGAAACTTTATTGATTTACCCCAGCCCCCTAACCTAGGAAGCAGCAGAGTTGGTCTCCAAGACTAGCTTTCTCGGCTACAAATCGGTAATCTTGTCACTGCATGATATGATGTATTAGTTTCCTAGGGCTGCCGAAACAATATACTACCAACTGTGTGGCTTAAGCAAAAGAAATGTTTTCTTTCACAGTTCTGGAGGCTAGAAGTCCAAGATCAAGCTATAAACAGGGTTGGTTCCTTCTGAAGGCTGTGAGGGGAAATCTATTCCATTCCTCTCTCATAACTTGGTATGAGTAGTATGCTGGAAATTCTTCACATTCCTTGGCTTCTGAATCATTCAGATCTCTACCTTCATCTTCATGTGACATTCTCTTGGTGAGCATGTCTGCCTCCGTGCCCAACTTTCCCCCTTTTTAAAGATTCTAATTAAATTGGATTAGAGCTGTTAAATTAAAACTGCACCAGACAAGATGAACAGCCAAAGAAAATTTTATTCAAGGATATTGCAAGAGATGTCTAGACTATTATAATAAAGAGATTGAACTCAACTCAGCTGAGACAAATGACAAGAGAATTTTTAAGCTCTAGGGTGAGCTAGTGGAAAAGTACTGAAGGGGATGTTAGTGGAGTAGACTGGCTACCTGTGTTTGCTAATTGAGGCTTATTGAAGTCAGGTTCCTACCCTCCCAAGAGAGACTAGGAGATAGGGCCTCTGTCTTTCTTAATGATGACATTTCAAGGGGATGGCTCCCAGGTCTTCGAGAAAGACATTCTTGGTTATAAAGCAAGGTTATATCAAGGTTAAAAAGCCTGGCAAGTGGCTGAGAGAGGATTTACATCTTAATGAGGCAGAGAAAGAACTTATAATTGCAAGCTTTTTTAATGTCTAAAAAGAGAGAGGTCAGGGGCCTAGTGTCAGGAAGAAACCTGTCTGAAGTTTAGGCAAGCTAAGCAGAACTGTTATGTCCCTCTTAAGTGAAAGCCCACCCTAGAGACAACATTTTAAATTTAGTCCCCACATAAAGATCCTCTTTCCAAATACCCTCACATTCTGAGTTACTAAAGTTAGAACTTCAACATATTTGGGGGGAACACAGTTCAGCTCAAAACACATGGATGTGTAACTCACTAATAACCGAAAAGGAAGACAAATATTTCTAAAATATTTTTGATTCTTGAAATATGATTAATAGGTCAAACTGAAGAAGTTTTATAATAGAAGAGTATAAATTCCATTGTAAAACCGAAAGCTATTTTTGATGCCTTATAATGTATATAAGTGGAATTTTATGAAAGGAGTAATAACTGTAAGGTAAGGGCAAGTGAGTAAAGTGTTTACCCATTATAACTTAGATGACAAAAAACTGTATAAAAACAATTTATGAGAAACATAAAATGTTGGGTTTTATTAAAGTAATATAAAAATATCCTTCTACAATAAACTTAGCCAAACTTTTCAAGATGAACAAATATAAGCAAAACAAACATAAATTGTATTTCATATATTTGTATAATTGTAAAAAAAATCAACTAAATTATTTTTAAAAAGGTCAGGTTTTGCCCCTTAGAAATTCCAATTCAGAAGTTATGTGTAGAAGATATGTAATTTGTATGTAATCATATCCCATGAGATTATTATTAGGGAATTTTGAAGAAAAGAAAATCTATAGTCCTTTAAAAAAAAACAAATGAAAACGGAATATTCTATTTTTAAATGGTAAGAAAATGGATCAACTTTGGGAGAAGTTTATTTATGCAAAACACATCATGAACTTGTTCATGTCAAATATTGCTAAAGCTAGCTGGGAAATTTGAAAAATGTCTATTTCATGCAATAGGAAATTAGGAGATTTTCTAAAGAATGACGGTCTTTGGGACTGAATAGTGTAACTTCTGAATAATCATTTCCATCCACCACATGTATAATATTAAGTACTTAAAATATGTTAAACACTAAAGCCGAAATACTGTCACCTCTTCCTATAAATGGTCTTCTGCATTGCTTGGTAGATAATTTAGAAACTGGCAGTTTTTCCATATATAGAAGCAGAAGGTATGAGTAATAACTTATGTCATATGTCTGTGCATAATTCTAGTTTAATCGCTGTTATAATTGTGGGACATATATTTGTGGACTTATTTTGGAGCATATGTAGAAGATAAAAAAAAATCCTCTGAAGTTGATCATTCCATGGGTCAAACCCAAGGGGTGGTCCATATCTCTCAGCTCAGAAAATGAACTTGAGTTGGTGGTCCCTAACTTGGAAACAATATGAGATAATCTCTTGAAATGGGTGGTTTTATTTCTTGGGGGCTAGTTCCACTGTGGAGGTAAAAAGATGGAGATAGACATATAGAGATGTATTGAAAACTAGGAAATAAGCAAAACAAGAAGCTTGCAAAATTGTACCACTGTTAAGGCCTCAGGAAGTTACTCATATTTTTTCCTGGACTTTCAAAGCATAAAATAGCATTGCAGACACAATCCAAGTTATAAGCATACCATTTTCTATAATTAAGGCATGTTACCATAAATTGAGCATTACCTAGTGAAATCCATGAAACGATAAAAAATACAAAGGATATTGAGGGAAAATTACTGTAATATCAGTGAAAGCCTAATGAAATCATGTAATATTTAAAGTAAATACATAAGCCTCATTTTCATTACCTCCACACTTAAATTTTTGCTTAACATACTGAACTCTTAAACATCTAATAATATTTATAATGCCTTTGTCATGTCTTTCCCTCATTTTTATTCTAAAAATTATGTTAGAAATTTCATCAAATGTTGTGGTCTTACTTATTCTCAATAATAACAGCAAATTTTATTGAATGTTTATTGTGTAAAAGCATCACTCTAAAGATTTTCCCTGTATTGTTTAATTCTTACCATTTTATATAGATCCTCACAAATGAAGAAAATGACATGGAGAATCTGAATGTCTTTCTTAAGGTCAAATATGTAGTTAAATGTCATAAGATTCACAGCCAGGTGATCTATGTTTTGTTATGTCAGAGATCCTTAAACTCATGATGTTTTAATGTTCACAAGTATAACACACATATATATTATATACATGTATATACTTATTTTGAAAAACACCCAAAATTTCAGGCAGGTAGATCAGTAGTACAAAATTTTTTAATCTTGACCATTCTTAATACTATATCAGCTCATTACTGGCTGTGACAAAACAGCCTCTAAAGCTGCCCTAATGTAATTATGAGTTTACTAGTTGCAACTCTGTCTTTCCTTCAATAAGAAGTAGTATATATAAAGTAGTATATATAAAGTATAATAGTAGTATACTAGAAGTACATGAGGGAGGCAGTATTATAGAGATAACTATACATCACCTGAAAGTTATATTGAAATATAAATTATTTGCCATACTGTACAGGATATATTTAGTGCCCCTAAAAACAATTCCCCATCCTATATGGAATTCATCAGTGAGACTGGCTCTGTTATCTTATGGCAGTTTTTCTAGGTTTGACCAATTGGAAGCAGCAGATGCCTATAGGAGGGATCAAGAATGGTAAGTCTGGTTATTTATCTACTTGACTTACTACCTATGGGGTTACCACAGGCTGATTACTGCCTGGATCCAAGAGCACAGCTTCTGTCAGTCAGTTGTTTTGATACAGTTCGTGACTGTGTTCCAGTCATGGCTCCCCTACTTGTCTCTTGAGAACCAGGGGTGTTAACAGAGCCCTGCTTTTGCCAGCTCCAAACTACTGCACTATTTCTGTGGGTTTTCTACACCCTGGCTTTATCTTGTAAGTTTTTCCTTTATTAAACTTTTCTAAATTACAAAATTTCCCCATGCCATCTGTTTCCTGTAGGAACCCTACCTGATACCCACACTGTAATTGAAAATAACTTAATTATGGAATCACTTTGACCTTCCTTCAGAAAAACATTTAAAGCTATTCCATATTCTAGTCCAGTATTATCCATCACTATATACTTTCATGCATTCCAGTGTGTAATGGATTATTACTCAGTAAATAGTCACTCTCCTTCCCCACAGCAATAATACCTCTTTGGACAATGTATACCTCCATGCATAGTGTATAGCCCACTATCTGGGTTTAATCACATAGCAAGATAGAGCAAAAGAAGGATCAGCACCTGTGATGAAACCAGAGCTTTTAAATATTCTAGTGTGTTTACTTATTCTCTTGTGCTTCTGTTATCTATGGACGCTAAGACAATGTCTTGGGTAGATGCTGCTCCCAGGGGAATGAGGAGACACAGGGAGCATACCTGGACCCAATTCACAGGGTCTTAAGAGAGGTATATGCAGTAAGACTGTATGGGATTAGCACAGTGACTTTAAAGACTCAGTAAGTGCTAGTTGTAATTATTACCACCTGATTCGAACATGCACTTCTATAAATGTTTTTACTTAATTTTCTCCATTTGTTTGTGATAAAAGCCAACTGCAAAGTCACACTTGAATCTAAGTTTCTACAAGGATAACCTGTGATTTTTTTACTTGGGGGGTGGGGGGAAGTCAGCATACCTCACAAATTTAATATTAAGATTCTTGCCTATGCCTCAACGATGTCACTAGGAAATATTAACTACCTAAAGAACTTAATGCATTCCACTCTTCAAGCTGAAGGGAATAACTAATTAGAAAACTGAAAATGGCATACTCGTATCTTACCTTAAATATTTGTCAACGAGCCTCTAATAATCATGGCATACCTGACACCTTCCCCCTTTTCCCACTCCTCTACCTGCCCTTGAGTCTCTGCCAAAACACAAGTGATCATGGCTGACTCCCTGGCTATAGCAAGCTCTGAATACAGTCTTTGCATTTCTCAAAAAAAAAAAAAAATTTAAGGTAATTTGAATACTACCTAGTACTTATCAAATTGGTTTAGTAACATAAAATGTTTATTATGTGAGCATTTCCTAAGAGTGTTTATTACTATGGTTTTTGATCTATAAAGAAGACTAGTCTATAAAGAAGACTAGAAAATGGTCTCTGCTTTGCAGGGAAATCCAATCCATTCTGGAAGACAGTTACATGAGTAGATTGTTATTATTCAGTGTAACAGATTTAGTAAATGAATGTGAATTATAAAAGCAGAGAACAATGCTCTAATCCCTTAATATTGGCACAGTATTAGTTAATCTGATTTCAAAGGCATGTATTCTTGTTGGACTTGGCCTTACATTGCTTATATCTGCTTTAAAAATTAAATTACATTACCTTTGCAACTTCTCAACCTTCCTCAACAGGTTTATGTATTCTAAGTTACAGTGAAAACAGTGCATCAGCTTTGAAATGCCTAACATATAAGAAGACCAATCACAATCCCTAATTATCTGAACTCTCCCCATCCTGGTCTTGACTTTTAGTGAAAGAAGTGTATTAATATCCATTTATTTTATGGTCCTTAGCCCTTTGTTTATATTTCTTTACAAAGCTTACATAAATTTCTTCAAGTATTTATTGCCACTACCATGTTAGACAACAAGTATATAAAAGTTTACAAGATAGATATAATGCAGTCTATATTCTAGTAGGGGAAACCAACATTAAAATACAATCTTTTGACTACATTTGTGAAAATTGCCATAGAAACACACAGGATATTTTCTACCAGTTTACTTTTCACATTTCTTTATTTGATCTTCATTGTATATATGGTTCCATTTCTTCACTATACAAATATGTCATAAGGAAACCGTTCATTTACCTCAAAGGAAAAGAAATGACTCTTTAGTTACTTCCCGATCTCCCTGCTTCCCTTCAAACCACCATCAGACTTGCTGATTCTCTGAACACCTTCAATGCCTAATTCATTGGACCTCTTTTTTTCTCCAGCCCTCCCTGGAAGTCACTCTTACTAAAGCAACCATGCCCTATGATTTTCTCAGTCAGTGAGCACTGATCTTTAGGATTTAGGTTACATATAAATTCCCATGTATTAAATACAATTCAATCTTTTTGTTTATAACTCAAATCTCAGTAGATTCAAAGTACATGAGAGAAGGTCATAACAGCTCCAATCAGCTCTAGATTATATATGAAGATGAAGTTACTTGCAAAAGTACAGTAGAAAAGCAATGACTTAAGGGAAAAAATGTATTACCCTTTGCCAAATATTCAGAACACTTTGTGAAATAATATAATCTCCCTTTTGAATTCTACTTTATTGTTAAAACATCTGACCAGGGCTTCCCTGGTGGCGCAGTGGTTGAGAGTCCGCCTGCCGATGCAGGGGACACGGGTTCGTGCCCCGGTCCGGGAAGATCCCACATGCCGCGGAGGGGCTGGGCCGCGGGCCACGGCCGCTGAGCCTGCGCGTCGCAAGCCTGTGCTCCGCAACGGGAGAGGCCACAGCAGTGAGAGGCCCTCGTACTGCAAAAAAAAAACCCCCAAAACATCTGACCATTAACTTCTGGAAAATGGTTCTTGCCCTTGGGGTGGGTGCGTGTGTGTTGTGTACCACGGTAGCTTTCATCTTTAATAGTGAATAGGTGCATAAACTTTGATTGTATATCCCATAATAGCATAGCTACAAATTTACTAAGAATGTTTAAGAGTTAATGTTTTACCTGAGAATGGAAATTAAAGTTTATGTAAATCCCTCTATTAGAGTGTGGCTAAGAATAAGCTCTCAAAAAATGGTGATTTTTATTTCATACAATGGTTAGGTTTTTTTAAATAAGAATATTTTGAAATACCTCTAAACTGATGTTTTTCTCTGGGAATATTTTGTTTTTATTTCTCTGAGAGCTTTGCCCTCATTTAGAACTTTTATCTTAGTGTTCCAGGGAAAATTATGCCAGTTGCACCTCAAATAAAAGGAAGAAAATTAACCTTTTTTTTTAAAAGTAGGGAATGAAATTGAGAACTGAGGAGAAGGTAAATCTTATATCCCTTGAGGAAACTAATGCCCACCTACTAAGGATAAGTCCCAGGGAGAAGGAAGTGGTCAAATACAGATACAGTCAACCCTTCATATCTGTGGGCTCTGCATCCATGAATTCAAGCAACCACTGACTGAAAATATTTTTTAAAATTCTAGAAAGTTCCAAAAAGCAAAATTTGAATTTGCTGCACACTGGACCATTTACCTAGCATTTACATTGTATTAGGTATTATAAATAACCTAGAGAAACCATTTTATACAAGGGACTAGAGCATCTGTGGATTTTGATATCTGGTTGGGGGGGGGTCCTAGAACAAATCCCTCCTGGATATCGAGGGATCATAGTACATGATGTAAACTAAGGTAAAATTTCAAAAGAGTGAATGCTTCCCCTACTAGACCTTTAAAACTCTTCAGGGAAATGATGAACCAATATATGTATGTTATGTTGATAATAAAAACTAAAAATGATGGCAAAGCATGTGTAGAAGTAAATCACTTGAACTAGCTGTATGTCATGTTTAGAAAGTGACCTAGTATGTTTAGGAAGATAAGCAATCAGAAATAAGAACCTTCTACCCTCCCCAAACTCACCCTATTTTTTTTATATTTTAATTTTTTAAATTTCAAATTGAGTTATAAATGAAATAACATTACATTTTATGTGTACAACATAATGATTCAATATTTGTATACACTTTGATATGATCACTAAGTCCAGTTAACATCACCTTACATAGTTACACTTTTTTTCTTGTGATGAGAACGTTAAGATCAACTTTCTTAGCAACTTTCAAATATGCACTATGGTATTATTAACTGTAGTCACCATATTGTACATTATATTCCCATGACATTTTATGACTGGAAGTTTGTACCTTTTGACCCCCTTCATCCATTTCTTCTACCCCCATCCCTTTCCAATCACCAAGCTGTTCTCAGTATCTATGAGCTTGGTTGTTTTGTTTTTGTTTTATATTCTACATATAACTGAGATCATTTGGTATTTGTCTTTCTGACTTATTTTACATAGCATAATACCTTTGCGGTCCATCCATGTTGTCACAAATGGCAAGATTTCATTCTTTTTTTATGACTGAATGTATTCCATTGCGTATATATATCCATTCATCTGTAGATGAACACAGGTTGCTTCCATAACTTGACTGTTGTAAATAAAGCCACAATAAACATTTGCATGTGCACATCTTTTTGAATTAATGTTTTTGTTTTCTTGGGGTAAATACCCATAAGTGAAATTGCTAGATTATATGTTAGGTCTATTTTTAGTTTTTTTGAGGAAACACCTTACTGTTTTTTATAGTGGCTGCACCAATTTACAATACCACAAACAGTATGTGATGGTTCCTTTTTCTATACCTCCTTGCCAACACTTGTTGGACGTGCAGGCTCAGCGGCCATTGCTCACGGGCCCAGCTTCTCTGCGGCATGTGGGATCTTCCCGGACCGGGGCACGAACCAGTGTCCCCTGCATCGGCAGGCAGACTCTCAACCACTGTGCCACCAGGGAAGCCCTCTCATTGTGGTTTTGATTTACATTTCCTTGATGATTAGTGATGTTGAGCATGTTTTTCATGTTGCTGTTGGACATCTGTTTGTCATCTTTAGAAAACTGTCTATTCAGGTCTCCTGCCGTTTTTTTTAATCCTTTTATTTGTATAAGTTCTTTGTATATTTCGAGTATTAACCCCTTATAGAATATATTGTTCACAAATATCTTCTCCTATTCAGTAGGGGGGCTTTTAATTTTGTTCAGTTTCCTTTACTGTACAAAAGCTTCCTAGTTTGACATGGCCCATGTCTTTATTTTTGCTTTTGTCCCTTGGCAGAGGAGACAAATCCAAAAAAAATTATTGCTAAGATCAGTGTCAAAGAGCATACTGCCTAGGTTTTCTACAGGAGTTTTATGGTTTCAGGTCTTACATTTATCTTTTTAATCTATTTTGAGTTTATTTTTGTAAACGCTGTGAGAAACTAGTCTAGCTTGATTATTTTGCATGTAGCTGTTCATTTTCCCAGCACCATTAATTGAAATGTCCATCTTTTCCCCATTGTATAATCCTGCCTCCTTTGTTGTAAATTAATTGACCATAAAAGTATGGGCTTATTTCTAAACCCTCTATTCTGTTCCTTTTTTGTCACTACCCTACTGTTTTGATTACTGGAGATTTTTAATATAGTTTGAAATTGGGGAGCAGATTTGTTCTTAAGATTGCTTTGCCTTTTTGGGGTCTCCTGTGTTTGTATATAAATCTTAGAATTCTAGTTCTGTGAGAAATGCCTTTGGTATTTTGATAGGGATTGCACTGAATTTGTAGATTGCCTTGAGGAGTATGGTCATCTTACCCATATTCTTTTAATCCATGAGTACAGTATATCTTTACATTTGTTTGTGTCATCTCTAATTTCTTTCACCAGTATCAGTTTTCCAAGTACAAGTATTTTACCTCTTTGGTTAGATTTATTCCTAGGTATTTTATTCTTCTTGATGCAATTGTAAATGGGATTGTTTTCTCAATTTCTCTGATAGTTTGTTGTTAGTATATAAAATGCAACAGATTTTTGCATTATTAACTTTGTACTCTGCAACTTTACTGAATTTGAGTTCTAGCAGTTTTGGGATGGAGACTTTAGGGTTTTCTATATATATAAAATCATGTTGTTCACAGATTACAGTTTTACTTCCCTTTTCCAATTTTTATTTCTTTTTCCTAGGATGCATTTTATGTCTTTTCCTTGCCGAGTTGCTCTGGCTAAGACTTCCAATACTATGTTGAATAAAAGTGGCAAGAATGGCCATCCTTGTCTTGTTCCTGACCTTAGAGAAAATGCTTTCAGGTTCTCACTGTCGAATGTGATGTGAGCTGTGAGAATGACATATGTGGCTTTTGTTATGCTGAGGTGTGTTTCCTCTACACCCACCTTGTTGAGAGTTCTTACCATAAATGAAGTATTTTTTCAAACTTTTTCTGCATCTATTGAGATGATCATATAAATTTTATTCAGTTTGTGAATGTGGTATATCAGGTTGATTTGCACATATTGAACCTTCCTTGTCTCTCTGGGATAAATTCTACTTGAACACGGTGTGGATGATCCTTTTAATGTATTGTTGAATTCAGTTTACTAATATTTTGTTGAAGATTTTTGCATCTCTGTTCATCAGGGATATTGGCGTATAATTTGTGTGGGTGGGTGGTATCTGGTTTTGGGATGAGCATTATGCTGTCCTAGTAGAATGAATTTGGAAGGATTCCTTCTTAGATTATTTTGGAATAGTTTGAGAGAGACAGGTATTAACTTTTCTTTAAATGTTTTGTAGAATTCACCTGTGAAGTCATCTGGTCCTGGACTTTGGTTTGGGAGTTTTTTTGTTTGTTTGTTTTAACTGGTTCAATTTCATTACTGGTAAATTTGTTTATATTTACTATTTCTTCCTGATTCACTTTTGGGAGATTTTATGTTTCTAGGAATGTATCTATTTCTTCTAGGTTGTTCATTTAATTAGCATATAATTGTTCCTAGTAATCTCTTATCATTTGTTTTTCTGTAGTGTTGTAACATTTCTGATTTTAGTTAAACCTCTTTTTTCTTAATGGGTTTTGATAAAGCTTTATTAGTTTTTCCAAAGTAACAGTTCTTAGTTTTTTGTTTTGTTTTGTCTTGTTTTTTTCTGTGGTACGCGGGCCTCTCACTGTTGTGGCCTCTCCCATTGCGGAGCACAGGTTCCGGACGCGCAGGCTCAGCAGCCATGGCTCACGGGCCCAGCCGCTCCACAGCATGTGGGATCTTCCTGACCGGGGCACGAACCCGTGTCCCCTGCATCGGCAGGCGGACTCTCAACCACTGTGCCACCAGGGAAGCCCAACAGTTCTTAGTTTTAATTTTTTCTCTATTTTATTAAGTCTCTAATTTCCACTCTGATCTTTATTTCTTTCCTTCTTCTAACATTGGGTTTTATTTGTCCTTTTTCTAGTTTCTTTAGAGGTAAAATAGTTTCAGATTTTTGTTTCCTGAGGTATGCTTGTATCACTATAAACTTCCCTCTTAGAACTGCTTTTGCTGTGTCCCATAGGTTTTGGATTGTTGTGGTTTTTTCTTCATTTGTCTCCAGGTATTTATTAACTTTTGTTTCTTCAGTGACCCATTGGTTCTTTAGTAGCATGTTGTTTAGATACCATATGTTTGTGTTTTTTGCAGTTTTTATCCATGTAGTTAATATGTAGTCTAATACTGTTGTGGTTAGAGGATATGCTTGACATTTCAATCTTCTTAAATTTATTGAGACATATCTTGTAGCCTAACATATGATCTATCCTGAATAATGTTCCATGTGCACTTGAACATAATGTGTATTCTCCTGTCTTTGGTGAAATATACGTATTAATTTTGCCTATTAATTGTATATTTATATCTGACCTACTACCTCATTTAAGGCCAATGTTTCCTCACTGATTTCCTTTTTGTCTGCATGATCTGTCCATTGATGTAAGTAAGATGTTAAAGCCCCTTACTATCACTGTATTGTCAATTTCTCCCTTTATGTTCATATTTGCTTTATGTATGTAGATGTTCCTATGTGGGTGCATTACATATTTATAATTGTCATATCTCCTTGTTGTATTGATCCTTTATCATTATGTAATATCCTTTGTCCTTTATGAGCCTTTGTTTTAAAGAATATTTTTATAGACGTTTTGCTACCCAGTTTTCATTTCCTTTGGCATGCAATACTTCTTTTTATCCACTCTCTTTCAGTCTGTGCGTCTTTAGATCTGAAGTGATTCTCTTAAGGCAGCATATATATGGGTCTTTTTTATTCAGTCACTATCTTTTGATTAGACTTAATCCATTTATGTTTATTTATTGAGAGTATATACTTATTGCCATTTTGTTCATTATTTTCTGAGGGGTTTTTGTAGGTTATTTTGTTTCTTCTTTTGTTCTTGTGATTTAATGGCTACCTTTAGTGTTACATTTGGATTCCTTTCTCTTGTTGTGTGTACGTATCTATTATAGGCTTTGGATGGTGGTTACCATGAGGTATGGGTACAAAAAAATAGATATGATTATTTTAAGTTAATGATTTCAAGTTTGAACACATTCTAACCACCTTACAGTTTTACTCCCCCCAAGTCTGTTTTTTGATGTCGTATTTTACATCTTTTTGTGTATGTACATTCCTTATGTACTCAGTGGAAATATAGATAATTGTAATACTTTTGTCCTTTAACCTTCCTATTAGTTTTATAATTAGTTGGTCTTCCACCTTTACTGCATGTTTATCTTTACCAGTGAGATTGCTTTTTATAACTTTCATATTTCTAGATGTAAATTTTTTCCACTTAGAGAAATCCTTTTATCATTTTTTGTAAGACCATTTTAGTAGTGCTAAACTCTTTTAGTTTTTGCTTATCCATAAAACTGTTTATCTCTACTTCAAATCTGAATAATAACCTTGGTGGGTAGAATATTCTTGGTTGTAGGATTTTCCCTTTCATCACTTTGAATATATTGTGCCACCCCTTTCTGACCTGCAAAGTTTCTGCTGAAAAGTCAGCTAGTAGCCTTATGGGAGTTCCCTTATATTTAACTCATTATTTTACTCTTTTAAGATTCTAATTTTTGGCATTTTAATTACAATGTGTCTTGGTGTGGCCTAATTTGGATTCATGTTGTTTGGGACTCTCTGCTTCTTGGACTTGGATATCTTTTTCTTCAGGTTTGGGAATTTTTCAGCTATTATTTCTTCAGATAAGTTCTCTGCCCCTTTCTCTCTCTCTTCTCTTTCCTCCTATAATACAAATGCTATTAGGCTTGATGTTGTCCCAGATGTCTCTTAAACTATCTTCATTTTTTAAAATTCTTTTCTGTTCTGCTTGAGTGAACAAGCTGAATGAACAGGTTGTGTCTTCCAGATCACTAACCAGTTTCTCTGTATCATCTAATCTACCACTGTTTCCTCTTAGTGTATTTTTTATTTCAGTTCTTCAGCTCTGTTTGGCAGTTCTTTATATTTTCTAACTCTGTTAAAAATTCTCACTGTTTTCACCCATTCTTCTCCTGAGTTCAGTGAGCATCTTTGTGATGATTACCTTGAACTCTTTATCAGATAGATTGCTTTCCTCCACTTAATTCGTTACCTGAGGTTTTATCTTTTCCTTAATTTGGAACATTGTTTGCTCATTTTGCCTAATTCTCTGTATTTATTTGTATATGTTAAGTAGATTGGTTATATTTCCCAATCTTGGAGAATTGGCCTTATGTAGGAGATGTCCAAAGGGCCCAGCAGCACACTCCCCTCTGGTCACCAGAGCCGTTTGCTCTAGGGATGCCCCGTATGTGGGCTTGTGCACCCCTCAGTTGTGGTGGACTGACTACTGTGGGTAAATTGGTAGGCAGAACTGGTTCCAAGCCCAGATGGCTGTAAGTCTGTGCCTTGTGTGGTGGCAGAGAGCCCTCTGGGAGTGCAGGGTAAGCTTCTCACATGGCTGGCTGTACATTACAGGGAGTCCCGGGGTGGCTGCTGGCCCACTGAAGGGCAGAGCCAGATCCCTGTTTAGCTGACTACACAGCCCAGGTGGCTCAAGGCTGGTGCCAGCCTGCTGATGTCAGGTTCTTGTGTGGCTGTCTGCATGGCTCAGGAGTTTTAGGGCTGATACCAACACTAGTGATGAATGAGCCTCCAGAGCTAAGAAAGTAGAGGGAGGATTCCAGAATGGCACTTACCAGAACCACTGTTATAGCAGCAGAATGAGTTTCTCAAAATGGCTGCCACTAGTATCTCTGTTCCCAGAGGGATTCCCAGTTGCCTCCTGCCTCTCCAGGAGGCCCTCCAAGATGAAATGAATCTAACCTAGGCTCATTTTAAACTACTCCATCTCTGCCAGGACACAGAGTGTATGAGATTTTGTGCATATCCTTTAAAAGCAGTCTCTCTGTTTCCTGTTGCCTGCCTGCTCTCCCAAACATAAGCTCTACTGGTTTTCAAAGCCAGACTTTCTGAGAGCACATCTTCCCAGAACAGGGCGAGCCTGATGTGGAACTCAGACACCTCACTCTTTGAGGAGGACCTCTACAATTGTGATATTCCTCCTCTCTGTGGGTTGCTTAACCTGGGGTTGTAGGACCTGACTATATTGTGTCTCTGCCCCTTACCCATATCACTGTGGTTCCTCCTTCATGTATGATTGTGGAAGGTCTTTTCTGTTAGTCTTCAGGTTATTATCATAGATAATTGCTTTGTAAGTAGTTGTAATTTTGATGTGTCTGTGGGAGGAGATGAGTTCAGGGTCTTTCTCCACCATTTTGGCTACCACCTGTCTTTACTGAATTATTTTATTAGTTATGAGTCTTTTGATGGAGTCTTTAGAGTTTTCTATATATAATATCATCTGCAAATAGTGAGTTTTACTTCTTCCTTTCCAATTTGGATGGCTTTTACTTGCCTAGGTGCACTGCCTAACACTTCTTAATACTATGTTGAATAGAAGTGATGAAACTCACTCTTTGTTATATGGTTTAGAAAGAATTCAGAAAACTTGCATAAACCCAGTGTATGTTGTAGCAGGTATCTGGATTGGAGGTCAGCTAACCTGGTTGCACAAATGTGAGAAAGAGTAACATACTCTACTAGTATAAATGGCAAGTGAAAGCCTAAGCCAAGGGCCAGAATAGAGACTCAACTTATTAGTAGTACTAATGGGATCTAAGTTCAGATAAAGTTCAGATCCTAGTGGTTTCTTTTTTAATGACTAAGATACCTTTTCATGAGGTGCACCAACTCTGGATACTTCAGAAATCGGTGTATTGGATACAGGGGCTGATGTTTAAAGTTAATATCTCAAAAGATTTTTCAATTAAAAGATAGCATAAAGAGGCAATATATACAAGAGGAACCCAGGACCAGTGCAATGAGCATATGTAATTTTATCCTTGTATCCTTGGCATAAGAAATGGCCTGAACACCATAGGAAAGAGATGAACAGACTTTTTATAGAGACAGATTAGATTTTAAATTGATTAAAGTGGTATTTATTTATAAATATACTGTGTTATTTTAGTTGGATGATAGCGAATTAACTTTAAGTCTATTTTCCCCCACGAGCAGTGGGAATGAACTTTGGGGAAAAATTGCTTAGTTTTAAATAAATACGTTACCCAAGGTTATATGTATTTTCTCAATCTACTTTAGAGACCTCTGGTCTTTACTTCTCCTCATACTATATATCCATCTGGTTAAGATTTACCCCTACTCTATGTACTACCAGCATTGAGATAGTCATCTGCCCTACATTCCTTCACTGAATCTTATATCACTATCATAAAACTTTTAAAATGTTACATAGTTAAGCTGATTTATATAATGAAGTAGTGAGAGATTCAACAAATTCTCTGCTTACCAAGTAAATAAGGCAAATGAAACAAATGCCAAAATCAGGAATTGAGGGGTGGGGGGTATCAGTACTAATGTTACATAAATTGGAGGATTTTTGTCAATAACATTTTGCCAAAAATTAGATGAAAGAAATTAGATGAAAGAAATATAGAACAATGCAAATTACAAAACTGATGAAAGAACTTAAATAGACCTATTAAAAGTAAAAAGAATCAATTTTTTGTTTTTGTTTATTTTTTGTTTTTTTTTACAAAAGGCTGAAAGCAGATGGTCTTTCTGTTGAGTTCTACCAAAAACACAAACAGAATCCTTCACATATTCTTTAGGAAATAGAGGAGGAAAATGTTTTCCAATTCATTCCTCAAAGCCAGTATTAATCTGATACCAAAAAATAGACAAAGATATTACACAAATTATTGATCAGTATCTCATGAGCATGGACACAAGTATTCTCAAAGTAAGAACAAATAATTCAGCAATATATAAAAGGTTAAACAGCATGATCAAACAGTTTAGTCCAGGAATGCAAATTAACATCTGAAAATTAATGCAATTCTTTACATTAATAGGATAAACATAAAAACCACACAATCATTTCAATAGATGCAACAAAAGAAATTGACAAAATCCACATCCATTAATGATAAACATTCTCACCAAATGAAGACTAGAAATCAACTCCCTAAACCCAATAAAGAAAAAAACCTACCATAAACATACAGTTTACATGAAACTTAATGGTAAAAACTTGAAAGCGTTTTCTTGAAGACTTTTCACTACTTCTACTCTACAGTGTCCTAGAAATTTGATCAAATGAAATAAGGAAGGAAATCAAAAAGAGAGAAATTAAGAAAGAAATTAATGTTACCTGCTTGAGAAAATAAGTAATCCTGTCTTTATTGTCAAACTGCGTGATTCTTGATATAGGAAATCCAAAGGAATTCACAACAAAACTAAGAACTGAAACAATTTGAGGAATGTTTCATGGTGAAAATCAATACAAAATTGTTTCTACATGCTAGCAATAAACAACCTGAAAAGAAAATTAAAACAGTTTCATTCACCATAGCATTGAGAGAATAAATGAACTTCCTGTAGATATGTTGTAAGGTTCAGTCTCATCAATTCCATAACTCTTTTACATAAAGCAATAGTGTCTGGTACCTATACTAGCAATAATGGTTGAATCTGTAAAAATACCTTCTCATGAACATGATCAACCTAAACATTAGGAGCTTGAGGCTCTGTGAGCGAGGGTTATAGGATTTTTCTTCATCTGGAATCTGATGTGTGGGCAGCCTGTCTGAACGTTATGAGGAAGCCTTCAAGCTTATACTCCTTCCCATTCATCCAGGGTAGAGTTCAATTATAGTAAACAAACAAAAAAAAAGATGCTATCGATTATAATTGACTAATCTGATGTAGAAATATTTAGGGTTACCAGAACAAAGGAAGAATGAAGACAATACAAACATACACACACAAAATGATCCTAAAGGAACCAATTAATTTATAGAGAAAAGGTAATAAAAAACTATGATTATATATTCTAGTTTTTTTACACTTTAGTAGAAGCTGTATCTGTGAGAATTTCACCTGTGTTATGAACTTGCTCTGCTTACTCAATTTAGGGATCTGGAGCCGATGGTTCTGGAAGTAATTTAATTTAGTTTTTTCCCCAAGGTTCCACTGTCCATATCCCATTTTCACTGAGTATGCATAGATAAGTGTTCATACACACATGCTAACACACATACATAACTTAAACTCATACTGTTGTAAGACAGCAAAAGAGAATTATAATTATTTACTTTCCTTTCCAAAATTGGGAATATTGTAGAAATTCACAATCGTTTTCCATGTGCATGTTTAGATATGTAAATTAGTTATTCTTGGAAATAGTGCAACAATAACCAGGAACGAAAACCCTGTTTTTTTCTTTGCTCACTAACTTTGAAACTTAACATGATATTTATTGATTGACCACTGGTGTACACTTTGTCCAATGATGACCCTACTGACTTTTTAATATCTAATTTTAGAAGGGTATGCTGTAACCTAATTCACTCTTAACTATGTCCTTGCAACACATTTCCAGAAGTGGTACCCAGGACATCTTAATAAAAATTACAAAGAATTCAGAATAAAATAACAATTTAAATAAGATAGCTAGCAAAGACAGAAAATACCAATACAATGTAAGGAGTTGGGGTACTGACAAATTGTAGAAATAATATATTAGGAATCAGGAAGGATTAAACCCTAAGCTGCTAGAAGTATTTGCCTCTAATGAGGAAACATTTTCATTTACAGTGGGAAATAGCACTTTCTATAACAAAAAAAATTAATTGAGGTCTAAAAACTCTGACATATAGAGCTAATTTTTTGACCTTTAAAGAAAAATTGTAGAGACATCCCAGCTGGAGAAAAAAAAACCTCAAAACACTAGATTTGGGCTTCTCATATATACCATTCAAAGCACAGAGAAAACGAACCCAGTTTTACAGCTGTTGAAAGAATAAATGTGTTGCCTACGAAAAACAAATCATTTTTGCTCAAATACTGACACAACGTTTAGAAATTCTAAAACTGCAGAAACTAAGTACAGCAGCATTTTTTGTTCTCCTTAGCAAAATGCAGACAATCTAAGATAAAGTCAGGAATGCATAAACTTTGAAACAGTGGTGTAAATACCATATTCATTTAATTATAGAAAAATCAAAGTTATATTTTAAAAATATAAACATTATAGGCATAATAATACAAAATATGAAACAACACTAACAGATTTGCAGATGAGATAAGTGGTAGTGAATTATTATATTTCTAATTTTCCCATTTTTCATATTGAATTAAGTATCTGATTAAATTTTAAATATAATTCAAAACCATAATAAAAGAGAACTCTATTTTTCATATTTTGATATTATAGAAGAGACTAATGATGCCAAGAAAAAAATGTTACTTAATTTTACTCCTTTTTTAGTTGATTTTGTTTGGTAGTTAAATTCTCCTTTTGATCTTTATCAAATCTGGATATATATGTTGGGAAATCTATTGACCTACACATACTTTAAGAAATATTTAATAATAGGAAACGAAATTGAGCTATTTGTAATGAGGTGGATAGACCTAGAGTCTGTCATACAGAGTGAAGTAAGTCAGAAAGAAAAAGACAAATACCGTATGCTAACACATATATATGGAATTTAAGAAAAAAAAAATGTCATGAAGAACCTAGGGGTAAGGCAGGAATAAAGACGCAGACCTCCTAGAGAACGGACTTGAGGTTATGGGGAGGGGGAAGGGTGAGCTGTGACAGGGCGAGAGAGAGTCATGGACATATACACACTAACAAACGTAGTAAGGTAGATAGCTAGTGGGAAGCAGCCGCATGGCACAGGGATATTGGCTCGGTGCTTTGTGACAGCCTGGAGCAGTGGGATAGGGAGGGTGGGAGGGAGGGAGACGCAAGAGGGAAGAGATAGGGGAACATATGTATATGTATAACTGATTCACTTTGTTATAAAGCAGAAACTAACACACCATTGTAAAGCAATTATACCCCAATAAAGATGTTAAAAAAAAAAAACAAAAACAGCTCACAGAATGAAAGAAAAAAAAAAGAATTATTTTCCTTTAAAGGAGATAAATTCTTTGTTGTCTTTATTTAAAATTTATTTACAACCTGACATAGCATAATTAGTATTACATAAATATTTTTTCTGGGGTTTGTATAAATCATATTTTCCTTTCTATTGTTCCATTTATAGGCTAGCATAAAAATCCATTAAAATTCATTGAAACACCAAAAAAAAAAAAAAAAAAGAAATATTTAACATTACTATTCTGTCTTCTAGGCCCCTGTGGAATTTCCTCTATGAAAGAAGTAATCCTGCTTTTGTCTACTCTATTAATTATGCTAGTTTATACTATAGGAAAGCCACTTTTTATACTGGAATGTTTCAGACACATTGGCCCTGGAATAAAAAGATGAGCTATAGGCTTCCTTTTCCCTTCTGGGAAAGGCACCTGTCATCAATAAAATTTAAGTACTTTCTTCAAAGGCTATAAATTTAAGCTTTTACTGAGGTCTGCTGATAAAATAATTTTCTCTGTTTAAAAAAAAACTACTCATAAGATTTTAAATTTTATTTTAAGACATTTTTCTTTTCAGTTGAGGTTTTTGGTCTAGGCCTCAGAAGACATGTTGTTCTTGGCATGTTTTTACTGCTTAATAACTTTATAATAATGGATATGTCTAACCTTTCTGAATCTCAAGTGTTTACCCAATAGGTAAAAATAAAATAGCTATCTATTCTCTCATCCAGAGTGGCTGTAAGGGTGAAATGAATATTGAAACACTGGGATACAAAATGCTCTTGATTTTTCTCATATCTCACTGAGATTTTATTCTCATCCTTCCCTGATAAGCCCTTCTCATCTTTAAGACACCCCCCCCCACACCTATTAAGTTCAGCATCTCCCAGAATTCAGTCCTCACCTCCTTTCTCTTCTCTCCTTTCTCCATTTAAGGCCCTTGTTGCAATATCTCCTCAGTCTACCCCAGATATGTTGCTATCCCTCAAACATCTATTGTGGAAGTCTCCTCCCTGCACTCCAGAATCATATATCTAATTGTCTTGGATGTTGAAGAGACATCATGAACTTAACCTGTATGTACTTTCCCAGTGTTTCCTAACTCAGTAAATGGCACTGTCATTTTTCAAGCTGCTCACACCTCAAAACTTGGAGTTATTGTCATCTTTTTCTCATGTCTTAGCATAGCCTATTAGCAAATCTTGTTTCATTAAATTTTACAATAAATCTTAAATCTAATTCTTTCTCCACATGTCATATCCTACCAACATAGCCACCCAAAGCATCTCATGCAGGCTTGAGCAATAACCTTTTAATTGAGCTCCATGCTCCCACTTCAGTTCTTTACAATCAATCAGTTTTTCACACAACCAGAATGCATCTTTTCAAATGTCAATTAGATCATGTTATTCTCCTCCTTAGTCCTGCCTCCCAAACTTCCAGGACACTGGGAATAAAAAGTCCTTCCTATTGACTACTGCACCCTACATAATCTAGCTTCTCATCCTTTAACTCTCCCACTGGGTTACTTTTTTCCAGACTAACCAGCCATCTTGCAGCTCCATAAACAGACAAGGCATGCCCTGTCATTACAGTCTTTGCATTTGTTCTTCAGACTGCTGAAAATAGTCTACTCTAGGACACTCCCATAGTATTCCTCCTTAGTTACATGTCTCTTAACCTCACCTCTTCAGAGAGATCTTCCCTTTATCACCTCACCTAAAAATATACCCTTCTGTATAACCTTATCCTGCTTAGTAGATAAAAATTTAATAACTAGTGTTCACTCTTCCATGTTTGCAATATCTTTATCTTGAGAGAGATTATGGATGGGAAGAGAGGGAGAGGAACTAAAAGAAAATGTGGGAATAAAACCGGGATATTGGGACTGCATCTTGTACCGAGGACAAATCAACCAGGAGTCGGATCAGAGGATTTTCATAGTTTCCTTGCATAAATTCTGTTTAAAGCTACAGTTATATAACCTTTTGCATTGATGAAAGAGTTGACAATGTTTACTGGCATACATACAATGTTTCAAAAGACAGTGATAATGCTAAACAGTTACTTTATTAGACACATAGGCTGCTGAATTGGTATAACTTCTATGGTTATATTACAAAGTACAAGTTATATTTATTGAAAATATGTATTATATTTCATTTGCAGTTTGTTTTTGGTCTTGGTCATAAACTCTTTAGTGTCTGGGGAAAAACATGAATAAAAAAATTTTTTACATTATACTATGCCAACAGACCCAATTTTCAAAACACAGGATTATCATAGTATCAAATCACAAATCAAAGCAATTAGTATAGTATATATAGTGGTATAATAGTATACTATATAATATATTATATAGTATATATATGTAATATAGTATATTACAGGATACATAAATTAGAATCATTAAGATATTGAAATAGCATGTGCAATTACTGTTATGATAAATACATGAAAAATCATTCTCAGATAAAATAGCTTACTGCATACTCATGGCATAGTCCATGAGTTGACTAATTGACTTAAATAACCATGTGCCTAAACACGCAAAATCACAATGACCACAATCTAACATGGTCAAAAGCATTAGTTTATTTTTGTTTTCAGATTTTTTTGGTTTATAACATTATATAAGTTTCATGTGTACGATATTATATTTTGACCTCTGTATAAATTACAATGTGCTCACCACCAACGATTTAGTCTCCATCCCTTCCCATACAGTTGACCCCCTTTACCCATTTCACCTTCCCCCTACCACCTTTTCCTCTGGTAACCACTACTTTGTTCTCAGTATCTGTTTTTGTTTTGGTTTGTTCATCTTTTTTTTAAGAACAAATTTCACCTATGAGTGAAATCATGTGGTATTTATCTTTCTTCATCTGACTTACTTCATTTAGCCTGAGGCCTATCCACGTTGTCACAAATGGCAAGATTTCATCTTTCTTATGGCTGAGTAGTGTTACATTGTGTACATATACCACATCTATTTTATCCATTCATCTGTCACCCACTTAGGTTGTTTTCACATCTTGGCTATTGTAAATAGTGCTGCAATGAACGTAAGAGTGCATATTTTTTTTGAATTTGTGTTCTTGTATTATTTGGATAAATATCCAGAAGTGAAAGAGCTGGGTAATATGGTGGCTCTATTCTTAATTTTGTGAGGAAACTCCACAGTGTTTTTTATAGTGGCTGCACCAATTTACATTCCCACCAGCAGTGTATGAGGATTAATTTTTCTCCACATCTTCTCCAACACTGTTATTTCTGGCCTTTTTGATAATAGTCATTCTAAAGGGGGTAAGGGGATATTTCATTGTGGTTTTGATTTGAGTTTCCCTAAAAATTTGTGACGTCCAGCATCTGTAGGGTTGGCCACCTGTATGTCTTCTTTGGAAAAATATCTATTCTGTTTCTCTACCCATTAAAAAAATGTTTTTGGTATGTGTTATTTATATATTTAGGCTATCAAGTCCCTTTCAGATATGATTTGCAAATATCTTTTCCCAAATATCTTTTAATTAGGTTGTCGATTCATTTTGTTGATGGTTTTCTTTGCTGTGCACAAGCTTTTCAGTTTGTAGTCCCATTTATTTATTTTTGCTTTTGTTTTCCTTGCCAGAGAAGACATACCCAGAATGATATTGCTAGATCAATGTCATAGTGTACTGCCTATGTTTTCTTCTAGGAGCTTTATGGTTACAGGTCTTACATTCAAGTCTTTAATTCACTTTGAGTTAAATTTTTTGTGTAGTATGGGATAGTGGTCAAGTTCCATTCTTTTGAACATGGCTGTCCAGCTTTCCCAATCATTTATTAAAGAGACTATCGTTTCTCCTTGTGTATATTTTGCTCCTTTGTTATAAGTTGTTCATATATATATCTAGGTTTATTTCTGGGCCCTCAATTCTGTTTCACTGATCTATGTGTCTGCCAATACCATGCTCTTTTGATTAGTATAACTCTGTAATATAATTTGAAATCAGGGGGTGTTATACCTCTGGCTTTTTCCCCTCAGGATTGCTTTGACTATTTGGGTTCTCTTGTGGTTCCATATAAATTTTAAGTTTTTTTGTTCTGGTTCTGTGAAAGTTGTCTTTGAAATTTGATAGGGATTGCATTGAATCTATATATTGCTTTAGGTAATATGAACATTTTAACAATATTCTTCTAATCCATGAGCACGATATATCTTTACATTTCTTTGTGTCATCTTCAGTTTCTTTCAGCAATGTCTTATAGTTTTCTGTGTACGGGTCTTTTAACTCCTTGGTTATATTTACTCCAAGGTATTCTTTTTGTTGCAATTGTAAATGGGATTGTTAACTTCCTTCTGCTGGTTTATTAGTGTATAGAAATGAAACAGGTATTAGTATATTGGTTTCTTTACCCTGAAACTTTACTGTATTTGTTTATTATTTCTGATAGTATTTTTGGTTGAGTCTTTAAAGTCTTCTATATATAAAATCATGTCACTTGCAAATAGTGACAGTTCAACTTTCTGACTGAAATGCCCTTTATTTTTCTTGCCTAATTGCTCTAGTTAGGACTTCCAATACTATGTTTAATGAAAGTGGCAAGAGTGGGCATTCTTGTCTCGTTCCTGATCTTGGATGGATAGCTTTCAGTTTTGCACTAAGTGTGATGTTGGCTGTGTGTTTTTCATATATGACCTTTATTATGTTAAGTTCCTTTTATACCCATTTTATTGAGTATCATAAATGGGCATTTGAATCTGGTCAAATGCTTTTTCTGCATCGGTTGAAGTGATATTGTTTTTATCCTTAATTTTGTTAATGTGGTGTATCATGATGATTGACTTTGCAGATGTTGAACTATCCTTGCATCCCTGGGATAAATCCCATTTGATCATGGTGTATGATCCCTTTAATGTATTGCTGAATTCTGTTTTCCTATACTTTATTGAGGATGTTTATACCTATGTCATACAAGATATTGGCCTGCAATGTGTGTGTGTGCATGTGCTTGTGTGTGTGTGTGTGTGTGTGTTCAATTGCACTCTGATCTTTATTGTTTCCTTCCTTCTACTGACTTTGGGCTTCATTTGTTCTTCTCTTTCTAGTTCCTTTAGGTGTAAGGTAAGATTGTTTGAGATTTTTCTTATTTCTTGAGGTTGGTCTGTATTACAATAAACTTCCATCTTAGTACTGCTGTTGATGCATCCTATAGATTTTGATGTCATATTTTCATTTGTCGTCAGGCATTTTTTTATTTCTCCTTTGATTTTTTTCTTAACCCAATAGTTGTTCAGTCTCCACCTATTTGTGACTTTTCCAGTTTTCTTCCTGTAGATGATTTTTAGTTTCATTTCATTATGATCTGAAAACATGCTTTATATAATTTGTCTTCTTTGTTTTGTGTTCCAGCATATGATCTATCCTTGATAATGTTCCATGTGCACTTGAGAAGAATGTGTATTCTATTGCATTTGGATGAAATTTTCTGTATAAATCTCTTAAAACTATCTGATCTAATCTTTCATTTAAGGCCACTGTTTTCTGTGGACCTTCCATTTGGATGATCCATCCATTGATGTAAGTGGGTTGCAAAAAGTCCCCTACAATTAGTGTGTCACTGTCAATTTCTCCCTTTATTTCTGTTAATAATTGCTTTATATATTTTAGTGCTTTTATGTTTGGCACATATATATTAACTGTTATATCTTCTTGATGAATTGTCTCCTTTCTTATTATATAATGTTCATCTTTGTCTCTTGTTACCTTGTTTGGCTTGAAGTCTATTTTGTCTAATGAGTATGGCTACACTCACTTTATTTTGACTGCCATTTGCTTGGAGTGCTATCTTTCATCCATTAAATGTGAGCCTATGTTTTTCTTTAGAGCTGGTGTGAGTCTCCTGGAAGCAACATATAATTGGGTCTTTTTTTAATCCATTCAGTCACTCTGTGTCTTTTGATTGGCTAATTCACTCCCTTTACATTTCAGGTGATTATTGATAGATGAGGTCGTAGTACTTCATTTTATCTTCTGGTGCTCTATATCTTCATTGTCCATTTTTCCTTGTGTTTGTCTGCCATTTAGTTTGATGGTTTTCTATGATTTTTCTCAGTTTTTTTCAACTGATTTTTCTGTTTCCTCTTATGTTTCATGTCTCTTCTCTAGATTTATGTTTTGTGGTTACCATGAGATTTGTATAAAACCTCTCCTAGACAAGATGGTATCAGCAGAAAATAACTATTTTATCTTCATTTGCCATAACAATTCCCATGTTTTTCCTCTTCCTTTATAGTTTTATCAAATTATCAAAATATCAAACTATCAAACTATTTCTTTAAATATACTGTTACTTTCTCCCTCTCTTTTCCTTCTGGCTATCCATTATTCTAATATTGCTCTTCCTAACAGAGTGGAATAGTTTTCATAGAGCTCACGAATTTTCTCTTCTATATGGTCTGCTTTATTTCCAGTGCTTTTTAATGCATTCTTCCATCTCATTGAGTTCTCCAGCTCCAGAATTTATTTGGTTACTTTTAGAGTTTCAATATCTTTAGTAAAGTATTTCTTCTGTTCATTAATTTTATTCCTGAACTCATTGAACTGCCTTTCTGAGTTTTCTTGTAGCTCTTTGAGTTTCCATATGACAGCTATTTTGAATTCTTGGTTAGTTAGATCATCATATTCCATGACTTTGTTTGGTTTCTGGAGAATTGTCATTTTCCTTTTGTAATACCATGTTATTGTGGCTCTTCATGCTTGATGAGTTGTTACTCTGCTGGCACATATGAAGTAGCAATCACATTTCTTCTTAGGGTAAACCTTTTTTTTTTTTTTTTTTTGGTGCGGTACACGGGTCTCTCACTGTTGTGGCCTCTCCCGTTGCGGAGCACAGGCTCCGGACACGCAGGCTCAGTGACCATGGCTCATGGGCCTAGCCGCTCCACAGCATGTGGGATCTTCCTGGACCACAGCACGAACCCGTGTCCCCTGCATCAGCAGGCGGACTCTCAACCACTGTGCCACCAGGGAAGCCCTTTTTTTTTTTAATTCTAAGAATTTATCATGCTAGTAATTAGAGGTCTTTCTTTTGTTTTTCAGTAGGCAGCGGTATAGCACAAATTAAGTTTGTCTTACCTGAGTTGCCTCTGGCCATATTTCAGAATGGGTACTTTCCACCACCTACCGTCTTTGTCAGAGGTGTTTTCTGGAACCCTTGTCACTGCTTATACCTCTGAAATCATATTGTCTTGCTGCTGCTAGTGTTACTGGTGTTGCCACCTGGGGCACCGGGATGGTGGACACCTTCACTCCATCTGGGGTCTCCTGGGTAACAGGCTCCACCACTGCAAGAAAAGGGAGAATGTGGAGGGAAAGCCAGGGTAGGGGTGTCTCTGCTTTGACCAAGGTTGTCAGGTTTGTGGGCACCACCACTGCAGTTGGGGAGGTTGGATTTGCAGGTGCCTCAAGGGATGAGACTGCAGATCCCACTGCCATCTGGTTCCCTGTGACCACAAATACCCCTGCAGCCAGGAGACCAGTGTTGTGTATGCTCCCTCCCCTGATGCTTCCTGGTTCTCTGGAGCTGTAGGTTCAGCTGCTGCAAATGGGGGTCCAAGATTACAGGCACTGCATCTGTTGTTTCCCTGGTTTTGCCTCCTAACTTCTAGTCCACCCACATTTTAGGTGTACAGATATATGGAATTCTCTGCTGCCCATGCATGTTGGACAAAGACACATTTGAGTTATGCCTGTTTTACCATTTGTAGATGGAACGGAAAAGACAAAGGGAACATCTCACATTGTCTTGATGCTGATGTCACCCTTGAAAAGCATTTATTAAAGAGTCTTATACACAGCATTTTCTAAATCAAAAAATTTTTGCCTTTAGTAGTTTAACTCCAGATAGTCACTTACTCTTTTTGTTATTGTCTTCTTATCCCTCTTTTTGAGGTAACTGCATTGAAATAGGTTTTGGACTGAAGAACATATTCATGGGAAATAAAATATATTTAATATATTCCCTTTATGAATATTTAAAAATATGCCTTTTAATATTACAACTAACAGTGCAGGGATGATGATCACGGTTGGGATGTTTCAGAGGTAGAATACAGTGATGGATTTCAGGGAAAGAAATTTTCAGTTACACTGTACCAACCCCCCACCATCCATCATTCCATCTTCATAGGTCAGAGATGGTATGCAGACTATGATAGGATAACATTCATAATGTCCCTTGTGGACTTTATTTCATAATTTAAAAAATCATAATGAAAATAACAAGTTCAAAACAATTATTCCAAAAGATTCTGCCTTGTCTCATTCAGACTGCCCTCCTCTCTTTATTCTACCGCTAAATAATTTTGTGATTACATGCTCTCATTGCATCTTCTCTCTCTTTTCTCTTAAGCCTAAACATCACTCTTACTTCTAACCATGCCACCCCTCTATTTCAAAGCCACCAGTGACTCCTCATTTCTTACAGAGTGAATTCTAAACCACTTAGATTTTCAAAACCATTTGCATTCTGACCCCAGGCTGCTTATATAGTTGATTCCCTATTAGGAGCTCTCTTCCTCAATAGCACTGAACAAATAGCTATTCTTGTAGCCCATGTATGCTTTTCTGGGTCTATGGTTCTATTTCTATTTTCCTTCCTAATGACATGCAGTGCCTTCACTAAATCTGTAAAAGTAAATGCTATTTACTATGCTACATCCATATCATATGCAATGGCTTGTCTGTGAACTTTTTAAAGTCACCCTAACATTCAATTTCTTCAATTTCATACAGTCTATTTTTATATCGTTTTTGTTATGGACCTACACATCAAATGCTTACAGTGATGGGTAGGTCATTTGTTCCCTTTCACTGGAAATATGTAGGAATAGAACAGATATTTGATGGAACAGCTGTAGGAGGAATTATAACATTGCCTCTTGCCTAGGGATTTAGATTAAAAGAATAACCATGTGTCTTTTGATTCATTCAGCCCTCTCTTAGGTGATTTCACATATTCTCTGACAGAGTTACCAGCTATTAATCCAGTATCTGACCACTTCCCTCCGGGATTTAATCGTGCTTTCTGGAATGTTGACTAAATAAAGCAATAAAAAATATGTAAAAAAATAAATCTAGACAAGTAATCACATAAAAATGTTCTTTCTCCAAAATCTGCTCTTCATTAATTCTGCCTGACAAAGCTGCCTCTGATTGCTAAGCATAAACCTGGTGCTCTCTGATGGATACTGCTTCCCCAGCAGTCTTATAAAGTTTCATAGCTGACATTGTTACATTAAAAGTAACTGGGGCTGTGGAGGCAAAGCCTGTATTTCTATCAATTCTCTAATGTTATTTGTAAAGCTATATAATACTGATGTCACATATACTCGAAACCCCAAAGTATCTATTTTTCTGTGTGATTTGGAGGGTGATAATAACCTTCTCTTTGTAGTATTCCTCCCATTACTCCTGTCCCTTTATTCACATCATAGCATCTAGTCACATGATCTCTTCTTACCCTGATTTTCTAATTCTTTCTGGCCTTCATTTCCTTTCATGATACGAATTAGTCAATTATTTTATTGCTAGCACACCCTAAACCTGATCAGTCTGTGTGCTATCCTGGTACAAATTTCTAGATTCTCTGGTAGTAGTACAAACTGTCGGTATCAGGTCCATGCTTTACAGGAGGAAGGCAGCCTATTGAAAAATACCTGTAATCCTTTTCTAAGGGTGTTTTTTTTTTTTCCTGGGCTGAGAAGTACACTGGTCCAAATTCAAGGCAAACCAGAGTGATAGAGCATAAGTCCCCCAGAAGAGACCCTCATCCAATGACATTAGTAATTTGGTGGATAAATACCACATAATTCTTGTTCCTTAGTTGGGAGAACTGAGGCATATATTTGATTGTCCCTAGACTACCACAGAGAAACTGACCTTTCAGTGCACACAGTGGTAACTGGTTCGATAATGCATACTTTATTTCTCCATTTTTTTCCCTTCCCATTGTTATTTCCTGCTACCCTACCAATATTTTATTGTATCACTTTCTAAAGAAACAATGCTCAGATCCTTGTTGTCTCGGGTCTGCTTGCAGGAGAACCCAAATCAAGTGAGTTGGAAACAGAAGAGGTATTAGGAAGCAAACTCTGAGGATAGGGTTGGGGGAAATCATATCACTTGCTGGCCAGATGAAAGTAAACACTGCATTATTGATAGTAAAATGAGGTATTGAAAACCCCTGGCTTACTGAAGTACTCCACTTTCTAAGACTTTATAAACAGTGTGATTTATGATATTGGTGGAAAAGTATCAACTAGCTTCATAAATAATGTAAGCACTTAAGAGATGTAAGGAATGCTCTTAGATGGATCATGGAGTTGTCTGGCTACCATAAGAGTAATCAAACCTTAGTCACAAGATTTGCTTTCTGCTGCAGGTAGTGTGATTAACTAGAAATATTCAGTGCAACTTCTAGCACATGGCATGTTGCTATTGATTTGCAAATACATTCCTTCCAATCTCTATTGAGAAGGAGAAGCAGGAGTATTTTGCATTCATCTGACATCAGTAGTTTAGGTTTATGATAGTGCCCCCATGGACATATTTACTCTATAGTACAAATGGACCTACATTGTAGACATCCCACAGATGAACACATTAATCCACTCTATTGATGATATGATATGAATTGGACCTGGTAAGCAAGAAGTGACAAATTGTCTGGATGTCCTCATACAATACCTGTACATGAGAAGAGGGGAAATAAATCTTACAAAGATTCAGAGGGCTATCATTTTGGGTAATTTGGGGGAGAGGGTTTATTTGGGGCATGCTGAAACATCCAAGGTAAAGATATTGTGCTTTGTACCTTCTACAAACAAAGAACAACACTTAAGCCTACTAAGTTTTGGAGAGAGCTCATAGTAAATTTTGGAATATAGATTGGACCCATTCAGCAAGTGATTTGGTTACCTCTCAGTTTTCAATGGAACCAGAACAAAAGGGGTATGCAGCACATTAATGCCTCAGTATACATGACCCTCACCGTTTGATTACTTAAGTCACTATAGTCCGTGGTGCTGGAAGTATCTAAGACAGATAAAAATGTAGTGTAGAGTCTCTCATAGCCTTCATAAAGCTACCTAGGGTTCTGGAGTGAGATCCTGCCATCTGCAATTGATAATTACTACCTGTAAAGCAGCTTTAAGCCTGCCACAAGGCCCAAGTAAAAACTAAAGGCTTGATAATATGACTGAAAATTATTATACGACCAGAGGTTCCATTATGAACTGTATAATCAGACCCAAGTCATGAGATTGATTAAAAATAGCACCAATCCATTATAAAATGGAAATGGTACATTTGGGATAGGCATGAAAAAGGTCCAGGGGATATCAGTAAGTTGTTCCAAAGAGCATTAACTAGAGTCAGATGGGCTATTGAAGAAAACAAGCATATAGACTGTCTATATCACTACTGCAGCATATTGGACCTGATAGCATCAGAGAGAGCCTTAGTACTTCCAACTTAGGACTCAGAAAGCATCCAACTAACATCATGACATCCTGCATAATATTACCTCAAACTAAGGGTACATGAGATATGACAATGACATATGTCCATGGGATACTCTGGTCCTACTGTATACTTTATTGCCTAGAAGCTGACAGATTAATAGAACACTGGAATTACCCTAAGACACACCAAGGTATTATGAAGACACCCTGAAAGTTTTGACTGCTGTTCTCAAGATGAGGAATAAACTTTTAACTGTTGGCCATCACATGGTCCTGTGACCACAGTACCTTTAAAAAAAAAAAAAGTTTAGGAACTAAAGGCTACAGTAGGAGTAGCTCATCCCACCATCACACCATTGAGTAACATGGGAAATTTGTACTTCCATCCTTGTTACTGTGCTGGTGGACTAGAGATTCTGATTCCCAAGAGTAGATGTTTCTAGTAGGAAATAGTTACTTCTAACCTTCTAGTTACCCCCTACTTTCTGGTCATATTTTAAGTACTCATACCAGTAGATGAGCTGTTATCCTTATGAGAAAATACACTCTTATTATCATGAAAAAATATATTTGCTGCTACTAATTTGCACTAGAAAGGGAGAATTATATGAAAATTCAAAGATTTTACCAGAGTGTCTCATGGTGCTTCATGCCCAGTAATAACATAAAAGGACAGTTGCAACCATGATCTGACAAGAACAAGATAACTCAAATTTACCACAGAGATAATGATTATATTGTTAATTATAATGTAAGAAAATAGTAAAATACTCTTTCAAACAAAATTAAGTCAACTCAATGGAATGTATGTAATTTAATGCTTTTCTCCCCAACTTTACCCTTTGTGGATTATTTTCCAACTTATAGAAATAATGCACGTAAACATTTTTATAAAAGAGTGACATGGAAGCACAGTATGAAAGATAACTTTTCTCCTGTACCCTTTACACCATTGGTGAGAAATAGCCGCCTTCAGCTCCCCACCTAGTGCTTCTAGAAAGTATCATTTTAATTTTACAAAGTCTATCTGCATAAAAAATTGTTTAAAATCTTATTTAGATTAGATCCATCATTTACCATTATAAATTATGAAGAATTCTCATAATTCAGTACCAGTCACTGTATTTTTAAAATATTTAATGAAATAAAAGAATCGTTCTCTATTTCTTAGAGCTTGATGCATGCATGGCTAAAGGGTAGATAGGGAGTGGATGAGTGGATAGGTGAGTGGGTAGATGGGCAGATTCTTTTGACTTCTTAAGAAACCTTTTATTTCAAAAGGGAGACATGTCAGGTATATTATCGGGCCCTCACTTGGAATTAGATTCAGGATTGAATCTAAATACTGCTTTAAGACTTCCCCATCTTATTTAAGGTTCTCAAAAATTAGTCCACTTCAAATCCTATCAAATCTATATTCTTGACCTCCTAATGTTCAGCTTCTGAATTTCATTATGTCTGTTACTCAGCTATCACTGGAATAATTAATGACCAAATCCAGCATTTGCTTGTGAATTCTTATTTAATGTTTTTTCAGCATTTGACATAGGAAATTGATCTAACCTTTAAAAAATGCTCTCCACCTTAGCTTCCAGGATGAAAATAAACATGCCTTCCTTGATCAACTATCTTTATTTAGACTCTTTGTTAACTCTGTTGCTATACCTGCAATTAGTGTTCCTTGGGCTGGCACAATTCTATCTCTTTTGACCATCTGAATAGTCATCTTGTACAAATTTATTTACTCCAAAAATTTATATCACTGACTAAAAGCTGATGAATCTTAACTCTGTGTATACTTGTGTGTATAATTGTATCTTATAGGCATAATTTAATAAATGGCCCCCACCACTTCCAAGATTCCTATCCCTTGGTTATTCAGCTAAACACTAATCTAGGTACTGCTGTGAAGGGATTTTACAGGTATAATTAAATTCCAAAGTCAATCTTAAAATACAGATTAACTGGTTTGGTCTGGTCTAATAACATGAGTCCATAAAAGCAGAGACTTTTCTCTGTCTTGTAGCAGAAAAGGAAGTCAGATGCAGTAGCAACCGCAGAACTTAAAGAGATTTGAAACACAAGATGGACTTGGTACATATTGCTGCCTTTGAATATGGGGATGACACATGAAAAGGAGTACAGGCAGCATCTGAGCATAGAGAAACTCTCACCCAATAGCAATGAGACAGGTACCTAAGAACTACAGTCACAAGAAACAGAATTAAATCAGCAGGAGGAATGAGTTTGTAATCTGATTCTTCCTCAGATCCTTCAGGTAAGAGCTCAGCTGGGTACACCTTAATTTGGGGACATATAAGACCCAATCCAGCCACTTGGGCCTAGACTTCTAAACCACTTAACAATGCACTTGAACAATGCAGGAGTTAGTGAGGTACAAAGAGGGTCCACTCTAAATTAAATCCATGTTTAACTTAGTGTGGACCCTCCATATATGTGATTCCTCCCTAGCTACAGTTCTGTATTAGCAGATTTAATCAACCAGGGATTGTGTAGTACTGCAGTATTTACTATTGAAAAACATCAGCATATAAGTGGACCAGCTCCGTTCAAACCCCTGTTGTTCATGGGTTAGCTGTGAGGTAATAGATTTGTTTAAGCCACTGTTTAAGTTAATTTGCTATACAGCAATAGAAAACTAATACACTTGGCATTTCCACGTCCTTCTATCAATATATTATCCCCTCTTTCTCTGACAAAAGGAGATAATTTTTAAAAGTAAATAAGGTAATGGTTAACAACCTGCATTTCAGATTTATAAAGACTGAAGCTCGAACATTTATAGCCTCTGAAACTTGACATCAGTAAATTACCATTAATATTAGTAGGAATACTCAGTTAATTATAATATTATATGCTCACTCATTCAAATTAGAAACTAGTCTCTCCAGATAAATTAAGTTGAATTTACCAATTTAACTTAATAAAAATATGTACACATACATATGTAGTTTTATTCATTGCTCACTGTCTTTATCCTTATTCTGAATTCAGGTAATATTGTCTCTTATTTATAGTATTATAAAACTCCCAAGTAAGGTACTAACTTACCAAATGCAGCCACAACATCTACGAGAAAGTGCAGCCTAATAACTCTGCCATTCTTTTAACGGAAATCCTTATATTCCTTTCTGGTGTCTACAGTAAAAGCCTGGCCTCTAAATATTTAAAACAAATTCCTCTGTGCCCTTCTTTCTCAGCTTCATCTCTGGGAACTCTCCACTTTCCTCCACAACCATGATGCTGCAATACTTATATTGTAAAGTTTCATGTTTTTATTTTTTTCTTCACACTATTCCCCACATCTGGTTAGAAATTCTTATTTCCTTCAACTGGCTAAATTTTATTTCTCACCCAAGCTATACTTCCAAATGATCTGAGATGAGGTGCTTCTAAAAATACTCATGCATGTGACACACCCCAAAATAAATAACCAAATTGTTTAGAGATGAAGCACTGGTATTGGGGTTTTCATTTCTACTTCTCTCTAGGTGATTCTCATATGTGCAGGGTTGGAAAATACTAGTATAACTAAACTGAAATAGATCTAGGCTTTACTCAGCTCCATGGGGGTCACTCATTGCTTTCAGTCTGTATACTAGATTCACTGGATTTGCTTTTTCCCACCAAATTACAGAAAACCTAGGAGCAGGGGTAAAAAAAAAATCACTTCTTGTTTTTGAAATATGAATCATCTCATCAGTATATTCTGTAATTTCATCTGTCCACTTCACTGATCCTCTGACTTTATTGCTTCTTGTATAGGTGGAACCTCATACTACATTCAGTCATTTATTTATACATTAAGTTTTAAATGCCTGCTATGTGCCCAGAGGGTTCTAGGCATTGGGCCTGGAACTGGCAATATCCTATGGGGAAAAATAGAAATATGTACTTAATTGTGCTTTAGCGGACCATGATAAGTATATTTATTTGATCCTTTTTATATGCAGTTAGCCTCAGAAGTTCTAGTGATTTTGACATCTTGATATTACTCATTATTATGTGATTAACTTAGCCCTGGTAACAAGTAATGAGCATGACTTTGATCTTCAAGGATTGACTAAATTGAAACGTTCTAATTAGGGACACAGGTGGTATTAACATTGTTATAACTCAGTAAACCATATGTTTCCCAGAAGAATTTTGTCAATAATCTTACAATGACATGGGCAGAATATTTATAGACCAAATTGCAATAGGACATATTTTCCTTATTATGGTCATATTACTTACATGAAGCTTGAATTCAGTCTACATGATCTTCTACACAGTTAAGGTGTCAAAATTGCTTTCTTAAAGCTCTTTCCATAGTTTCTTTATTGGGGCATGCTTAAATAAAGGTAACAAGAATTTTCTTCTTTTGATTTAAAGGTTTTTGTAATCTCTTCCAAATTCAACTTTTTTCTAGTTTACATTTTCCTTTTTTCTATTCTTGGTTATTAGCATGATCACAAAAAAATTGGGTAAAGAGGGAAATGACTCTCAAAACTTTAAGATAGCTAATTTTATTTATTTTGACTTATTTATAATTATTCCTGGAAATAAAGATTGGCCAGTAACAGAATTAAATAATGCTTTCAAAGAATATAGTAAAGGCTATATTTTCTTTTCCTTGCTCTTACAAGGATGAGATTTTCCACAAAGTTCAAGAGAGACTATATTTGTCATGACCTTTGGATTGTAAGTTGGGTCACCGCAACCAGATGAATAGTGTTTATTCTACAGAGTAGATACAATAATTTTATTTTCCCCATCTAATCAAGATATTGAGAAAATAAAGTTCAGTAACTGATAATACATTTTCTCTCTATCTCTACCACCCCAAATTGATAGATAGCTATCTCTCTCCAGAGATACAGATATACAGGTATCTCTCTATACATCTACATAGATAATCTCTATGCCTTGATCTCTCTATATATACATTTATGTATGGATATATTGATCTCTGTCTTTATATATGTAGGTGGATATAGATAGGTACTGACATTGGTGGGTAAATAGGGAGATAAAATTATATAGATACTATTTGTAAACCTATTATCAATAATTAAGAGCCTATAAATACTTACATATCCATAGTGTCCAGAAGAGAAACTTGTTGCTAAAATATAAAGGTGTATTTTCAAAGCTTCCACCTGCTGCTGCTTTAAGTGGGTAGTATTACTAGATGTGTTTTCTATTGATAGCATGTAGATCTAATTGAATACCACTGTTTGTCATGGAAAATATTAGCCTTCATATTATCAAAGAATATCCACTTTCTTAAAATATGTATCAGCTATATTTTCATATTCGGTATAGAAAGTTTTTTCTTAATACCATCTTTAAAAAATACTTGCCTCTATCTAACTTTATCTGTATGACTTGAATTAAACTTATGCAATATTAATCATTACATTTATAAAGCTACTGATCATTCCATTAGGCAACACTTGGGATCTTAATGTGTAGCTGCCATTTAAAAAGATATATATTTACATGGACGAACTCATTCAATTACCTCAACAAGCCAAATTTATAGACCAGGGATCTAAGTACAAATAAATGAGGTCATACACATAGAAAGTGGTAAGAGTTGGAACTGATTACTCCCAGCAAATTACTTTCCAAGGCAGGATTGTTGCTATCAATTTAGAGTACCCATAAAGGCTAGACCATTTTTCTTGATTAAAATATTGTAACAGTTTACTACTATCAAGAAAATCTTAATTAAGCAAGAAAAAAGTTGAATATGAACATGTTTTTACTATAGAATTTTCAAAATATGTACATCTCTACATTTTATTAGTTTAGAAATCTGACATAGGCCAAATAGATTCAACAAATCTGAAGTGTTTTACACACATTATAAAGCAACATTTTATAGAACAATGTATGCATCTTTTCTCAATTTTAACATGAAAATCCCTAAATATCTATGTGACAAAAGTGTTTCAACATTTTTGAAAGCAAAATTGGCAGAATTAAGAGGTAAAACAGATCAAGACGATGGTTTAAAGTTTTAAAAGTACTTCTTACAGTAACTGATAAAACTGATAAATGAGCATCAGTAACAATATAGACAATGTGAGCAGAACTGTCAACCAAACTGGCCAAATTGACATTCATGGAACAGTATAAGCAACTGTTAAAGAGTATATTTTTTGTTTCTACAGACTGATATTCACCAAGGTAGACTAGCTGCTGGGCCAAACAATAATCAAATAACAAATCAGTAACTCCATTAAACTTTAAATGATTGAAATATAACAGTCCGTGCTCTGATTACTATCTAGTTAAATTGCATATCAATAATGATAATATATTAGTATATCATTGAATTTTTCAATTAATCAACACACATATACGAACAGTGAATCAAAAAATAAAACACCAGAGAAATTTTAAAACATTTCAAGTTGAATAATGAAAATACAGCCTATCTCAATTTGTGAGACCAGATTAAGCATTGCTTAGATGAAAATTTTTACTACAAAATCCCCATATTGGAAAAAGAAAATGTTTAAAAGCAATGATAGATGTTTCTACTTAAGAAAGTTTTTAAAAGAGCAATTTACCCCATAGTAAATGCAAGGAAAGAAATAATAATGATGAAAGCAGTCATAAAGAGAACAGAAGGAAGAATTTTTTTAAGTGAAAACAGAGGCAAATGGTTGTTATTTGGAGAGGGAAATAAAGTTGGTAAATTCTTTACAAGACTACTAGGTAAACAAGTGATAACACACACAAGTTATCAATAGCAGGAATAAATGAGAGAACATCATTAGACAGATGTTCAGACATTAAAAGGAGAATAATGGGGATTTCTGAACAACATTAAATCAATAAAATAGATAACATATTTAATGGATGAATTTATAAAATTTGAGAAATAATTTCAAAAACTTTAGAAAAACAATGTCCCAAGACTGATTCAAAAAACTAGAATTTCTGATTAAACTTATACCTATTAGACATTTAATTTTTATCCATAAACCTTCCTACAAAGAGTATATTAAAATGACTTTACAGATTTAATTCTAAATGAGAGAATACTTAACTCATTTTTGAGGACAGCATATCTCTGACACCCAAGTCTGACATAGATGTTGCAAGAAAATTACAGACCAATATCGCATTTGAAGACAAATACAAAGATCCTCCACAAAACAGCATCATATATGACAATGTATCATTGTTCAGTTAAATGTATACTCAGGAATGCAATATTTCTTCAGTATTTGAGAAGCAGCATGATTCACCACAGTAACAGAATAAAGGAAAAGTAACTCACAAAGCCATCTCAATAGGTGCAAAGAAAGCATTTGCAATACTAAAAACATATTCATGAGTTTCTGAAAACATATTCATGAGTTTTAAAAATCAGTCAACTATGAATAGAACAACTACTTTTTAAAAAAATTTTATTGAAGTATAGTTGACTTACAATGTTGTGTTTAATTTCTGCTGTATAGCAAAGTGACTCAGTTATACATATGTATATTCTTTTTTATATTCTTTTCCATTATGTTTTATCACAGGATATTGAATATAGTTTCCTGTGCTATACAATAGGACCTTGTTGTTTCTCCATCCTATATATAATAATTTGCATCTGCTAATTCCAAACTCCCAATTCTTCCCTCCCCTACCCCCACCTTGGCAACCACAAATCTGTTGTCTATATCTATGAGTCTGTTTTTGTTTCGTAGATATGTTCATTTGTGTCATATTTTAGATTCCACATATAAGGGATATGATATGGTATTTGTCTTTCTTTTTCTGACTGACTTTGCTTAGTATGATAAACTCTAGGTCCATCCATGTTGCTGCAAATGGCATTATTTCATTCTTTATAATAGCTGAGTAATATTCCTTTGTAAGTATATAACACATCATCTTTATCCATTCATCTGTTGATGGATATTTAGCTTGTTTCCATGTCTTGGCTATCGTAAATAGTGCTGCAATGAACATAGGGGTGCATGTATCTTTTCAAACTATACTTTTGTCTGGGTATATGCCCAGGAGTGGAATTTCTGGATCATGTGGCAACTCTATTTTTAATTTTTTGAGGAACCTCCATACCGTTCTCCATAGAGGATGCACCAATTTACATTCCTACCAACACTCTAGGAGGTTTACCTTTTCTCCACACCCTCTCCAGCATTTATTATTTGTAGACTTTTTAGTAATGGCCATTCTGATTGGTGTGAAGTGGTGCCTCATTGTAGTTTTGATTTACATTTCTCTAATAATTAGCAATGATGAACATCTTTTCATGTGCCTATAAGCCATCTGTATGCCTTCTTTGGAGAAATGTCTATTTAGGTCTTCTGCCCATTTTTTGACTGGGCTGTTTGGGTTTTTTTGTTACTGAATTGTAGGAGCTGTTTGAACATTTTGGAAATTAAACCCTTGTTGGTCACATCATTTGCAAATATTTTCTCCCAGTCCATAGGTTGTATTTTCATTTTGTTTATGGTTTTCTTCACTGTGCAAAAGCTTGTAAGTTTGATTAGGTCCCCTTTCTTTATGTATGATTTTATTTCTATTGCCTTGGAAGACTGACCTAAGAAAACATTGGTATGATTTATCTCAGAGAATGTTTTGCCTGTGATGTCTTCTAGGAGATTTATGGTGTCGTGTCTTATATTTAAGTCTTTAAGCCATGTTGAGTTTATCTTTGTGTATGGTGTGAGGGTGTGTTCCAGCTTCATTGATGTACATGCAGCTGTCTGACATTCTCCACACCACTTGCTGAAGAGACTGTCTTTTCTCCTTTGTATATTCTTGCTTTCTTTGTTGAAGATTATTTGTCCATAGGTGTATGGGTTTATCTCTGGACTCTATTCTATTGCATTGATGCATTTGTTTTTGTGCCAGGACCATGCTGTTTTGATTACTATAGTTTTGTAGTATTGTCTGAAGTCTGGGAGGGTTATGCCTTCTGCTTTCTTTTTCCTCAGGATTGCTTTGACAATTCTGGGTCTTTTATGGTTCCATATAGATATTAAGATTACTCTAGTTCTGTGAAAAATGTCATGAGTATTTTGATAGGTATTGCATTAAATTTGTAGATTTCTTTGGGTAGTATGGCCATTTTAACAATATTAATTCTTCCAATTCAAGAGCATGGGATATCTTTCCATTTCTTTGTGGCATCTTCAATTTCCTTTATTAATGTTTTGTAGTTCTCAGCATATAAGTCTTTTACCTCCTTGGTGAGATTTACTCCTAAATAATCTTTTTTTATGTGATTTTATGTTCCCTTTCTGATATTTCATTGTTCATGTAAAGTAATGCAACTTATTTCTGTATGTTAATCTTGTATCCTGCTACCTTGCTGAATTCATTTATCAATTCTAGTAGTTTGTGTTGAGTTTTTGGGGTTTTCTATATAGAGCATCAGGTCATCTGCATATAATGACAAGTTTACTTCTTCCCTGCCAATTTGAATACAGTTTATTTCTTTTTCTTGTCTGATTGCTGTGCTTAGGACTTCCAATACTATGTTGAAGAGAAGTGGTGAGAGTGGGCATCCTTGTCTTGTTCCAGATGTTAGCAAGAAGGCTTTCAGCTTTTCAGCATTGAGTATTATATTGGCTGTGGGTTTATCATAAATAGCTTTTATTACATTGAGATATGTTCCCTCTATATCTACTTTCATAAGGGTTTTTATCATGAACTGATGTTGAATTTTATCAAATGATTTTTCTGCATCTATTGAGATGATCATATGGTTTTTATCTTTTCATGATGTGGTGTATCACATTGTTTGATTTGCATATGTTGAACCATCCTTGTGACCCTGGGATAAATCCAGCTTGGTTGTAGTATATGATCATTTGTATGTGTTGTTGGATTTGGTTTGCTAATATTCAGTTGAAAATATTTGCATCTATATTCATCAAAGTTATTGGCCTGTAATTTTGTTTTTTGGTAGTGTCTTTGGTTTTGGTATCAGGGTGATGATGGCTTCAAAGAATGTCTTTGGGAGTGTTCCTTCCTCTTTAATATTTTGGAAGAGTTTCAGAAGGATCAGCATAAGTTCTTCTTTGTATGTTTTGTAGAATTTACCTATGACTCCATCTGGCCCTGGACTTTTATTTGTAGGGATTTTTTTTTTAAATCACAGATTCTATTTCACTTCTAGTGATCTGTCTGTTCAAATTATCTATTTCTTCTTGATTCTGTTTTGGTGGGCTCTATATTTCTCAAAAGTTGTCCATTTCTTCTAGGTTGTCAAATATGTTGGCATACAATTGTTCATAGTGTTCTCTTATGGCTTTTGGTATTTCTGTGATATCAGTTGTGATTTCTCCTCTTTCATTTCTTATTTTGTTTATTTGGGACTTCTCTCTTCTTGGTGAGACTGGCCAGAGGTTTGTCAATTTTGTTTACCCTTTCAAAGAACCAGCTCTTTCTTTCATTGATTTTTTTCTATTTTTTTAATCTCTATTTTATTTTTTCCTCTCTTATTATCTCCTTCCTTCTGTTGACTTTAGGTTTTGTTTGTTCTACTTTTTCTACTTCTTTTTAGTGGTAGGTTAGATTGTTTGAGATTTTTCTTGTTTCTTAAAGAAGGTCTGTATTGCTATGAACTTCCCTCTATACAGTGCTTTTGCTGCATCCTACAGATTTTGCATGATTGTGTTTTCATTGTCATTTGCCTCAAGGTGCTTTATTTTTACTTTTTTCTTTGATTTCATTGTTGACCCACTGTGTTTTTTTAGTAGCATGTTGTTTAGTGGTTTAATTTCCATATAATTGTTTTTTTTCTCATTTCTTTTTCTGTGGTTGACTTCTAGTTTCATGCCATTTTGGTCAGAAAAGATGGTTGAGATGATTTCTATACTCTTAAATGTGTTGAGGCTTGTTTCTGTGCCCTAGTATGTGGTCAATCCTAGACAATGTTCCATGTGCACTTGGAAAGAATGTATATTCTTTTTTTGGATGTAATGTCCTGAAATTTCAATTACATTACTGTTCTATTGTATCATTTAGGTTCTCTGTTGCCTTACTGATTTTCTGTCTCAAAGATCTGTCCATTGATGTGAGTGAGGTGTTAAAGTATCCTACTATTATTGTATTCCTGTCAGTTTCTCCCTTTATGTCTGTTAGTATTTGTTTTATGTATTTTGGTGCTCCTATATTGGGTGTATATATGTTGATGAGTGTAATATCCTCTCCTTGTATTGATGCTTTGGGCATTATAGTGTCCTTTATCTTTCTTTATAGCCTTTGTTTTAAAGCCTGTTTTGTTTGATATGAGTATTATGACTCCCACTTTCTTTTCATTTCTGTTTGCATGAAATATCTTTCTCCATTCCCTCACTTTCAGTCTATGTGTGTCCTTTGCCCTAAAGTGGGTCTCTTGTAGGGAGTATATTGTAGGCTCTTGTTTTTTTATCCACTCTGCCACTCTGTGTCTTTTGATTGGAGCATTGATTCTATTGGCATTTAAGGTAATTATTGATAGATATATATTTATTTCCCCTTTAATCTTGTTTTTCCATTGATTTTATATTTCTTCTTTGTCCCTTCTTGTTTTTCCTTTTGTGCTTCAATTTGTATTATAATTATGTTCTCTTCTTTTTGGTTTCTGTAAATCTATTGTATGTTTTTGATTTGTGCTTATCCTATTTTTCAAGTATAGTATTCCCTTCCTACATCTACGTGCCTTAGACCGGTAGTCATATAGACTCAAACATATTCTAGAAAAAAAATCTATATTTTGTTACTCTTCTCCCCCACATTTTATAATTTTGATGTCTTCTTTTACATCTTCTTGTATATCCTTTTGCTATTCATTGTGGTTATCATTGCTTTCACAGAATTTTTTGGTATTTTTTAATCTGTGTACTGACTTATTTAAGTTACTTACTTTTCCATTGTGATTTTCTCTTTCTTATAGATTCCTATTTCTTTTCTATTTAGAGAAGACCTTTCAATATTTCCTTTAGGATAGGTTTAATATTGCTGTATTCTTTTACTTTTTGCTTGTCTGAAAAATTCTTTATCTCTCCTTCTATTCTAAATGATAATCTTGCTGGGTAGAACATCCTAGGTTGCAGATTTTTCCCTTTCAGTACTTTGAATATATCTTGCCACTCCTTTCTGGCCTGCAACATTTCTGTAGAGAAATCAGCTGATAGCTTTATGGTTCTCTTGTAATTAACTCTTTTTCTCTTGCTGCCTTAGAATCCTCTTTAAATTTTGCCATTTTTATTATAATATGTCTTGGGTAGGTCTGTTTGGGTTTCCCTTGTATGGGACCGTCTGTGTTTCCTGTACTTGGAGAGCTGTTTCCTTCTTTAGGTTTGGGGAGTTTTCAGCCATAATTTCTTCAAATACATTTTCAATCCCTTTTTCTCTTTCTTCTCCTTCTGGGATCCCTATTATCAGTAGATTGTCCTGCTTTATATTAACCCAAAAGTCTCTTATATTGCTTTCATGTATATTGCTTTCTGTCTGCTGTTCTGATTGGGTGGTTTCCATTATTCTATCTTCCAGATCACTTATTCCTTCTTCTGCATTATTCATTCTGCATTCATTGCCTTTAGTTCAGCTTTCATCTCTGGAAATAAATTTTCTAACTTTTCTTGACTCGTCCTTATAGTTTATAGTTCCTTTTTACAGTAATTTGCATTTCTGTTAATAGCCTTTCTAAATTCCTTCAGTATTTTTATTATCTCCTTTTTGAAATCTGTCTATTAGACTGAAGAGGTCTGTTTCATTGTTTATTTTTTCAAGAGAATTCTCTTGATGTTTTAATTGAGAATTGTTCCTCTGATTCTTCATTTTACTTTTTTTCTCTTGCTCTATGGGTTGAGGAGAAACAGTTATCTACTGTGATCTTGGGAGACTATTTTTATGTGGGAACATCCCTGTGTCACCTGCATGGGTTTAATATATTTGGTGTGAGGGCCGTTTTTAGTATAGATGCCTGCCACCTCTTTCCTCAGTATATGCTGGCCATTATCCCCTTGATAGGAGGTGTGACTGGTGTTGTGGTGACCAGGTCCTGCACTGGAGGTTGAGCAGGTCCTCCCCTTAGCTCTGTGGTTGTCACTGCCTTGTCAGGGGCAGGATCTGCTCCCGAGGTGTTGGAGTAGAAACCCCAGATCTGTTTCTGAGCTGTGTTTGTGAGCTGCAGTGTGAGGTAGGCAGGATTGGATCACACAATGCCTCATGTCTCTCAGGCACTGTTTCCACAAGGCCACCAGTGCAGTGCGCTGAAGTCAGGTCCATGGACTGCAGTAGTTACGAACCTGGACACACTCTGGGAGCTATGGAGGCAACTCAGACCCAGGCCCAGGCCAGCCCCCCGTGTGCTGCACCCACAAAGCCCACAGCTGCTAAGGCCAGATCTGTCCCAGCTGCAGGAGCACCCATTGTCTATTTGGTTGTCCCACAGGTGATGAATTTACAAAGCCAGAGGCAGAGGTGTAAATCCATGGTGCATGCAGCCATGTTGAGAGATTTCAGCCCTGCTTCCTGAGTCACACAGCCCCTGGGGCTCAGCTGTGGTTTCAACCCCACCTCTGTGAGTGGGCAACCCACTGATGCCTGCTCCCAGGGCCCGCTGAGGTGGTGGTTGGAACAGGAACCCTCCTAGGAGGTAGCTGGGGTGCACAGGGCAGTGACACGTGCATCCATGTAGGTCTCTCTCTTTTCTGCCTCCCATAGATAGGGGGCTGCATTCTGCAGAAGGAGCAAAAGGAGCCTCTGAAGCTCCTTTTCTGTCCTGGCTGATCTCCCTGCCAGTGAGGGGGCTTCCCAGAATGAGGTAACCTTCCCTCTTTTTCAGCTCCCTCCCAAGTGTGCAGGTCCCGTCCTGCTTCCTCTTTTTTTCCCTGTCATCCTACCTGGTTATGTAGAGCTCTTTCTTGTCCTTTCAGGTGTTTGAGGTCTTCTGCTGGTGTTCAGTAGGTGTTCTGTGAGAATTGTTCCATTTGTAGGTGTATTTTTGATGTATGTGTGGGAGGAGGTGAGTTCCATGTCCTACGACTCCACTGTCTTGAGTGGAGCACTACCTTTCAATTTGATAAGTCATTTATGAAAAACCTAGAACTAGTATATATTTAATGTTGAAGGGCTGAACAATTTCATTCTGAGTTTTGCAACAGGGCAAAGATGCCCCACTCTAAAACTGTCTTCAAACCATATGATAATCTTTGTAAAAAAAAAAAAACCAAAATCAAACTGAAAGAAATCTAAATATATACAATAAACTAAAGTGATCATGGCAAGATTCAAAATAAAAGAGCAATAGATATTTTTAAATTGCAGTTTTAGACACCATGGACAAAATATTTCAATATAAAATTAATGACATCATTTACAGTAGTATCAAAATCAAAATACTTAGGAATGAATTTGACAAAATAACTAAACTATAAATTACAGCCAGCTATTAACTACTTACTACTCAATAGACCAGTAACCTTGAAAAATTAAAATTTAAATAAACAGATTATTGAACTACATACATAGCTTGGAAGACTTTATAGCTTCGTTTCAATCCCAGTCATAATCTCAGCAAGAAATTTTGTAAACTTGACAAACTTTACAATTTATTGGAAATGCCATTTACCTAGAATAGCCAGATGTATTTTGAAAAATAATTTAAAGGTGGTCAGACACTTACCTTTTCACTTTCAAGACTTACTATAAAACTGTAGTAATCATGGCATTGGCATGAGAGCATTTTATTGTATTTGACTTATATTAAAATATTTAATTAAAAATCTAAAGAATATGGGCTTCCCTGGTGGTGCAGTGGTTGAGAGTCCGCCTGCCGATGCAGGGGACACGGGTTCGTGCCCCGGTCCGGGAAGATCCCACATGCCGCGAAGCAGCTGGGCCCGTGAGCCATGGCCGCTGAGCCTGTGCATCCGGAGCCTGTGCTCCACAACGGGAGAGGCCACAACAGTGAGAGGCCCGCGTACCTCAAAAAAAAAAAAAATCTAAAGAATAGTGATGTGTAATTACAGTGACAGCTTCTCTCTCCTATAATCTAGCAAATTATCATTCCTTACATTTAAAACATGTCAGAAATATTATGTTTCATCTGAAGGGCATATTCTTGCTGGGATGGGTAAATTTTGATGTTTCCCTTTAATAACTATTTTCCCACCATTGTATTGTGCTTCTCTAATATAACACTAAAAATGAGGCTGACAGAGACTCTTGCCTTCCTGTCCTCCAAACATTCATTTGTAGTTCATACTTCCTTGTGTACTCATCCACCAATGATATACCGGTTGGACAAAGAATTAATGATCCTCAGCACTACAAGCTGTAAACAGCATATGGAGACTGTGAAGAGAGCAAAATATTTTGATAACAGGGTGACTTAAAGAACGTGCTGAAACTGTGGCCAGAGCAATAACCAACTCTTTTCTCTGTAGCCCGAGGGGGAAAAAAAATTCACTTTTTAAAGTAAAATTTTAAATTTTACTGTAACTTGTATGTTATATCAAGATGAAGTAGAAACAGCCAACCTCTCAGGCCATAGAAGATGATTTAATCAGGAAAAGACTGAACTGTGAAATGAGTCTACTTTCAGTTCTTATTTAACTCATGTACTTTGTGAAGTTTTTCTCCCACACCCTTGGACCGGGTCTCTCAGGCTTCCAAATGTTGCTGCTACCAGACTGCTACAGAAACTGTTTTTTTGCCCCAGGTCCCTTCATACTGTCCTCATTCCACAACTGCAGGTTCTGACCATCTGGCAGGCTCCTTCTAAATAGTGTCAGTGTGTCATCTGTCACATCTCACATCCCCTGAGGATATCTTGAATAATTGCTCATCCTAAGCAATAATCACACCTCTTAAGACCAAGAACAAGTTGTTTATATATCTGCACTGCCCCCAGCATTATCTAGGCATTTAAATTGAAAAATTAAATAAGCATTCTACAGCTAGCTATTAACTACTACTCAATAGACCAGTAACCTCTAGGTATGTAGGCCAGATAATATTAATGCAAACTACAAGAAACCATCCCAGGTTATTTTGTTCTGTGGGCATTAATCAAGAAAAGTGATATATCGCTTCGGGTACAGAGATGAATTATGTGGAAATGTTAGGACATCTTTGTATAACAGGTTTCCCCTTCAAGTGACGTCTTCTTTTGAGCAATGAAAGTGTTGAGTAATGAGCACAGATTTCATGGAATTTTAAGAGAGAAAATTAAACTTAGAAGCCAATCGTGTCCAAATGTCCTCACCTAGTTCTCTCCTGTATAATCGAGCAAACCATTAAATCTGACCTCGTGTGACTTTCTAAGAACTTTATAAATATAATATTGTATTGAGAATGAAAAGGTGTTCTAGCAAATCTATGAATAAAGAGAATAAGTTCTTAAACACCCCCAGATAATACTGATGACATTTTGCACAGGGTTGATATGGAAGCAGAGGTGTGAGGTTTGAGAAACCACTGGTGATAGCAGTAAAGCATCTTACCTAAAAGCTCTGACCCCCTTGGTAGAATGAATGTCGTATCAGAACAGAAAAAGTAAATATGTGTGTACATATATGATTACATATGTCTACATGTTGTGCTTTAACAGAAATGGTACTTTTCAACAATGGATTCTTTTCCACCAGAATTACTCATATTTGATTTTAAAACTAAATGCCAACAATTTGCTACTTGGTTTGCATCCCCTTGCCAAACTCATTGCCTATAAAATGAGTTGCAGGCTGCACAGAGGGGGCGCTTTCCAGTTGTGTCTTCCTTTGCCACAGCCATGGCCACCACACACATACACACAGGCCCACACCAATGTATCTTCCATCTCCCTAGCCGACAAAACCTTCTTCAGGGTAGATTCTCCAATTGCTGAGTCTGAATTGAGCACGGTAGGGACAGTGGTGCAGGCGGTGGAAATGTCTTCATCATGAGATGACAGGAGTAAAAATTTTTTCTGTGTATAAAATGCTTTTTTAACAGAAGGCAGAATATCTATAATTGTAACCCATTTACTCATTATAAAATATTTTGTAATTAGGAATTGAGTAACAAAATATTTTTAATTTTGCCAATGAATGTAGGTATCATTGGCCAGATTATGGGAAAGGAGAATTACATGTCAAAGCTATTTTGCAGCATTAAAATCCTCCCTTTGGAGGTCAATCCTTAATTTCATGAATATTATACTTGATTTTATAACTCCCCATCAGTGATATGATCCGAGGTCTTGGTGATAGCATTAGGCAATATGGCTTTGTGTGTAGCCACATTACCACAATTATGGAAAGACTACATTGTCTAATCTTCCAGTTTCCTAAGTCAGTTCATCTTGAGTGATCTTTTATGTAGCTATGAGTGTGGTCACTTTAGTCACTGAAAAATGTCTACTATTTTCAGGAACTTAGTTGAAATATTATTTGCAATATTATTCAGACTTGATGATATAAAACACAAGTAAATTATTCATAAAAAATAACAAAAACAAAAAAACAACACTATCCATATGCATATGTCTGCAATCAGTTTGACCTATGAAAGTAGAGGTCAGAAAACTGAAAGTAGAGTTGGCTGTCATTCACATAAAGTGTTGTACTATTTGGACTCTTGGAGACACTGTTTTATTTATTAGATAGAATCCATAGATAGAAGAAAGAAATGGTGGAATACAGTTCTAGTAAAGAATATGTGTATTTACTGGAAGATAGAATAGAAATAAAAAAAATAAAGAAATGAGGGAAATAGTTTTCAGAAGAAATAGAAGAGGGGTCAATCATAAACCTAGGCAGGTAAGCATTAAAAAAACAGAAAAACCAAAAATATATGGTTCATGGGTGGAATACCAGGTTGAAAGTGAAGTGATAGGACTTGAAAAATGTCATTATCGTTGGTGTCTGTTTTCAGTTGTCCTTCATAATAGAATAAATTCACCACTGAATGTGAATAACACCTTACCATCTACCTTCTGGTAACACTAAACACAGATCTAGGTAATCACATTTCCTTAATGGTGCACTTATTGGTTTTTCAATGTCATGTTCTTAAGTGCTATACCATGTTGGAATTTCCTGTTGAACAGAGCTATAGCCTTTTGAAACAAATTGTTTCATGAGAGCAGAGACGTAGACTGGAACTAAAATAACAGTTTACTGATGGTGATAAAAATTGAAAAAAGGTTGCAAGAAATAAATTTGTACACCTAAAGATATATTTCTATACTCTTACCCAAATCCTCATAATGAAACTGGAAAACATGGGGCAAATACACATTATTTCCTATGGAGAATAAAGAATTATTTTACATACATACCTGTGTACATACACAAATATGAAAATATATATACATAGTATAAATTGAAAATGTCATAAATATATTAATTTTATAAACATAATGAGGGATCTTAAGGACAAGGCAAATGGAAAGAGCTATTCACTAATTCATAATAAAATATTATTAAATATTGTATCCTTCTGCAATATTAATTACATATTTCCTCAATTGTAAGATGCACATTTTCCCATATCTTTATGTATCTGTAGGTAGGACACATCTTAAGTTCAATGGCATATTAAAATTGTCATTGGCAGGTGATAGTCACAATGACACCAGTGTCACAGCCTGCATATGGGGGAAATCTTACTATTTTTACACTTATTTAGTGTGACTAGACACCCTCAGCCATTTGAAATTTCAATCAACAATAATTTAAGGATTATCTGAAGAGAAAACATGAGTCTTGCCTACTGTCCTGCAAACATTTCATTGTCACATTTAGAGGAGGTAAAAATCAGGATCTCAAAAATTGGGGGACAGATATAAATGTATTGGGGAGAAAAAATCTCAGCTATTAGAAAACATTTTTTTTAATGCCATACCACTAACAGTACTGACAGCACAGAGGAGGATATGGAATGGAAAACAGACGTTAAAAACTTTAGGAGAAAAATTATTTGGAAGAGTTGGATTCTATAAGTGAAAAAATATATGAGTTGATTATATTATAGAAATCTATGTCTAAATATAAATGAGTTCTTTTGTAAATAAGTCATAAGAAAACACCATGTTATAGATAATTGTCATTTTTGTCCCTTTTTTCAATAATCTTAGCCCTACATAAAATAATTGTGTATTTTAAAATGATGGTATCTAAGATTTGATAAAACATGTCTAACAACCTAGAATTTTTCACTCAGGACAAAAGTGTGTTTTAAACTCATAAGTACAAATGTAGTAGTCAAAAAGCAAGAAGAAGAGTGTCAACTGAAGAAAAAACACAACCTAAAAGTTGCATATTAAGTTTTATTTGGATGTCTTACTGAATACTATAGCCTGGGAGACGGCCTCTCAGGTATCTCTTTGGAGCAGTTCCTTAGCGTTAAGGGAGGAGCCAGGAGTTTTTTGCTGGGGGGAAAAACATGTAGTTGAAGATCAAAAGATTACTGCTAATCACAAAGAACAGACATCTCAAGTTAATAATTTTAGTGCTTTTCTATGTAGAGGAAGATGCAAGATTCTGGACTCATTGGAACTATTCCTTAGATATGAAACTTAACTATCTAGGGCCAGTATCCAAAGTCCAGAACACTTCCTGTTTGTCTCCATCCTGAATTCCTTTCAGGGCATACCATGGGTGGAAGGGAGCAGCTGTAGTGGCTGATGGCTTGATCTTTGTAGAAGATAGGCAACATTCTTTCTTTACTGGAATGGCAGGCAACAATCCCTGTCTGCAAGAGAAGTCAGAAAACTATTATCCTGCACTAAAATGTTTCCAGTTTTTAACTAAAGTTAAAAGTTGTGAAGTTTGAAATGGATAACATTTTATGTTGTATTTTAAACAGTTATATTTTAATATGGGTATGAGAATTTCTTGTGCTAATTATATTGAATTATGGTTATTTTCATCAATTACCTATTTTTCAGGGGCATTGGGAGACTACCTGTTAAAAAATTTAATTTTTGTTACACCACCTGAAGTTTAATTACAGCTAGCCAGCTCAATAACCTGTTGTTTTATTACAATGTTTGCAAATTTCATTTTAATAAATTAATACATCGGCGTCTCAGAATCAGCAAATAGTATTGCAATACAATTCACATGTTAATGTAATATTTATATAGTAATATAAGAACAGATTTAACATAATTTATAGATATAACTCCAAGAAGCTAATGATATTTGAATCATCTAAAATAATTATATATGCACATGTATGTCTTCAGGTGGAACTTCTTTTTATTTTGTCATTTTAACTAATATTTTTAAAGTTTTTTACTGGTTCATATGTAATCCCAATTAATTAATGTTTGTTTTTAAATCACTGTAAGAAGAAACACTGCCTTTTGCATATAGTTTAAGTCTAACATCTGCCAATTATTTATATATATACACTTAATTTTAGCTCCAATTATGCCAACTTCTTGAGAAAATTGCTTGTGAAAGGTATCACTGACACTTGAAAATCAAGGGAAGACTCAACCCTAAAATATTCATTAACCTACTGGTTAAATTTCAGAGAATAGTTATCTCTTTTGTTTGAAAACTTTTACTAGATCAATTTGTTATTTTCAGAATAACCTAGGTAATTACTATAGCGGAGAAAATTTGGCACCCCAAAATGTCTGTTTGGCATGTGAATTATTTTGAGCTGAAACCAAGGCCAAACAGACTCAGGAAGAGACTTTGACCTTTCCCCTATCTGCCTAAAGAATGTAGATAGAGGACTTGTTCCAGGAAGGGAGCTAACACCGTACATAAGTATAGGATGAGCTAGGTGTTTAGACAGGGAAGAGTCTATCAAAATTTATTTAAAATTCCTATGTCCCATTGTCTTTGTATGGCCCACCAAACGCTTATTTACGGAACACTTGCTTATGAAATATTTGCTTTTCCATCTCCCTGTGAATTCCCTTCCTTCCCAAACCACTACCCCCAACATCTTTTGTCTTTAGCTCAAGATGGTATTTAAGGTGAGTATTTCAGTCATTTTGGTGAGTTACTCTGGAATTTTTCTGGGTCTCTCCAAAGTATGTATGTTATTAAGCTTTTGTTTGACTTTCTCCTGTTAAACTCTGTCACATCAATTTAAGTCTTAGACCTGCCAGAAGAATCCAGAAGGGTAAAAGAAAATTTCTTTCTCCCCAACATTACCTTTCTAGAAATTTTGAAGGATTTTGAAGGGCAAGACTAATGGCAGGTCAAGCTGAAAGTAATCGGAGTTCCCTGTCTGTGTTTCTGTTACCGAACTCAGGTTCAGCTGCTCACTGCTTGAAAGCCAATACTCGGAAAGACAAGTGTTGGTTGGAAACAAAAGTTTGCTTTATTCAGGAGGCTGGCAACCTGGAGAGAAGACAGACTCATGTCCAAAAATCAACTCCATGAGCTGTTTGTAAATTTTGGAGACTAATCCCTTGTCAGATCATTTGCAAATATTTTCTCCCAATCTGTGGGTTGTCTTTTCATTTTGTTCATGGTCTCCTTTTGGCCATGCAAAAGCTTTTGAGTTTAATTAGGTCCCATTTGTTTATTTTTGCTTTTATTTCTATTATTCTGGGAAATGGATCAAAAAAGATATTGTTGCGATTCATGTCAGAGAGTGTTCTGCCTATGTTTTCCTCTAGGAGTTTTATAGTGTCCAATCTCACATTTAGGTCTTTAAACCATTTTGAGCTTATTTTTGTGTATGGTGTTAAAGAATGATCTAATTTCATTTTTTTAGATGTAGCTGTCCAGTTTTCCCAAAATAATTTGTTGAAGAGACTGCCTTTCTACCACTGTGTAGTCTTGTCTCCTTTATTGTAGATTAATTGACCATAGGTGCATGGGTTTATTTCTGGGCTTTCTATCCTGTTCCATTGATCTATATTTCTATTTTTGTGCCAGCACCATACTGTTTTTATGACTATAGCTTTGTAGTATACTCTGAAGTCAGGGAGCCTGATTCCTCCAGCTCCATTTTTCTTAAGATTGCTTTAGCTCTTTGGAGTCTTTTGTGTCTCCATACAAATTTTAAGATATTTTTGTTCTAGTTCTATGAAAAATGCCATTGGTAAGAGGCTTAATATCATCAAAACAAACAACCCAATCAACAACTGGGCAGAACACCTAAATAGACATTTCTCCAAAGAAGACATACAGATGGCCAAGAGACACATGAAAAGATGTTCAACGTCACTAATTATTAGAGACGTGCAAATCAAAACTACAATGAGGTATCACCTTAACCAGTCAAAATGGCTATCATCAAAAAATTCACAAACAATAAATGCTGGAGAGTGTGTAGACAGAAGGGAACCCTCCTACACTGTTGGTGGGAATGTAAATTGGTACAGCCACTATGGAGAACAGTATGGGGGTTCCTTAAGAAACTAAAAATAGAGCTACCATATGACACTGCAATCCCACTCCTGGGCATATACCTGGAGAAAAACATGGTCTGAAAGGATATATGCACCCCAGTGTTCATTGCAGCACTTTTTACAAATAGCCAAGACATGGAAGCAACCTAAATGTCCATCAACAGAGGAATGGATAAAGAAGATGAAGATGTGGTACATACATATAATGGACTATTACTCAGCCATTAAAAAGAATGAAATGCCATTTGCAGCTACATGGATGGACCTAGAGACTGTTATACTGACTGAAGTAAGTCAGAGAAAGAGAAATATTGTATGATATCCCTTATATGTGGAATCTAAAAAGAAATGATACTAAGGAATTTATTTACAAACAGAAACAGACTCACAGACTTAGAGAACAAACTTATGGTTACTGGGGGGATGGAGTGGGGGAAAGGATAGTTAGGGAGTTTGGGATCGACTGCTGTATTTAAAGTGGATAGCCAACAAGGACCCACTGTATAGCACAGGGAATTCTGCTCGATGTTATGTGGCAGCCTGGATGGGAGCCGAGTTTGGAGGAGAATGGATACATGTATATGTATGGCTGAGTCGCTTTGCTGTGCACCTGAAACTATCACAACTTTATTAATAGGCTGTACTCCAACATAAAATAAAAGGTTAAAAACAAACAAACTAAAAAACAAAAATCAACTCCAAAGATTCTGCTGAACCATGAATGTTTTTACAGGGAGAATCATTTGCGGAGGGGATCAGAGTCTTCCTTATCTTCCACTGTTTGCAGACTTTCTTTTGATTGGTTTGTGGTGAGGTAAGAGGGCAGTGCTCCAGGAATCTTGTGCTCAGTCAGAAGTTATCATCCTCCACCTGGGCTGGGACCTTTGTTCCCACAGAAGAACTTAAAAATATTGTTATGTATATTCCTTGAAGAGGAACCAGGACCCTGCCCCATGACTGAACTATTGTTTCTTTACTGCTGCTACTTTGTTTCTGCATTCCTTCCCTTCCCTGATAAGCAACTATTTGAATATTCCCTTTGGAACTCAAGGAAGGTCAAGGAGGGTGAAGCCTTTTCTCTACAGACAAGAAAATGGGGGACCTGGAAAGGATTTGTACCCAGGAGGGCCCCATACGGTCCTGCTCCATTTCATTTCTTCAACAACTTCAGAGCTTTTCTTTCTCTCTTTTAGGGTATTCACGGATTGGATAGGACTAAATTTTAGGAGACCACACACCTAGTGATTTATCTTTTGTTTGCAACATGTGTATTCCCAGCCCTGGTGAGGAAGAAAGTAAAGCCAGGTATTTGTCAAATTGACTTGATTCACCTGATTGTTTTTTCCTACTTTTCCTAGGTGTTGACCATTCTTAAAGTTAGGTAGGTAATATAGTATAGGAAACCAGTAAGTAAAAGCTTTCCAGAAGCTAATTTTTCAATGTCAATTCAAATTCCTCTGTTGGAAGATTTAGGCAGTGATTGTATATCCCACAACTGCTATTATTTCTTCGCTTCCCTGTCTTTTATTTTCCACTTTGTACCTTTCTCTGCTAATGAATCATGTAAACAAAATGAAAGCAACATGAACTTGTTTTGTTCCAGTTTCCCAGGTTGGCCATTCATTTCAATTCAGTGAATGAGTAGGTCAAGTCAGTAAAAAATACCTAATTTTACTAAAAGACTGTCTTAGAAATCACCGTATAAAAACACACTTCAGGGCTTCCCTGGTGGCGCAGTGGTTGAGAATCCGCCTGCTGATGCAGGGGACACGGGTTTGTGCCCGGTCCGGGAAGATACCACATGCCGCGGAGCAGCTAGGCCCGTGAGCCATGGCCGTTGAGCCTGCGCTCCAGAGCCTGTGCTCCGCAACAGGAGAGGCCACAACAGTGAGAGGCCCACATACCGAAAAAAACAAACAAGCAAAAACCACTTCAAAAAGAATAATGGATGCTTAATCCACTAGTTTGAGTGTCAGAGCTATTGGACCATAGTGTACAGGAAAGTTTATATTAGGGTATTTCTGTTACAGCATCACTGGAGAGAAAATATTTACTTAAAGAAACACTTAAGTGAATATGGATTTATGCATTCTGTAATTCTGTTTAAAGGTGTTCAAATTCTTTGAATCCATATAAATTGGCAGGTCTACTGTTTAAATTTTACTACCAGAACATGCAAAGCCCTTTACAAACTCCTGTTTTTTCCAAGCTGACCCCACCTTATACTTTATGAAATATTACTTATCTTTCAAGACATAGCTCAGGTATCACATCCTCCAGCACACCTTCTGCAAGCTAGAATGGATTGTCAATCTTTACATTTAATCTGTGACCCATTTGAATTCATCTCCCTTCTCGTATACTCTTTAAATGCTTTATAAATATGTCTTTTCCTACTATACAGCCTTTAAGGTATTGCATCCTAACCTTTATCTAGTCATGGGTTTATTTGAGATAGCCATCCTTGAAGTGGATGCCTCTTTGAATTGGATGCCTTAGCAATCAAAGCATAAGTCAGGCACTTGCATTACCCCCCAAAACCCCCAAAAACAACCTGCCAAGGCTTACACTACAACCATGCACTACTCCTTTAAAAACACTGAATGAGGGCTTCCCTGGTGGTGCAGTGGTTGAGAGTCCGCCTGCCAATGCAGGGGATACGGGTTCGTGCCCCAGTACGGGAAGATCCCACAGGCCGTGGAGCGGCTGGACCCGTGAGCCATGGCCGCTGAGCCTGCGCATCCGGAGCCTGTGCTCCGCAACGGGAGAGGCCACAGCAGTGAGAGGCCCGCGTACCACAAAAAAAAAAAAAAACAAACACACTGAATGATAAAGAATCCCAGGGGCAACACACATTATTTCTCTAAATATTGAAAAAAGAAGTTTTGATTTCCAATAACTGACATTTCAAGAACACTACGGCCAGTACATAAGCAAGATGATCTGAAAAGTTAATATAGACTATTTGATTGCTTCAGTTTTACCTTTTATGTAAAAAGCTTTTTCAGGAAATGCAACAAACCAAGAGGAACTGGTAATCTACTCTTTGTAGCCTGGCTAATACCTTCTTCATAATCTCAGTTTTAGAGTTCAGCAAGGCAGAGTAAATATCACTATAAAATGGAAATCAGTATACATTTACTATTTTGCCACAAAATTATTTAAATTTGCCAACATTCAGCCATGATTTAGTGATGTATGCTTTGAACTTACTAGTTATTAAGCAGACTTATGAGAACAATGAGAATCTCATCCTTTTGAAGGTGAAAGAACCCAGAAGAAAAATTGTTCACATTCTAACAGTGAGAAAAAGTCAGTTAATCTACAGAATCATGTTTCCTTGAACCTGTAGAGAACTGATATTTCAAGGCAAACAAGTAAAATAAATTCCAGAGGGTGTTGAGTCTCCTCAAAGATAAGGCACATAAGCTTTTTCACTTTGGTAGATAATGAGCCTGCCTAAGACCGGAGAAAGAAAACCAAGAAACTACTCCTGTCTCACCATGAGCCTTCAGTTAATAAGAAGAAACCATTATCTACTGTTGGCTCAGGTAGAAGAATGCAAGAGAATCACTCTCTGGTGCATGTGTGTTAGACCTGCTGAAAGCTGAGGGTAGGAAAGGAAAAGAGAGAAAAATCCTCTGGATCTCTAAAACTCCACAAAACGCAATATAAAGTGGAATTTTTAAATAGCAGTAATCTCAAAGCAATTGTAGCTCATGCCATCTCCTCCCAAATAAGAAGCTTAATTGACTATATTGACCTTGCACTTCACGAAAAAGTTCCATCAAAGGAGAGATGGGTGTGCACATTACCAAGTATAATATTTTTCTCAGCCTCTCTAATTTTATACACATTTTTGGCATTTATTCAAAAATTGAAACACTGAAAAAGAAAACAGCATCAAAACTGACTTATTAAGACATAAAGCCATTAATAGCTCTAGAGCCATAGAAGAAAAAGATTTTGGAAGCAACAGACAAGAAAATTAAAATAACTCTGAACTATGTTAAAGTGCCAAGTGGGAATGATAGGAGAAAAAAGAGATGAGGAATTTTAAGACAAATGGAAATTGTAGATAAAGAATAAAATGAAAACACAATTTTTTAAAAGCACTATTTCAGAGGTGAATTCCTAACATGGACTACTTTGGATACCTCAGAGAAAATCTGTATACTTGAAAACAGGACAACAGAAATTACAAAAACAAACACAAAGCAAACGAGAGGGAAAAGACAAAAAAATAAAGAGCATCCAAGAGCTGTGGGACAATATCAAATAATCTAACATATAGTTGAAGTCCAGGAAGATGATGATTAGGAATCCAAGCTGACTAAGACAGTTTGCAAATATTTATTTTTGTAGAAACTACCCAACTATCTTCAAAATTGGCTGTGCCATTTTGCATTTCCACTAGCAGTGAATGAGAGAATTCCTGTTGCTCCAAATCCTTGCCAGCATTTGATGTCAGTGTTCTGGATTTGGGCCATCTAATAGGTGTGTAGTGGTATCTCATTGTTTTAATTTGCATTTCTGTAATGATGTATGATGTGGAGTATCTTTCAATGTGCTTATTTTCCATCTGTATATCTTCTTTGGTGAGGTACCTGTTAAAGTATTGGGCCCATTTTTAAATGCGGTAGTTTGTTTTCCTATTGTTGGTTTTAAGAGTTCTTTGTATATTTGGAATAAGAGTCCATAAGACGTGCTGCACATATTTTTGCCCAGTCTGTGGCTTGTCTTGACATTTTCTTTACATTGTATTTTATAGAACAGAAGCTTTTAATCATAATGAAGTTTAGTTTATCCTTTCTTTCATAGATTGTACTTCTGGTGTCATATCTAAAAAGTCATCTCCATACCCAAGGTTCTCTAGATTTTCTAAGTTACCTTCTAGGAGTTTTATAGTTGTGCATTTTACTTTGAGGTCCATGATCCATTTTGAGTTAATTTTGGGGACAGTCTTAAGTTCTGTATCTAGATCCATTTTTTGGATGTCGATGTCATGTTGTTTCAGCACCATTGTTGAAAAATTATCTTTGAACCATTGTGTTGCCTTTTTTTCCTTTGTCAAAGATAAGTTAACTATATTAATAGGGGTTTATTTCTGGGCTCTCTATTTTGTTCAGTTGATCTGTTTGTATATTCTTTTGCCAACACCACACTTGTCTTGGAGTCTTGAAGATGGGTACTATCGGCCTTCTAACTTTGTTGTTTTTCTTAGTCTATTCTGGGTCTCTTGCTTTTCCATATAAACTTTAGTATCAATTTATGAATATTAACAAAATAACTTGATGGCATTTTGATTGAGATATATTGAAGTTATAGGTCAATTTCAGAAGAACTGACATCTTGGCAGTATTGAGTCATCGTATTCATAAACATAGAGTATCTCTCCATTTATTTAGTTCTTTTCATTTATTTCAGTAGTTGTGCAGTTTTCCTCAAATAGATCTTGTATCTATATTGTTAGATTTTTATATAAGTATTTCATTTGAGAGGGCTGCTAATACAACTGGTATCATGTTTTTAACTTCAAACTCCACTTGTTTACGTCTCATATATAGGTAGGTCATTGAGTTTTGTAAATTAACCTTGTGTCTTGCAACCTTGCTATAATTGCTTATTAGTTCCAGAAGTTGTTTGTTGATTCTTTCAAATTTTCTACATAGATAATCAAGTCATTTGTGAACAAAGACAACTTCATTTCGTCCCAATATGTATAACTTTTATTTCATTTTCTTTTCTTTCTGCATTAGCTAGTTATTCCAGTATGATGTTGAAGGACAGTAATGAGAGGGGATATCCTTGTCTTGTTCCTGATATTAGTGGGAAAGCTTGAAATTTTTCATCACTAAGTAGGATTTTAGCTGTCAGTTTTGGCAGATGATTTGTCAAGTTGAGGATGTTTACTAAGAGTTTTTATGAATGAGTGTTGGATTTTGTCAACTTCTGTTTCTCCATCTGTTGATATGATCATGTGATTTTTCTTCTTTAGTGTGTTGATATGATGGATTACATTAACTCATTTTCAAACATTAAACCAGTCTTGCATACCTGGAATAAACCCCACTTGTTTGTAGTGTATAATTCTTTTTACATATTGTTGGATTTAATTTGCTAAAATTTTGTTGAGGATTTTTTGCATCTATGTTAATTTCATTGTAATATCTTTGTCTAGTTTAGGTATTAGTGTAACGCTGACCTCATCAAATGAGTCAGTATTTTTTCTGCTTCTATCTTTTTAAAGAGGTAAGAGAACTGGTATAATTTCTTCCTTAAGTGTTTGGTGGAATTCATCAGTGAATCCATCTGGACCTGGTGCTTTCTGTTTTGGAAGTTTATTAATTATTGACTCAATTTCTTTAACGTTATAGGCCTATTCATATTGTCTAATTTTATGTGAGTTTGTCAGATTGTCTTTCAAGAAATTAATCCACTTTATCAAGGTTATTAAATTTTTTGTCACTGAATTGTTCATAATATTTATTATCCTTTAATGTCCATGGAATCTGTAGTGATGTCCCCTTTCATTTCTGATATTAATAAGTTGTGTCCTCTCCCTTTTTGTCTTAGTTACTTGGCTGGAGGCTTATTGATTTTATTCATCTTTTCAGAGAACCAGCTTTTGGTTTCATTGATCTTTCTCAACTGGTTTCCTGTTTTTAATTTTATTCATTTCTGCTCTAATTTTATTAATTCTTCTGCTTACTTTGGAGTTAATTGCTCTTCATTTTTCAGTTGCCTTAGGTAGAAGCTTAGATTATTAATTTCATTTCTTTCTTCTTCTCCAGTATGTGTATTCAATGCTTTAAATTCTCAATTAAGTACTGATTTTGCCACATCCCATGTTTCTTTGATTTTTAACAAATGATTTGTCATTCTTTGTGACATAATTCTAAATTTTTTTTTCAGTTTATATACTTGAAAATAAATTTGTTTTTCAGAAATAGCCATTCCTTTTTCTCAGTTATGGTTTTTTTTTTTTTTTTTGCAGTACGCGGGCCTCTCACTGTTGTGGCCCCTTCCGTTTCGGAGCACAGGCTCCGGACGCTCAGGCTCAGCGGCCATGGCTCACGGGCCTAGCCATTCCGCGGCATGTGGGATCTCCCTGGACTGGGGCACGAACCTGTGTCCCCTGCATCGGCAGGTGGACTCTCAACCACTGCGCCACCAGTGAAGCCCTCAGTTATGTTTTTATTTGAAATTTGGAAATACATTTTTTTTTTTTTTTTTTAGTTCTGGGTGTTTGCTTTTGTTTTTGCTCTAATTGTATTTTCTTGATAATTCTTTATTTCATTTTTCTGTCTCTTTAATTATTTCATTTTGGCCTTTCTCCATTAGGTTACAATAGATAAGATTTTTCTCTACTTACTCAGGATGACATGGTTTCTTAATACCTGTAGAACTCAATTTGTTGACATTATGGAGCAACAGCCAAGCAGCAGGAGTAAGAGGAATAGAAGCTTCTGCTCTTATAGGCTGGGAAAAAATTAACCAGTGTATTGTATTCCTCCAGCATGTTCTCTTTTCTCAGGTTCATCCAGATGCAAAAGACAGTTTATTCAAAACTTAAACGTTTGTGAAGAATTTACATTACCAATGCAAGTTTTGGTTTATCCATGCTAGGCAGATTGAGTGCTTTCCCTTTCCCCACCCCCAACAAACCCTGTACACTTGATTAGAAAAAGGTTTCTTAAACCACCATGCATTCTATTACCTATCATGTTACCAAAATTTTGGTCCTGTATCAGCTTACTTACCCTTGAGTTCCTTGATATGTTGATTCTTGGTGCCTTAGAAAGCCCACTCAATTTTCTGCCACTGTCCCCTTATTTATGGTATTACATCCATAAAGGTAATTGGCAGAAAAAGGGTGTCTTGACTGCACATTTAATCTGTTTTTCCAGAATGTGTTTTAAAAAATAAGCCTATTTGGTGTATTAGTTTATCTGCTGTCTTAATAAATTTTCACAAACTTAGTGTCTTAAAAAACACAAATTTATTATCTTACTGTTCCATAGGTAATAAGTCTGATATGAGTCTCACTGGGCTATAAACAAGGTGTCTGCAGGGCTGCATTCCTTCCTAGAGTTTCTGGGGAAAAATCTGTTTCCCTGTCTTTTCTAGCTCCTAGAACCCCCTTCTTCCATTTTTGAAACCAGAAATATTGCATCATTCTCTGCCTTTCTTCCATAGTCATTCTTCTGTTTCCCTCTTCCACTTTTAAACAACCTTGTAATTATATTATGTTTATCTGAATAATCTGCAAAAATCTCCCTATTTCAAGGTCAATTGATTATCAACCTTAATTTCATTTGAAGCCTGAATTATTTTGTAATGTAGCCTAAAGTATTCACAATTACAAGATTTAATATATAGGCCATTTCAGGAGGCCATTATTTTCACTATCACATTTTAATTTTAAAATATATTTAATTTGTACACACACACATATATGTATATGACTTATATAATCATAACTTTGTGTTACATAATTATAGTGAATTTAAATTGGTTAAAAAGATAGATTTAAAAATTGAGACTATAACAATCTATAAAGTGATAACTAGTCAGTATTAATTTATGGGTTGGAAAATCATATTGTTATAAAAATATAACCAATAAAAAGAGTTCAAATAGCCTTTCTCTAATATCATAAAATTTTTCTATAGTTGAAATTAATCACTCATAATTTTAGTTTTGTATTTCTTTTCTGTTTTCAAATACAGTAAATTGATAAAATGACATTAAATAGAAAATATTGTTAGTCAACTTAGCCTTAAAAATGTAAATATAAGGTAATAGTTCATGGTATTTTAAATTTTCTAGGCATGTATTGCTAAAAGGCTTTCTTTACTCAAAGCTGATAATTTATAAAATAAAACACTGTGTACTCATTTTTATTGCTTGACACTTCCTAATTTATGGTAAGTGATAAGTCACAAGCCATGTTAAAACATAGCATCAACATTGCAGTCTGTAACAAGATGACAAAGATATAAAGGTAACATTATTTGGCATTGATGTTGCGCTTTCAGCATTTGTTTAGAAAATGTAATCTAAAAGCTCATTAATTACATTGTTAACAAAAGAGCAGGCTTAAAAAAAAAGTTTTTTTATAGGAGTAGCAAATGCAGATAATATATTGGAGAAAAGAATAGCATATATTGAAGAATAATTATGTTATCTTCATTAGCTCTTTGGAGTTACACTAATTATATGGACTAATTTTGTTGACTTTAAAAAAAATAGACACATCAGTACTAATTAGATATTTTAAAGAATTCTAAGCCTAACGGAGGTAAAGGCTATCACCTCCTCTACATTGCTATTTTCCTAAACACTTGACTTTCCTATGTTAACACTATATGATCACATGGAGAATTATAAGTTCAGTGAATAAAAAGGAAAATTCAATGTAACACCTCTCATATTATTTCAAAATATAAATCACAGTTTCAGGTTATTTATAGCTCTCATTTGATCTATAGGATTTGACATCATTTTGGCAGTAAGGAACTAAACTTCCCTCCCATCATGAATGGCCCTTCCAGGGAATTTCTGTGGACATCATTTTATGTCAGATGTACTAAAGTTATAAATGGGCATCCTGAAAGAGAGTGGCAGAGAGTAAATGTAATTATGTACCATAAAATATGAGAGAATAGACAGGAAATTTTTTATTACTTATCCAAATATTTATATATAATGTGGAATTATTATTTGAAAGTTTAACTTAAGCAAATGTTAGTTTGTAAATAATAATAAGGAATCATTTAACTAATGGGGTATATTTTATATTGTGTTATTATTTATTGACCTAAAATTTGATTAGGGAAAATGGTTCTAAAAAATAAATCTGGATTGCATGCAGAGGTACATTTTTAGTTGACTGTTATTATTTGGTATGTTGGAAGTTGAAGTAGCCATGAATGTTGTAGAATGTAATAATATATATATATTTATAATAATATAATGTATGTAATAATATTACATGTATGTAATAATATATATATAATTGACATATACATGTTCCTGGTGTACAACATAATGATTCAATATTTGATATATTGTGTGAAGGATTATCACAATAAGTCTAGTTTATATCCATCACCATACATAATTACAAAAGTCTTTTTCTTGAGATGAGGACATTTAAGATTTACAGTAAGTCCCCTACATATGAACCTTCAAGTTGCGAACCTTCAAAGATGCAGACATGTGTTCACATGTCCAATCATGTGAGTTCTATTTGTGGAGGCACTGTTAGTTTTTGAGGCACAGGACCTAAATGTAGAATGGTACACGAAGGCTGAAGCCACTGTTTGGAATGTAATACAGTGCTACCGTGTCATCTATGATGGGAAAAAAAGAGCCTAGTATTCAGACATCACTGGATTGTTTTTTCAAGAGGGTAGATAGAATTGAATCCAGCAAGGAACCAGAACCTGTGCCATCAACGTCAGGCGTGAGTGAAATTGCAGCCTGCCCTCCGTCTCCTATTGCTGACGATCCTTCAGCTCTACCATCTCCCACGTCCTCTCCTCCCTCCAGTCAGTAACTCTTCTTGCCTGTTCACTCAATGCCAGCCCCTGTATGCCAGCTGTTGTACTGTACTACTGTACTTTCCAAGGTACTGTACTGTAAGATTAAAAGTATTTATATTTTGTGTTTGTTTTTTATGTATTATTTGTGTGAAAAGTATTATAAACCTATTACGGTACAGTACTGTATAGCTGATTGTGTTAGTTGTGTACCTAGGCTAACTTGGTGGACTTATGAACAAAATGGACTTATGAATGTGCTCTCAGAATGGAACTTGTTCGTATGTAGGGGACTTAGTGTATGCTCTTAGCAACTTTCCAATATGCAATACAGTATTATTAACTATAGTCACCATGCTGTACATCCCCATGACTTATTTATTTTATAACTGGAAGTTTGTACCTTTGATCCCCTTCACTCATTTCACATATCTCCCACCCACTGTCTCTGGCAACCACCAATCTGTTCTCTGTATCTATGAGCTTGTTTTAGTTGTTGTTTATTCATTCATTCGTTTTAAATTCCAGATATAACTGAGGTCACTTGGCATTGGTCTTTCTCTGTCATTTAGCATAATACCCTCAAAGACCATGTGTGTTGTTGCAGATGGCAAGATTTAATTCTTTTTAATAGCTGAGTAGTATCTCGTGTGTGTGTGTGTGTGTGTGTGTGTGTGTGTGTGTGTATGTATGTATACCACTTCTTCTTTAACCATTCATCCATTGATGGACATCTAGGTTGTTTCCATACCTTGGCTATTGTAAATAATGCTGCAATGAATACTGGGCTTGTATATCTTTCTGAGTTAATGTTTTCATTTTCACTGGATAGATACCCAGAAGTAGAATTGCTGACTCTATTTTCAGTTTTTCAAGGAACTGTTTTCCATATTGGCTGTACCAATTTATGTTCCCACCAACAGTGTATGAGGGCTCCCTTTTTCCACATCCTGGCCAACACTTATTTCTTGTCATTTTGATAATAGCTATTCTAACAAGTGTGAGGTGACATCTCATAGTTTTGATTTGCGTTTCCATGAAGATTAATATTTTGAGCATCTTTTCTTGTATATATTGGCACATCTGTGTGTCATCTTTGAAAAGTCTGTTTAGATCTGCCCAGTTTTTAAACAAATTGTTTGGGATTTTTTCTATTGAGTTGTATGAGTTGTTTATATATTGTAGATATTAGCCCCTTACCAGATACAGGATTAGCAAATATTTTCTTCCTTTTAGTAGGTTGGCTTTTCATTTTGTTCATGGTTCCCTTTGCCTTGCAAAAGATTTTTAGTATGATATAGTCCATTTGTTTGTTTTTCCTTTTGGTTGTCAGATTGAAAAATCTTTACCAAGGCTTATGTCAAGTAGCTTACCATCTGTGTTTTCTTCTACAAGTTCTATGGTTTCAGGTCTTACATTCAAATCTTTAATTCATTTTGAGTTAATTTCCATGTATAGTGTAAAGTAGTGGTCAAGTTTCATTCTTTTTCATGTTGTTTATCAATTTTCTCAACACCATTTATTGAAGAGATTGTCCTTTGCACATTGTATAATCTTGGCTCCTTTGTCATAAATTAATTGATCACATATGCATGGGTTTATTTCTGGGCTGTCCATTCTGTTCCATCTATCTATGTGTCTGTTTTTATGCCAATACCATACTGTTTTAATTACTATAGCTTTGTAATATAGTTTGAAATCAGGGAGCAAGATGCCTTCATCTTTGTGCCTCTTTCTCAAGATTTCTTTATCTCTTTGAGGTCTTTTGTGGTTTCTTACAAGTTTTAGGAATATATGTTCTGTTTCTCTGAAAAATGCCATTTGAGTTTTGATAGAAACTGCACTGAATCTGTAGATTGCTTTGGAGTACACATATTTTATCAATATTGATTCTTTCAATCCAAGAGCACAGAATATCTTTCCATTTATTTGTATCTTTTTCAATTTATTTCATTAAGGACTTGTTTTCAATATGCAAGTCTATGATCTCCTTGGTTAAATTTATTCCTAGGTATTTTGTTCTTTTTGATGCAGTTGTAAATGGGATCATTTTCTTCATTTCTCTTTGATAGTTTGTTTTTAGTGTATAAAAATACAACAGATTTTTGGATATTGATTTTGTTCCCTGTGGCATTAGTGAATTTGTTTATTCTAATAGTATTTTGGTGAAGTCTTTATTATTTTGCTGTATATAGAATTATATTGTCTGCAGATAGTGACAGTATTACTCCCTTCTTTCTGATTTGGATGACTTTTATTTCTTTTTCTTGTCTAATTGCTCTGTCTTAGGACTTCTGATACTAAGTTGAATAAAAGTGGCAAGAGTGGACATTTTTGTTGGTTTCTGATCTTAGAGGAAAAGCTTTCAGCGTTTCTTTGTTGAGTATGATGTTAGCTGTTTACTTGGCATATATAGCCTTTATTATTGTTGAGTTATGTTTCTTCTATACCCACTTTGTTTAGAAGTTTTTTTTATCATAAATGAATGTCAAAGCCTTTTTCTTCATCTATTGAGATGATCATATGATTTTTACCTTTCATTTTGTTAATGTGGACTATCATCTTGATTTGTGGGTGTTGAACCATCCTTGTAACCCTGGAATAAATCCCACTTGATTTTGGTGTATGATCTTTTTAATGTATTGTTTTGGTTGCTAATATTTTTATTGAGGATTTTTACATCTATATTCATCAGCAGTATTTTCCTATAATCTTTTTTGTGTGTGGTGTCCTTGTCAAGTTTTGGTATCATGGTAATTCTGGACCCATAAAATGAGTTTGGGAGCATTCCCACTACAATTTTTGGGGATTGTTTGTGAGGGATACGTATTAACTCTTCTTTGAATGTTTGGTAGAATTCACCTGTGAAACCGTTTAATCCTGAACTTTGTTTGATGGGGGTCTTTTTCTTACTGATTCAATCTCCTTACTAGTAACTGGTCTATTTAGATTTTCTGTTTCTTCAGAATTCAGTCTTGGAAGATTGTATGTTTTGGGAATTTATCTATTTCTTCTGCATTGTCCAATCTGTTGGTGTGTAATTATTCATATTAGTCTCCTATGAGTCTTTGAATATTTTGGTTATCAGTTATAATTTTTCCTTTTTCATTTCTAATTTTATCCTCTTTTTTTGTTTGTTTTAATGAGTCTAGTTAAAGCCTTGTCAATTTTATCTTTCAGAGAATCAGCTCTTAATTTTTAAATTTTTTTCTACTCTTTAAGACTCTATTTCATTTATTTTCTCTTTTCATTATCTTCTTACCTTTATTATTTCCTTTCTTCTACTAACTCTGGCTTCACTTTTTCTTCCTTTTCTAGTTTCTTGGGTTGTAATGTTCAATTGTTTTTTTGAGACTTTTCTGGTCATTTGAGGTAGTCTGTATCACTATGCCTGTCCCTCTTAGAATTGCTTTTGCTGCATCACATAGATTTCGGTATACTGTATTTTCATTTTTATTTCTCTCAAGTTATAGCTTGACTTCTCTTTGATTTCTTTGACTCATTGCTTTTGCAGTAGCATGTTTAACCACATATTTATTTTTTTTTTCAAGTTTTTTCTTGTTATTGATTTCTAGTTTATTACCTTTATGGATGGAAAAATGCTTGATATGATTTCAGTCATCTTAAATTTGCTGAGACTTTTTTTGTGGTCTCACATGTGATCTATCCTAAAGAATGTTCCATGTGTACATGAAAAGAATGTGTATTCTGCTTTAAGATGGAATATTCTGTATATATCTATTAAGTCTCTCTAGTCTAATTTGTCATTTAAGGCCTGTGTTTCCTTGTTGACTTTTCAGTCTGGGTGTCCTATCCATTGATAAACCCAAGTTGGGTTTTAAAGATTTGCTGTCAATTTCTCCCTTTGTCTGTTAATATTAGCTTTATATATATGTACATCAATACTGGGTGCATGAAAATTTACAAATGTTATATTTCTTGTTGGATTGACCCCTTTATTATTATGTAATGCAAATCTTTGTTTTTAATTACAATCTTTGTTTTAAAGTGAATTTTGTCTCTGATATAAATACAGCTATCCCAGATTTCTTTTAGTTTCAATTTGCATGAAACATCTTTTTCCATCTTTAAGTCTGTGTGTCCTTATATCTGAAGTAAGTCCCTTGTAGGCAGCTACAGATGGCTCTTTTAAAAATTCATTTAGCCACTGTATCTTTTGATTCAAGAATTATTCCATTTTTATTTAAAGTAGTTTTTTGTTAGTTATGTACTTATTGCCATTTTGTTAATTATTTTCTGGCTGTTTCATAATTCTTGTTTCTTTCTTCTCTTGCTCTCTTCCTTTTTGTTTGATGCCTTTTTTTTAGTGTTGTGCTTAGATTTCTTTCTCATTATCTTTTTTGTTTCTACTATAGGTTTTTGCTTTGTGGATACCCTGAGGTTCACATAACAGCTTTCATTTAACAATCTATTTTAAATTGATAGCAAGTTAAGTATGAACACATTCTAAAACTTTACATTTTTACTCCCTATCCCTGTGTTTTATGTTTTTGATGTCATTTTTATATCTTTTTGTTTTGTGTATCCCTTAACTATTTAGTTACAGTTTTTATTTTACTTTTGTCTTTGAACCTTCCTACTAGCTTTATAGTTAATCCACTATCTTTACTATAAATTTACCTTTACCAGTGAGATTTTTACTTTTCTTGTTGTTGTTACTAATTAGTGCTCTTTTTTTCCAGCTTAAAGAAGTCACTTTAACATTTCTTATTAAAGTCTTGTTTAGTGGTGATGAACTCCTTTAGCTTTTCCTTTATGGAAAACTCTTTGCTCTCCAATTCTGAATAAGAAGTTTGCTGAGTAGAATATTCTTGGTTGGAAGGTTTTTCTTTCAGCATTTTGAATATATTGTGCCACTTCCTCTGATATACAAAGTTCTGCTGAAAAAATCTGCTCATAGGCTTATGGGAGTTTCCTTGTACATAACAAGAAGTTTTTCTCCTGTTGTTTTTAATATTCTCTCTTGTCTTTATCTTTTGACACTTTAATTATAATATGTCTTGGCTTGTGTCTCTTTGGGTTTATCTTATTTGGAACTTTCCGGTTCCTGGATATGAATGTTTGTCTTCTTTCCCAGGTTAGGGTAGTTTTCAGTCATTATTTCTCCAAATAATATTTCTACCCCTTTCCCTCTCTCTTCTCCTTCTGGGAGCCCTATGATGTGAATGGTAGTCTGTGTTAAGTGGCACAATATGTCCTTTGAGCTATCTTTACTTTTTTTTTTTTTTAACATCTTTATTGGAGTATAATTGCTTTACAATGGTATGTTAGTTTCAGCTTCACAACAAAATGAATCAGTTATATATATACATATATTCCCATATATCTTCCCGCTTGCGTCTCCTTCCCTCCCACCCTCCCTATCCCACCCCTCCAGGCGGTCACAAAGCACCGAGCTGATCTCCCTGTGCTATGCGGCTGCTTCCCACTAGCTATCTACCTTACGTTTGGTAGTGTATATATGTCCATGCCTCTTTATCGCTTTGTCACCGTTTACCCTTCCCCCTCCCCATAGCCTCAAGTCCATTCTCTAGTAAGTCTGTGTCTTTATTCCTGTTTCACCCCTAGGTTTTTCATGACATTTTTTTTTTTTAAATTCCATATATATGTGTTAGCATACGGTATTTGTCTCTCTCTTTCTGACTTACTTCACTCTGTATGACAGACTCTAGGTCTATCCACCTCATTACAAATAGCTCAATTTTGTCTCTTTTTATGGCTGAGTAATATTCCATTGTATATATGTGCCACATCTTCTTTATCCATTCATCCGATGATGGACACTTAGGTTGTTTCCATCTCTGGGCTATTGTAAATAGAGCTGCAATGAACATTTTGGAACATGACTCTTTTTGAATTATGGTTTTCTCAGGGTATATGCCCAGTAGTGGGATTGCTGGGTCATATGGTAGTTCTATTTGTAGCTTTTTAAGGAACCTCCATACTGTTCTCCACAGTGGCTGTATCAATTTACATTCCCACCAACAGTGTAAGAGGGTTCCCTTTTCTCCACACCCTCTCCAGCATTTATTGTTTGTAGATTTTTTGATGATGGCCATTCTGACTGGTGTGAGATGATATCTCATTGTAGTTTTGATTTGCATTTCTCTCATGATTAGTGATGTTGAGCATTCTTTCATGTGTTTGTTGGCACTCTGTATATCTTCTTTGGAGAAATGTCTATTTAGGTCTTCTGCCCATTTTTGGATTGGGTTGTTTGTTTTTTTGTTATTAAGCTGCATGAGCTGCTTATAAATTTTGGAGATCAATCCTTTGTCAGTTGCTTCATTTGCAAATATTTTCTCCCATTCTGAGGGTTGTCTTTTGGTCTTCTTTATGGTTTCCTTTGCTGCGCAAAAGCTTTTAAGTTTCATTAGGTCCCATTTGTTTACTCTTGTTTTTATTTCCATTTCTCTAGGAGGTGGGTCAAAAAGGACCTTGCTGTGATTTATGTCATAGAGTGTTCTGCCTATGTTTTCCTCTAAGAGTTTGATAGTTTCTGGCCTTACATTTAGGTCTTTAATCCATTTTGAGCTTATTTTTGTGTACGGTGTTAGGGAGTGATCTAATTTCATACTTTTACATGTAGCTGTCCAGTTTTCCCAGCACCACTTATTGAATAGGCTGTCCTTTCTCCACTGTACATTTCTGCCTCCTTTGTCAAAGATAAGGTGACCATATGTGCGTGGGTTTATCTCTGGGCTTTCTATCCTGTTCCATTGATCTATCTTTCTGTTTTTGTGCCAGTACCATACCGTCTTGATAACTGTAGCTTTATAGTATAGTCTGAAGTCTGGGAGCCTGATTCCTCCAGTTCCTTCTTTCGTTCTCAAGATTGCTTTGGCTATTCGGGGTCTTGTGTGTTTCCATACAAATTGCAAAATTTTTTGTTCTAGTTCTGTGAAAAATGCCAGTGGTAGTTTGATAGGGATTGCATTGAATCTACAGATTGCTTTCGGTAGTAGAGTCATTTTCACAATGTTGATTCTTCCAATCCAAGAACATGGTATATCTCTCCATCTATTTGTATCATCTTTAATTTCTTTCATCAGTGTCTTATAATTTTCTGCATACAGGTCTTTTGTCTCCTTAGGTAGGTTTATTCCTAGATATTTTATTCTTTTTGTTGCAATGGTAAATGGGAGTGTTTTCTTGATTTCACTTTCAGATTTTTCATCATTAGTATATAGGAATGCCAGAGATTTCTGTGCATTAATTTTGTATCCTGCCACTTTACCAAATTCATTGATTAGCTCTAGTAGTTTTCTGGTAGCATCTTTAGGGTTCTCTATGTATAGGATCATGTCATTGCAAACAGTGACAGCTTTACTTCTTCTTTTCCGATTTGGATTCCTTTTATTTCCTTTTCTTCTCTGATTGCTGTGGCTAAAACTTCCAAAACAATGTTGAATAATAGTGGTGAGAGTGGGCAACCTTGTCTTGTTCCTGATCTTAGTGGAAATGCTTTCAGTTTTTCACCATTGAGGATGATGTTTGCTGTGGGCTTGTCATATATGGCCTTTATTATGTTGAGGAATGTTCCCTCTATGCCTACTTTCTGCAGGGTTTTTATCATAAATGGGTGTTGAATTTTGTCAGAAGCTTTCTCTGCATCTATTGAGATGATCATATGGTTTTTCTCCTTCAGTTTGTTAATATGGTTTATCACATTGATAGATTTGCGTATATTGAAGAATCCTTGCATTCCTGGAATAAACCCCACTTGATCATGGTGTATGATCCTTTTAATGTGCTGTTGGATTCTGTTTGCTAGTATTTTGTTGAGGATTTTTGCATCTATGTTCATCAGTGATATTGGCCTGTAGTTTTCTTTCTTTGTGACATCCTTGTCTGGTTTTGGTATCAAGGTGATGGTGGCCTCGTAGAAGGAGTTTGGGAGTGGTCCTCCCTCTGCTATATTTTGGAAGAGTTTGAGAAGGATAGGTGTTAGCTCTTCTCTAAATGTTTGATAGAATTCGCCTGTAAAGCCATCTGGTCCTGGGCTTTTCTTTGTTGGAAGGTTTTTAATCACAGTTTCAATTTCAGTGCTTGTGATTGGTCTGTTCATATTTTCTATTTCTTCCTGATTCAGTCTTGGCAGGTTGTGCATTTCTAAGAATTTGTCCATTTCTTCCAGATTGTCCATTTTATTGGCATAGAGTTGCTTGTAGTAATCTCTCATGATCTCTTTTATCTCTGCAGTGTCAGTTGTTACCTCTCCTTTTTCATTTCTAATTCTATCGATTTGAGTCTTCTCCCTTTTTTTCTTGATGAGTCTGGCTAGTGGTTTATCTATTTTGTTTATCTTCTCAAAGAACCAGCTTTTAGTTTTATTGATCTTTGCTATTGTTTCCTTCATTTCTTTTTCATTTATTTCTGATCTGATTTTTATGATTTCTTTCCTTCTGCTAGCTTTGGGGTTTTTTTGTTCTTCTTTCTCTAATTGCTTGAGGTGCAAGGTTAGGTTGTTTATTCGAGATGCTTCCTGCTTCTTAAGGTGGGCTTGTATTGCTATAAACTTCCCCCTTAGAACTGCTTTTGCTGCATCCCACAGGTTTTGGGTCGTTGTGTCTCCATTGTCATTTGTTTCTAGGTATTTTTTGATTTCCTCTTTGATTTCTTCAGTGATATCTTCATTATTAAGTAGTGTATTGTTTAGCCTCCATGTGTTTGTATTTTTTACAGATCTTTTCCTGTAATTGATATCTAGTCTCATGGCTTTGTGGTCAGAAAAGATACTTGATACAATTTCAATTTTCTTAAATTTACCAAGACTTGATTTGTGACCTAAGATATGATCTATCCTGGAGAATGTTCCATGAGCACTTGAGAAAAATGTGTATTCTGTTGTTTTTGGATGGAATGTCCTATAAATATCAATTAACTCCATCTCGTTTAATGTATCATTTAAAGCTTGTGTTTCCTTATTTATTTTCATTTTGGATGATCTGTCCATTGGTGAAAGTGGGGTGTTAAAGTCCCCTACTATGAATGTGTTACTGTCGATTTCCCCTTTTATGGCTGTTAGTATTTGCCTTATGTATTGAGGTGCTCCTATGTTGGGTGCATAAATATTTACAATTGTTATATCTTCTTCTTGGATCGATCCCTTGATCATTATGTAGTGTCCTTCTTTGTCTCTTTTAATAGTCCTTATTTTAAAGTCTATTTTGTCTGATATGAGAATTGCTACTCCAGCTTTCTTTTGGTTTCCATTTGCATGGAATATCTTTTTCCATCCCCTTACTTTCAGTCTGTATGTGTCTCTAGGTCTGAAGTGGGTCTCTTGTAGACAGCATATATAAGGGTCTTGTTTTTGTATCCATTCAGCTAATCTGTGTCTTTTGGTGGGAGCATTTAGTCCATTTACATTTAAGGTAATTATCGATATGTATGTTCCTATTCCCATTTTCTAAATTGTTTTGGGTTCGTTATTATAGGTCTTTTCCTTCTCTTGTGTTTCTTGCCTAAAAAAGATCCTTTAGCATTTGTTGTAAAGCTGGTTTGGTGGTGCTGAACTCTCTCAGCTTTTGCTTGTCTGTAAAGGATTTAATTTCTCCATCAAATCTGAATGAGATCCTTGCTGGGTAGAGTAGTCTTGGCTGCATGTTTTTCTCCTTCATCACTTTCAGTATGTCCTGCCACTCCCTTCTGGCTTGTAGGGTTTCTGCTGAGAGATCAGCTGTTAACCTTATGGGGATTCCCTTATGTGTTATTTGTTGTTTTTCCCTCGCTGCTTTTAATATGCTTTCTTTGTATTTAATTTTTGACAGTTTGATTAATATGTGTCTTGGCGTATTTCTCCTTGTATTTATCTTGTATGGGATTCTCTGTGCTTCCTGGACTTGATTAACTATTTCCTTTCCCATGTTAGGGAAGCTTTCAACTATAATCTCTTCAAATATTTTCTCAGTCCCTTTCTTTTTCTCTTCTTCTTCTGGAACCCCTATAATTCGAATGTTGGTGCGTTTAATGTTGTCCCAGAGGTCTCTGAGACTATCCTCAGTTCTTTTCATTCTTTTTTCTTTATTCTGCTCTGCAGTAGTTATTTCCACTATTTTATCTTCCAGGTCACTTATCCGTTCTTCTGCCTCAGTTATTCTGCTATTGATCCCATCTAGAGTACTTTTAATTTCATTTATTGTGTTGTTCATCGTTGCTTGTTTCATCTTTAGTTCTTCTAGGTCCTTGTTAACTGATTCTTGCATTTTGTCCAATCTATTGTCCATTCTATCTCCAAGATTTCGGATCAACCTTACTATCATTATTCTGAATTCTTTTTCAGGTAGACTGCCTATTTTCTCTTCATTTGTTAGGTCTGGTGCATTTTTATCTTGCTCCTTTATCTGCTGTGTGTTTTTCTGTCTTCTCATTTTGCTTATCTTACTGTGTTTGGGGTCTCCTTTTTGCCGGCTGCAGGTTCGTAGTTCCTCCTGTTTTTGATGTCTGTCTCCAGTGGCTAAGGTTGGTTCAGTGGGTTGTGTAGGCTTCCTGGTGGAGGGAACTAGTGCCTGTGTTGTGGTGGATGAGGCTGGATCTTGTCTCTCTAGTGGGCAGGTTCACGTCTGGTGGTGTGTTTGGGGGTGTCTGTGGCCTTATTATGATTTTAGGCAGCCTCTCTGCTAATGGGTGAGGTTGTGTTCCTGTTTTGCTAGTTGTTTGGCATAGGTTTTCCAGCACTGTGGCTTGCTGGTCGTTGAGTGAAGCTGGGTGCTGGTGTTAAGATGGAGGTCTCTGGGAGATTTTCGCCGTTTGATATTATGTGGAGCTGGGAGGTCTCTTGTTGATCAGTGTCCTGAAGTTGGCTCTCCTACCTCAGAGGCAGAGCCCTGCCTCCTGGCTGGAGCAGCAAAAGCTTTTCATCCACACGGCTCAGGATAAAAGGGAGAAAAAGTAGAGGGAATTAGTAGAAGTATGAGGAAAGAAAGAAGGAAAGGAGGGTAGGAAGGAAGGAAGAAAGAAAGAAAGAAGCAAAGAAGGAAAGAAGGCAAGAAGGAAAGAAAGGAGGGAGGGAGGGAGGGAGGAAGGAAGGAAGGAGGGAAAGAAGGAAAAAAGACAGAAAGAAAGAAGATACAGTAAAAATAAAATAAAGTATAATAAAGTTATTGAATTAAAAAATTCTTATTTAGGAAAAAAAAAAAAGGGACGGAAAGAACCTTAGGACAAATGTTGGCAGCAAAGCTATACAGACAAAATCTTACACAGAAGCATACACATACACCCTCACTAAAAGAGGTAAATGGGGAAAAATCCTAAATCTTGCTGTCAGAGACCACCTCCTCAATTTGGGATGATTCGTTGTCTAAAGGAGGGAAGGAAGGACGGAAAGAAAGAAAGAAAGAATGAAGGTAAAGTATAATATTGTTATTAAAATTAATTATTAAGAAAAAAAATTAAAAAAAAACATGGACGGATAGAACCCTAGGACAAATGGTGGAAGCAAGACTATACAGACAAGATCTCACACAGAAGCATACACATACACATTCACAAAAAGAGGAAAGGGGAAAAAATCATAGATCTTGCTCCTAAAGTCCACTTCCTTAATTTGGGATGATTGGTTGTCTATTCAGGTATTCCATAGATGCAGGGTATATCAAGTTGATTGTGGAGCTTTAATCCGTTGCTTCTGAGGCTGCTGGGAGAGATTTCCCTTTCTGTTCTTTGTTCTCACAGCTCCCAGGGCTAAGCTTTGGATTTGGCCCTGCCACTGCGTGTAGATCGCTGGAGGGCGTTTGTTTTTTGCTCAGACAGGATGGGGTTAAGAGAGCCGCTGATTGGGGGCTCTGGCGCACTCAGGCCAGCGGGGACGGAGGGGCACAGAGTGCGGGGCAGGCCTGCGGTGGCAAAGGCCGGCGTGACTTTGCACCAGCCTGAGGCGCGCTGTGCGCTGTCCCGGGGAAGTTGTCCCTGGATCCCGGGAACCTGGCAGTGGCGGGCTGCACAGGCTCCGCGGAAGAGGGGTGTGGAGAGTGACCTGTGCTCGCACACAGGCCCCTCGGTGGCGGCAGCAGCAGCCTTAACGTCTCCCGCCCGCCTCTGGGGTCCGCGCTTTTAGCCGCGGCTTGCGCCCGTCTCTGGATTCCGCGCTTTCAGCCGCGGCTCGCGCCCGTCTCTGGATTCCGCGCTTTCAGCCGCGGCTCGCGCCCGTCTCTGGAGTTCCTTTAAGCAGCGTTCTTAAACCCCTCTCCTCACGCCCCAGGAAACAAAGAGGGAAGGAAAAGTCTCCTGCCTCTTCGGCAGGTGCAGGCTTTTCCCCAGACTCCCTCCCGGCTAGCTGTGGTGCACTAACCCCTTCAGGCTATGTTCAAGCCGCCAACCCCAGTCCTCTCCCTGCGCTCCGGCCTCAGCTCGCAGCCCCGCCCGCCCCGGCGGGTGAGCAGACAAGCCTCTCGGGCTGGTGAGTGCCGGTCGGCACCGATCCTCTGTGCGGGAATCTCCCTGCTTTGCCCTCCGCACCCGTTGCTGTGCAGTCCTCCGCAGCTTCGAAGCTCCCCCCTCCGCCTCCCGCAGTCTCCGCCCGCGAAGGGGCTTCCTAGTGTGTGGAAACTTTTCCTCCTTCACAGCTCCCTCCCACTGGTGCAGGTGCCGTCCCTATTCTTTTGTCTCTGTTTTTTCTTTTGCCCTACCCATGTACGTGGGGAGTTTCTTGCCTTTTGGGAGGTCTGAGGTCTTCTGCCAGCCTTCAGTAGGTGTTCTGTAGGAGTTGTTCCACGTGTATATGTATTTCTGGTGTATCTGTGGGGAGGAAGGTGATCTCCGCGTCTTACTCTTCCGCCATCTTCCGCCTTCACATGTCTCTTACTTTAAATCAAACTCTAGAAATGATGCAGCTGGGTGAGGAAGGCACGTTAAAAGCAGATAGACTGAAAACTAGGCCTCTTGCGCTGCCAGTTAATCAACTTGTGAATGCAAAGGGAAAGTTCTTGGAAGAAACTACCAATGCTACTCCAGTGAACACAAGAAAGCAAAGCAGCCTTATTGTTGATATGGAAAAAGTTTTAGTGGTCTGCATCAAAAAATCAAACCAGTCACAACATTCTCTTAAGCTAAAGACTAATCCAGAGGAAGGCCCTAAATCTCTTCAGAGGAAGGCCCTAAATCTCTTCAATTCCATGAAGGTTGAGAGAGGTGAGGAAGCTGCAGAAGGAAAGTCTGAAGCTAGCAGAGACTGGTTCATGAGGCTTAAGGAAATAAGTTGTCTCCATTAATGTTAAGTGCATGCAAGATGAAACAGCAAAGTGCTGATTTAGAAACTGCAGCAAGTTATCAAGAAGATCTAGCTGAGGTCCTTAATGAAGGTGGCTACCCTAAACAACAGATTTTCAATGTAGACAAAACAACCTTATACTGGAAGAAGATGCCATCTAGGGCTTTCATAGCTAAAGAAGAGAAGTCAATGCCTGGTTTCAAAGAACAGGCTGACTATCTAGCTAGGGTCTAAGGCAGCTGGTGACTTGAAGTTAAAGCCAATAATTTACCATTCTGAAAATCCTAGGGTCCTTAAGAATTATGCTCAATCTACTCTGCCTGTGCTTTATAAATAGAATACCAAAGCTTGGATGACAGCACATCTGTTTATAGCATGGTTTGCTGAATATTTTAAGCCCACCTTTGAAGCCTATTGCTCAGAAAAAGATTCTTTTCAAAATACTACTGTTCATTGACAAAGCATCTGGTCACCGAAGAGCTCTGATGGAGATATACAATGAGATTTGTGTTGTTTTCATGCCTGCTAACACAACATCTATTCTGTAGCCAATGGATTAAAGAGAAGTTTTGACTTTCAAGTCTTATTTAAGAAATACGCTTCATAAAGCTATAGCTGACATAGATAGTGATTCCTTTTATGGACCTGGGCAAAATAAATTGAAAACCTTCTGGAAAAAATTCACCACATTCTAGATGCCATTAAGAACATTTGTGATTTATGAGAAAAGGTCAAAATATCAACATGGGTTTGAAAGAAGTTGATCCCAACCCTAATGGGTGACTTTGAAAGTAGCAGGAGAACTGGAATTAGAAGTGGAGCCTGAAGATGTGACTGAATTGCTGTAATCTCAGGATAAATCTTTAACAGATAAGGAGTTGCTTCTTATGGATGAGCAATGATAGTGTTTTCTTGAGGTGGAATCTCCTCCTGGTAAAGATGCTCTGAAGATTGTTCAAATGACAACAAAGGATTTAGAATATTAGATAAATTTAGTTGATAAAGCAGTGGCAGGGTTTGAGAGGATTGACTCCAGTTTTGAAAGAAGTCTACTGTCGGTAAAATGCTGTCAAACAGCATTGCATGTTATTGAGAAATTGTTCATGAAAGGAAGAGTCAGTTGATATGGGAAACTTCATTGGTGTCTTATTTTAAGGAATGCCACAGCCATCCCAACCTTCAACAACCACCACCCTGGTCAGTTGGTAGCCAACAACATCAAGGCAAGACCCTCCACTAGCAAAAAGATTACAACTTGTTGAAGGCTCAGATTATGTTTAGCATTTCTTAGCAATAAAGTATTTTTCAATTAAGGTATGTACATTGTCTTTTTAGACATAATGCTACTGCAATTTAACAGATTATAGTGTAAAAATAACTTTTATATGAACTGGGAATTTTTTTAAAATTTGGGACTCACTTTATTGTGGTATTTTCTTTATTGCAGTGGTCTGAAACCAAACCACAATACCTCCGAGGTATGCCTGTACATGTTCCATTCTCTTTGATCTAAAGACAAGCAATCACAAACTCTAAACCGCAGAACCACGTATACCTCTTTAGCTCAAATCTAACTTGCTGAAAGCATTGTTTCCATTTAGGGTTCTGACTGCCGACTGCCTAACCTCCCATTTAGTAGTTCCACCCTCCTCTCCATTTTTCCCCGTCTCTCCAATTAAAATATCTACATCCCTTCCTTCAAATAATTGCTCCCTCTTTCAATCCTTTCTTCCCTTAACTTATATAGCACTAGAGTCTCTCACTTCTCCTACAAATGTTTTGTCTGAACTTTCTATCTGATAGATTTCTTCTCCATGATCTTATTTTGTAAATTGAGATTCTCATCTCACCAAAAATAGTTCAATGTTCACAGAATGCCCAGATATTATGTACAGCATCTGGCAGAGTATAGATGAGAAATATTTGTTGAAAGAGTAAAAGAAAAAATAAGGCAGGCAGGCAGGCAGACAGGTGAAGGAGAGGAAGAATTAATGAAGCTAATTTCCTAATTTTCCCATCAGAAGATAAAGTTTATTTCCTTTTAAGTAAAAGTAAGTCTCTTTTTCTATTAATTACTCTGACTGAATGTGCATATTGTCATTGCATTGAACCAAGCACTAGTTAGGACACAAGATTTTGTTTCCTAACATTGACAAATGGAAAATTTTAACTATTAGTGGCATATTTACTAAAGTCAGACATACAGAGTTCACAAATTGTATATTTTCACAAGGAAGGACACCCATCTAGCTATCAATAGATGGAGAAATTGGTCATAACTAGCATACCAGATTCTTCTCATATGAACCCTCCTGTGAACTAAACCTCATTCTCTTTAAAATAATTACTCCTACCAACAAAAAATCCTTTAAATTTATATAAGTGTACTCATGCCTTATGTGTTCTTTTTTCTCTAGCTTCTTTGGTCAACATTTAATTGGCTATGGTGGTGAGATAGATCTATATTACCGTGTTTTGATAATTTGGCTTATGAATTGGCAGTTACCTAAGTGAAAAAGTGGTGCAGAGTATCAGACTCACAATGATGCATTTCCTTCTTTTAGGACTTAGTCCATCAAATCTACTCTAGCTTTGTATCTCTCTGATGCCCACAAATAATATTCTTTTAATTTAACGAACTTACCTATTTTTTTTTCCAGCAGTTGAATTAATCTGTTACAAGCTATTCCAATATTGTAAAAAGCAGAAAATACCTAAATCCATTCTTACCTCCACAATTTTGCTATGTATCTTCCTCCCTGAAATGTTTCTTATGCAAGTCTTCAAATGCTTTCTGAAGTGACATCATTCAGTATGAGTAAAGGAAAGGCTGGTGTCAGATTTAATATAAAAGACATTCTTAGAAATAATACAGTGATGTATTCTTGCCCTTTGAGAAAGAAAAGCACAGCTCATACCAAAGAGGATTCAAACTTGCAGTAGGTTTAAGTCTAGAAAACACAATATGTCAGAGGCAGCTTGCCCAGTGAAATGTTGTGAGTTTTATCATTGTCATAAATATTTCTAAGAAACACTGAAGGATTTGAACCAAAAAGGATAAGCTCTCTATTTATAATAGTAATATGATAAAGTTAAAGAGGATATTGTATTGAAAACCTGGCTTTGCTCCAGTCATTAGAAAAAGAAGTTGCAGAGTTCCGGGAAGATGGCGGAAGAGTAAGACGCGGAGATCACCTTCCTCTCCACAGATACACCAGAAATACATCTACGCGTGGAACAACTCCTACGGAGCACCTACTGAACGCTGGCAGAAGACCTCAGACCTCCCAAAAGGCAAGGAACCCCCCACGTACCTGGTTAGGGCAAAAGAAAAAACTAAACAGAGACAAAAGAATAGGGACGGGTCCTGCACCAGCGGGAGAGAGCTGTGAAGGAGGAAAAGTGTCCACACACTAGGAGCCCCTTCGCGGGTGGAGACTTCGGGAGGCGGAGTGGGGGAGCTTGGGAGCTGCGGAGGAGAGCACAGCAACAGGGGTGCGGAGGGCAAAGCGGAGAGATTCCAGCACAGAGGATCGGGCCGACCGGCACTCACCAGCCGAGAGGCTTGTCTGCTCGCCCGCCGGGGCGGGCGGGACTGGGAGCTGAGGCTCCGGCTTTTGTCGGAGCGCCGGGAGAGGACTGAGGTTGGCGGCGTGAACACAGCCTGCAGGGCGTTGGTGCGCCGCGGCTGGCCGGGAGAGAGTCTGGGGAGGGGTCTGGACCTGCCGAAGAGGCAAGAGACTTTTACGTCCCTCTTTGTTTCCTGGTGCACGAGGAGGGGGGATTGGGAACGCTGCTTGGGAGAGCTCCGGAGACGGGCGCGAGCCGCGGCTAAGAGTGCGGAGCCCAGAGACGGACATGGGACGCTAAGGCCGCTGCTGCCGCCGCCAGGAGGCCAGTGTGCGAGCGCAGGTCACTAGCCACACGCCCTTCCGGGGAGCCTGTGCAGCCCGCCGCTGCCGGGGGTCCCGGGATCCGGGGACGGCTCCCCCGGGAGAGCGCACGGCGCGCCTCAGGCTGCAGCATCACGCCGGCCTCTGCCGCTGCAGGCCCGCCCTGCACTCTGTGACCCTCCCTACCCCCCGGCCTGGGTGAGCCAGAGCCTCCGAATCAGCGGCTCCTTTAACCCCGTCCTGTCTGAGCAAAGAACAGACGCCCTCCGGCGACCTACACGCACAGGCGGGGCCAAATCCAAAGCTGAGGCCCTGGGAGCTGTGAGAACAAAGAAGAGAAAGGGAAATCTCTTCCAGCAGCCTCAGAAGCAGCGGATTAAAGCTCCACAATCAACTTGATATACCCTGCATCTGTGGAATACCTGAATAGACAACGAATCATCCCAAATTAAGGAGCCCTGTGGATGAAAGGCTCTTGGTGCTGCAGCCAGGACTCAGTGCTGTGCCTCTGAGGTGGGAGAGCCAACTTCAGGACACTGGTCCACAAGAGGCCTCCCAGCTGCACATAATATCAAACAGCAAAAATCTCCAAGAGATCTCCATCTCAACGCCAGCACCCAGCTTCACTCAACGACCAGCAAGCTACAGTGCTGGACATCCTATGCCAAACAACTAGCAAGACAGGAACACAACCCCACCCATTAGCAGAGAGGCTGCCCAAAATCATAATAAGTCTACAGACACCCCAAAACACACCACCAGACGTGGACCTGCCCACCAGAAAGACAAGATCCAGCCTCATACACCAGAACACAGGCACTAGTACCCTCCACCAGGAAGCCTACACAACCCACTGAACCAACCTTAGCCACTGGGGACAGACTCAAAAAACAACAGGAACTACGAACCTTCAGCCTGCAAAAAAAAAAAAAAAAAAAAGGAGACCCCAAACACAGTAAGATAAGCAAAATGAAAAGACAGAAAAACACACAGCAGATGAAGGAGCAAGATAAAAACCCACCAGACCTAACAAATGAAGAGGAAATAGGCAGTCTACCTGAAAAAGAATTCAGAATAATGATAGTAAGGTTGATCCGAAATCTTGGAGATAGAATGGACAATAGAATGGACAAATTGCAAGAATCAGTTAACAAGGACCTAGAAGAACTAAAGATGAAACAAGCAACGATGAACAACACAATAAATGAAATTAAAAGTACTCTAGATGGGATCAATAGCAGAATAACTGAGGCAGAAGAACGGATAAGTGACCTGGAAGATAAAATAGTGGAAATAACTACTGCAGAGCAGAATAAAGAAAAAAGAATGAAAAGAACTGAGGACAGTCTCAGAGACCTCTGGGACAACATTAAACGCACCAACATTCGAATTATAGGGGTTCCAGAAGAAGAAGAGAAAAAGAAAGGGACTGAGAAAATATTTGAAGAGATTATAGTTGAAAACTTCCCTAATATGGGAAAGGAAATAGTTAATCAAGTCCAGGAAGCACAGAGAGTCCCATACAGGATAAATCCAAGGAGAAATACGCCAAGACACATATTAATCAAACTGTCAAAAATTAAATACAAAGAAAACATATTAAAAGCAGCAAGGGAAAAACAACAAATAACACACAAGGAAATCCCCATAAGGTTAACAGCTGATCTTTCAGCAGAAACTCTGCAAGCCAGAAGGGAGTGGCAGGACATATTGAAAGTGTTGAAGGAGAAAAACCTGCAACCAAGATTACTCTACCCAGCAAGGATCTCATTCAGATTTGATGGAGAAATTAAAACCTTTACAGACAAGCAAAAGCTGAGAGAGTTCAGCACCACCAAACCACCTCTACAACAACTGCTAAAGGAACTTCTCTAGGCAAGAAACACAAAAGAAGGAAAGGACCTACAATAACAAACCCAAAACAATGAAGAAAATGGGAATAGGAACACACATATCGATAATTACCTTAAATGTAAATGGACTAAATGCTCCCACCAAAAGACACAGATTGGCTGAATGGATACAAAAACAAGACCCATATATTTGCTGTCTACAAGAGACCCACTTCAGACCTAGAGACACATACAGACTGAAAGTAAGGGGATGGAAAAAGGTATTTCATGCAAGTGGAAACCAAAAGAAAGCTGGAGTAGCAATTCTCATATCAGACAAAATAGACTTTAAAACAAAGACTATTAGAAGAGACAAAGAAGGACACTACATAATGATCAAGGGATCAATCCAAGAGGAAGATATAACAATTGTAAATATTTATGCACCCAACATAGGTGCACCTCAATACATAAGGCAAATACTGACAACCATAAAAGGGGAAATCGACAGTAACACATTCATAGTAGGGGACTTTAACACCCCACTTTCACCAATGGACAGATCATCCAAAATGAAAATAAATAAGGAAACACAAGCTTTAAATGATACATTAAACGAGATGGAGTTAATTGATATTTATAGGACATTCCATCCAAAAACAACAGAATACACATTTTTCTCAAGTGCTCATGGAACATTCTCCAGGATAGATCATATCTTGGGTCACAAATCAAGCCTTGGTAAATTTAAGAAAATTGAAATTGTATCAAGTATCTTTTCTGACCACAACGCCATGAGACTAGATATCAATTACAGGAAAAGATCTGTAAAAAATACAAACACATGGAGGCTAAACAATACACTACTTAATAATGAAGATATCACTGAAGAAATCAAAGAGGAAATCAAAAAATACCTTGAAACAAATGACAATGGAGACACAACGACCCAAAACCTGTGGGATGCAGCAAAAGCAGTTCTAAGGGGGAAGTTTATAGCAATACAAGCCCACCTTAAGAAGCAGGAAGCATCTCGAATAAACAACCTAACCTTGCACCTCAAGCAATTAGAGAAAGAAGAACAAAAAAACCCCAAAGCTAGCAGAAGGAAAGAAATCATAAAAATCAGATCAGAAATAAATGAAAAAGAAATGAAGGAAACAATAGCAAAGATCAATAAAACTAAAAGCTGGTTCTTTGAGAAGATAAACAAAATAGATAAACCACTAGCCAGACTCATCAAGAAAAAAAGGGAGAAGACTCAAATCGATAGAATTAGAAATGAAAAAGGAGAGGTAACAACTGACACTGCAGAAATAAAAGAGATCATGAGAGATTACTACAAGCAACTCTATGCCAATAAAATGGACAATCTGGAAGAAATGGACAAATTCTTAGAAAGGCACAACCTGCCAAGACTGAATCAGGAAGAAATAGAAAATATGAACAGACCAATCACAAGCACTGAAATTGAAACTGTGATTAAAAATCTTCCAACAAAGAAAAGCCCAGGACCAGATGGCTTCACAGGCGAATTCTATCAAACATTTAGAGAAGAGCTAACACCTATCCTTCTCAAACTCTTCCAAAATATAGCAGAGGGAGGACCACTCCCAAACTCCTTCTACGAGGCCACCATCACCTTGATACCAAAACCAGACAAGGATGTCACAAAGAAAGAAAACTACAGGCCAATATCACTGATGAACATAGATGCAAAAATCCTCAACAAAATACTAGCAAACAGAATCCAACAGCACATTAAAAAGATCATACACCATGATCAAGTGGGGTTTATTCCAGGAATGCAAGAATTCTTTAATATACGCAAATCTATCAATGTGATAAACCATATTAACAAACGGAAGGAGAAAAACCATATGATCATCTCAATAGATGCAGAGAAAGCTTCTGACAAAATTCAACACCCATTTATGATAAAAACCCTGCAGAAAGTAGGCATAGAGGGAACTTTCCTCAACATAATAAAGGCCATATATGACAAGCCCACAGCAAACATCATCCTCAATGGTGAAAAACTGAAAGCATTTCCACTAAGATCAGGAACAAGACAAGGTTGCCCACTCTCACCACTCTTATTCAACATAGTTTTGGAAGTTTTAGCCACAGCAATCAGAGAAGAAAAGGAAATAAAAGGAATCCAAATCGGAAAAGAAGAAGTAAAGCTGTCACTGTTTGCAGATGACATGATCCTATACATAGAGAACCCTAAAGATGCTACCAGAAAACTACTAGAGCTAATCAATGAATTTGGTAAAGTGGCAGGATACAAAATTAATGCACAGAAATCTCTGGCATTCCTATATACTAATGATGAAAAATCTGAAAGTGAAATCAAGAAAACACTCCCATTTACCATTGCAACAAAAAGAATAAAATATCTAGGAATAAACCTACCTAAGGAGACAAAAGATCTGTATGCAGAAAATTATAAGACACTGATGAAAGAAATTAAAGATGATACAAATAGATGGAGAGATATACCATGTTCTTGGATTGGAAGAATCAACATTGTGAAAATGACTCTACTACCGAAAGCAATCTACAGATTCAATGCAATCCCTATCAAACTACCACTGGCATTTTTCACAGAACTAGAACAAAAAATTTTGCAATTTGTATGGAAACACAAAAGACCCCGAATAGCCGAAGCAATCTTGAGAACGAAAGAAGGAACTGGAGGAATCAGGCTCCCAGACTTCAGACTATACTACAAAGCTACAGTTATCAAGACGGTATGGTACTGGCACAAAAACAGAAAGATAGATCAATGGAACAGGATAGAAAGCCCAGAGATAAACCCACGCACATATGGTCACCTTATCTTTGACAAAGGAGGCAGAAATGTACAGTGGAGAAAGGACAGCCTATTCAATAAGTGGTGCTGGGAAAACTGGACAGCTACATGTAAAAGTATGAAATTAGATCACTCCCTAACACCGTACACAAAAATAAGCTCAAAATGGATTAAAGACCTAAATGTAAGGCCAGAAACTATCAAACTCTTAGAGGAAAACATAGGCAGAACACTCTATGACATAAATCACAGCAAGGTCCTTTTTGACCCACCTCCTAGAGAAATGGAAATAAAAACAAGAGTAAACAAATGGGACCTAATGAAACTTAAAAGCTTTTGCGCAGCAAAGGAAACCATAAAGAAGACCAAAAGACAACCCTCAGAATGGGAGAAAATATTTGCAAATGAAGCAACTGACAAAGGATTGATCTCCAAAATTTATAAGCAGCTCATGCAGCTTAATAACAAAAAAACAAACAACCCAATCCAAAAATGGGCAGAAGACCTAAATAGACATTTCTCCAAAGAAGATATACAGAGTGCCAACAAACACATGAAAGAATGCTCAACATCACTAATCATGAGAGAAATGCAAATCAAAACTACAATGAGATATCATCTCACACCAGTCAGAATGGCCATCATCAAAAAATCTACAAACAATAAATGCTGGAGAGGGTGTGGAGAAAAGGGAACCCTCTTACACTGTTGGTGGGAATGTAAATTGATACAGCCACTGTGGAGAACAGTATGGAGGTTCCTTAAAAAGCTACAAATAGAACTACCATATGACCCAGCAATCCCACTACTGGGCATATACCCTGAGAAAACCATAATTCAAAAAGAGTCATGTTCCAAAATGTTCATTGCAGCTCTATTTACAATAGCCCAGAGATGGAAACAACCTAAGTGTTCATCATCGGATGAATGGATAAAGAAGATGTGGCACATATATACAATGGAATATTACTCAGCCATAAAAAGAGACGAAATTGAGCTATTTGTAATGAGGTGGATAGACCTAGAGTCTGTCATACAGAGTGAAGTAAGTCAGAAAGAGAGAGACAAATACCGTATGCTAACACATATATATGGAATTAAAAAAAAAAAAATGTCATGAAAAACCTAGGGGTGAAACAGGAATAAAGACACAGACTTACTAGAGAATGGACTTGAGGCTATGGGGAGGGGGAAGGGTAAACGGTGACAAAGCGATAAAGAGGCATGGACATATATACACTACCAAACGTAAGGTAGATAGCTAGTGGGAAGCAGCCGCATAGCACAGGGAGATCAGCTCGGTGCTTTGTGACCGCCTGGAGGGGTGGGATAGGGAGGGTGGGAGGGAGGGAGACGCAAGCGGGAAGAGATATGGGAATATATGTATATATATAACTGATTCATTTTGTTGTGAAGCTGAAACTAACATACCATTGTAAAGCAATTATACTCCAATAAAGATGTTAAAAAAAAAGAAAAAGAAGTTGCAGACAGAAATACAGAATGACTGAGAGAACCCCCACAAATATTATTGTTTTCTTTTTACTTTTATTGAGCATGCCACTCACTCTTATAAGGATATTACTTGTATTAACACCTTTGCATGCATTAACCTTCTACAGTAGTTGTCCCCATTTTGCAGATAGAAAAAAATGGCACAGAGACAGACAAAGTCAGAGTTGGGGTTAAAACCAATCTCAGGGATTGTAACAGCTCTGACATACTAAAGCTGGCATTGCATTGAGACAAAACTCAACCAGTAAACTGACCCTTTGAGAGAAGATCTAACAAATGAAGTAATGAAACTAGAAAAGTAATGACCCAGTGGGGCCATAACACCAACATACACACACCTCCAGTAATATCAATCCTAAGGGAGAATTCAGGAAGCATGAAGATTATCTACCTTGTCATCAAGTGGAAAAGGGGTTCCACTTATTTGCTGAATTTAATGAATACCTTTATTTACTAGCTCTTCAGTGCCAAGTTTTAGACTACTAAATTCAGTTGAAACATTTCAAAGGCTAGAAGGAAATAAAATAATATTTCTTAGTTTATGTTGCATTAAACTCCCTTCCCCAACAGTTATCAACTTGCAAGTCAAGTTCAAAGTAATTCTTTCTCAAAATGTCTCCCCTCCTTGCATTGGCCTCCGTGGAACTCGCTCTATAAAAATCTATGTCTACACATTTTTTTGTTTCCATTTTAATGTTAATTCCAATCTTATAAAATAATATTCAAATAAATAAAAGGTATGGCTGGTAACTTTCAGGCACATACCAACTATGAGATTTTAAAAATTATTGGCATTTATATGCCTATAAAAAGAAAAGGAAGAAAAATTAGAGTTAGCAATTACAGTTCCTTTCACCTCATAGATTTTAGATAACTACTCCTCTACCATTCCCCTCATTTCTATAAATTTCCATGTTTTTCATCTTCTTGGGAATTCACCCAGACCATTTATATATTGTTATTACTATAAACATATATAAATGTATATAAATATTAATAAAGAGTAACTTAATGAACTCATATATAAATAATGTTAATTAAAATACATAGTAGGCTTCTATTAATTTATAAACTTTATATGAATAATATATTGTTGATATCCTTCTGGAACATGGGGTTTTTTTCGGTATTTTAATGTCAAGATGTGTATGTTTTATTTTTTTTAAAGGAATCTCATTATCTTTATTTTTTTAATTTTTATTTATATTGGAGTATCATTGATTAACAATGTGGTGTTAGTTTCAGGTGTACAGCAAAGTGACTCAGTTATACATATACATGTATAAGTACTTATTCAAATTCCTTTCCCATTTAGGTTATTACGGAATATTGAGCAGAGTTCCCTGTGCTATACAGTAGGTCCTTGTTAGTTATGTATTTTAAATACAGCAGTGTGTACGTGTCAATCTCAAACTCCCTATCTATCCCTCCCCCCACCCCGCCCTCCCCAGTAACCAAAAGTTCATGCTCTAAGTCTGTCAGTCTGTTTGTTTTGTAAATAAGTTCATTTGTATCATTATTTTAAGATTCCACATATTAGCGATATCATATTATATTTGACTTTGACTTACTTCATTTAGTATGATAATCTACAGGTCCATCTATATTGCTGCAAATGGCATTATTTCATTCATTTTTTATGGCTGGGTAATATACCATTGTATATATGTACCACTTCATCTTTATCCATTCCTCTTTTGGTGGACATTTAGGTTGCTTCCATGTCTTGGATATTGTGGACAGTGCTGCCATGAACATTGGGTGCATGTATAATTTCGAACCATGTTTTTCTCCAGACATATGCCCAGGTGTGGGATTGCTGGATCATATGGTAGCTCCATTTTTAGTTTCTTAAGGAACCTCCATACTGTTCTCCATAGTGGCTGTACCAATTTACATTCCCACCAACAGTGTAGAAAGTTCCCTTTTCTTCACACCCTCTCCAGCATTTATTGTTTGCAGATTTTTTGATGATGGCCTTTCTGACTGGTGTGAGGTGATATCTCACTGTAGTTTGCTTTGCCTTTTTCTAATACTTAGCAATGTTGAGCAAATTTCATGTGACTCTTGGCCATCTGCATGTCTTCTTTGCAGAAATGTCAGTTTAGGTCTTCTGCCCATTTTTTGATTGGGTTGTTTGCTTTTTGATATTGAGCCACACGAGCTGCTTGTAAATTCTGGAGATTAATCCCTTGTTGGTCACATTGTTTACAAACATTTTCTCCCATTCTATGGGTTGTCTGTTCATTTTGTTTATGGTTTCCATTGATGTGCAAAAGCTTTTGAGTCTAATTAGGCCCCATTTGTTTATTTTTGTTTTTATTTCCATTACTCTAGGAGATAAGGAAAAATATTACTGAAATTTATGTCGCAAAGCATTCTGCCTATGTTTTCCCCTAAGAGTTATATAGTATCTGGTCCTACATTTAGGTCTTTTATCCATGTTGAGTTTTTTTTTTTAATTTACATGAAGCTGTCCAGTTTTCCCAGCACCATTTTTTGAAGAGACTGTCTTTTCTCCATTGTATAGTCTTGCCTTCTTTGTCATAGATTAGGTGACGATAGGTGTGTGGCTTTATCTCTGGACTTTCTATCCTGTTCCATTGATCTATATTTCTGTTTTTGTGCCACTACCATACTGTTTTGATGACTGTGGCTTTGTAGTATAGTTAGAAATCAGAGAGCCTGATTGCTCCATCTCTGTTTCTCTTTCTCAAGATTGCTTGGGTTATTCAGGATCTTTTGTGTCTCCATACAGATTTTAAGACTTTTTTGTTCTAGCTCTGTGAAAAGTGCCATTGGTAATTTGATAGGGATTACATTGAATCTGCAGATTGCCTTGGGTAATATAGTCATTTTGATAATATTCTTCCAATCCAAGAACATGGAATATCTTTCCATCCGTTTGTGTCACCTTTGATTTCTTTCATCAGTGTCTTATAGTTTTTGGACTACAGGTCTTTTGTCTTCTTAGGTAGGTTTATTCCTAGGTATTTTATTCTTTTTGAGATGATGGTAAATGGGATTGTTTCTTTAATTTCTCTTTTCAATCTTTCATTGTTAGTATGTAGAAATGCAACAGACTTCTGGGTATCCTGCAACTTTACTGAGTCATTGATAAGCTCTAGTAGTTTTCTGGTAGCATCTTTACAATTTTCTATGTATAGTATAATGTCATCTGCAAACAGTGATAGTTTTACTTCTTCTTTTATAATTTGGGTCCATTTATTTGCTTTTTCTTTTCTGATTGCTGTGGCTAGGACTTCCAAAACTATGTTGCATAAAAGTGGCAGGAGTGGACATCCTTGCCTTGTTCCTGATCTTAGAGGAAATGATACACACTTGCCTATGTATTTATATGTGTATGTACATGCACATATTTACATATAGGTGTGTATGTGTGTGTATACATTGTATATATGTATGTGTATGTATCCTATATGTGTATGTATATATACGATGAATTTATAGATGCAGTACATATATGTTTTTATTCTACATGCTTTTATATGTAGGTGTATATGTGTGTCTATATGTATGTACATGTATGTATTGCATATATTATATGTGTATGTATGTATACTGTATATATACACACCTAAATATCTTTGTATGTGTGTATATATGTATAATATAGACGTACCTAGGTGTGTATATTGCATATGTTATATGTATGTGAACATACTTTATATATATACAAACTATGCATTTCATATGTGTGTATGTATAGTGTATATGTATGTGTCTATTGTAAATATTATGTGTATATGTGTGTAGACATACTGTATATATACAAACTATGCATTATATATATGTGTGTATATATGTATTTGTGTATTGCATATACTATATGTGTATATGTCTGTATGCGTACTGCATATATACACAGCTGTATATTTTTGTATGCGTGTACATATGTACATGTGTGTGTATATACACACACACCCTATGGATTCTGTTTGTCTGGAGAACCCTCACTGATACGGACACTTATGACAATTGAGCACCTGCTCTTTGCCAGCCAGGGAGCCAAACGCTTGTCCTTTCTGTGTCTCCCTTAAGTGTCACAAGTCCCGGGAGGGAAGGTGATGCCGCTCCTACCAGTTGAGGTGCCTCAGGGTCACAGAGGTGCACAGGGCAGGGGGCTGGAGCCTGGTGGAGCCCAGGTGGAGTTCTAGCAGCAGTACAGCCTAGCAGTCCCACTTCCTCGGGTGCCTCTCACAAAGACGCCAAGGGAGAGACGGGGTCTGAAGGAGGGGATGAGGAAGCTTCCGTGGGTCTGCAAGCCCAGACCAAGGCTGACTCGTCAAGGGTGTTAGAGGTCAGGACTCTGGTTACCCTGGGGATGGGGTTACACAGAGCCATTCCCATTCTGAAAAAGTATCCATTCTGCTCTTGTTTGTATGTTTACCCCCCTCCCCCAAATCTTTTAAAAACAGATTCTCTTGGTTGCTGGGAGCACACACGGGGAAGTTGTGTGTGAGGGGGTGTGATCCAGGGGACAGGGAGGATAAGCCCCCCACTCGTAGGGCCAGGAGTGGCTCAGCTTTGTGAGCTAAGGATGGCCCGCGAGGTCCCAGAGAGAAGGATCCCTTCTCCGTCCCTGCTCCGTGCACCCCATTCCCAGCCTGAGAAGTCCAGAGCCCACCCCCCACACACACACAGACACCAGGGAGGAGAGCCAGTCATCCTGGCTCCCAGGCTCCGGCTCCAAGGCTCCCGGCACTAGGAGCTATTTTCAGCTTTCATGCCCTAGGACACGGCCAGAGCTAGTGTCTCCGGAAACTCTCTGTCTGTCTCTCGCCCGCCCGCCATCCCTCCCTCCCTCCTCCGCCTCTTCCCCTCCCGCTCCAGCTGTCCTGCCCTCCACCCTGCATTTCTACACAGGATGGCTCACAGACAGCTGCTCCCCGTGCCCACCCGCCACCATTCGATGGATGTCAAAGCAAGCCCTGGGGACTTCCCTGGAGGTCCAGCGATTAAGACCCTGAGCTTCCACTGCAAGCAGTGTGGGTTCGATCCCTTGTCAGGGAAATAAGATCCCACATGCCGCCCGGCACTGCCAAAGAAATAAATGAATAAAAAATAAAGTTATAGTGATGAAACAGCTCTAGTGGTGCAAGGATGGGATGTATAGCTCTATGGTAGAGAATAAAGGTCCAGAAACAGATGAGAACTTGATATGACAGAAAGTGGGGAAATTAAGGAGTTTTCAATAAATGGCATTAGGACAATTGCATATCCATGTGGGAAAAAGTAAATTAGAAAAAAAGAAAGCAAGCCCTGAACAGGTGTGACCTTGGGCCCAGGGCCATTGGCACACGTTGTCGTGTGGGATGTTCTTCCTTAGACTCCTCCCTCCCTCCTGTGTCACAGTCACTTCCTCCAGAACCTTCCTGGACTCCCCTATACAAGCCCGGGGTGTGCCCTCACCCGCCCACCCTGGATCACCGGAATTCCAATCCCGGCCCACCCTTCCTCGCCAGTTAAAGAACTGGGCCTGGTCAATAAGACCGTAGAGGTCCTTGGCCATTGCTATTGCAGTTGGAATTGTTACTGTGTTTACACAGGGTGACCAACACCCGCCCCCAGTTTGCCCAAGACTGCTCAGGTTTGAGCGCTGGAACTGTGGGGAAACCCTCATTTCCGGGGAACCCCAGAAGGCTGGTCAGCCTATTTAGGATGGATCTTTCACTTGATATCCCAACCCCCGAGAGCCAGAAAGGGAATCTCCCCCCTCCTTCCATGGTAACCTTCATTCATTCATCCACTCATCCCTTTATTCAACTCCTTTATTCAGCAAGTATTTATGAAGCATCTACTGCATAGCAGACACTCTTCTAGGTGCTGGGGACAGTAAACTGAGAAGGTGTGATTTGTTACATGGGGATGATGTCTCGGAGACCACTGCAGGGCATGGGAGGTGGGAGAGGGAAGGAGCAGTTCTAAACGCAGGCTCTGACGGGATTGGGGCAGACCTTGCCCTAAGCCAGGCTGGTTGCTTCAACACAGCTGTCCTCACCCAGGGCCATCCTGCTTCCGCCTCACCCAGTTCTTCGGTGATGTCTGGGGAAAATCTGTGGTTGTCACAACTGGGGGGGGGAGGGGCCCCTGGAATCAAATGGGTGGGGACAGGGATGCTGCTGAACCCCACACAGTGCCCAGGAGGGGCCCCCAGCAGAGAATGACCTGCCCCAAATAACCCCAGTGCCATGGGGGAGACCCTGCACTAATATTATTCAGACCCGCTGGTGCCCCTAGATTCCTGCACAGGCTGGGACTCTAACCGGGTCACCTCTGTATCCCGAGGTGACCTAGAGTGGGGCAGCCAGGAGGGCTGAGTATCAGGGATGAAATGACAAATCTCTGTGCCCACTCTCCCCGCCGCACCCCAGGGTCGATGGCCTCTATCTCCTCCCTGTGCAGGTAGCTTTTCCCTGAGCCATTTCTTCTTGTCAAGGTCCCTGTCGCAGGTTGTGTTCCCCGAAGATGACGTTGAGAGCAAGGATTGGAGTGCAGGTGGTTGATGTGAGACGTGCAGAGAACAGACACAGCTGCCATAGGGTCCCGCAATTCCACTCCTGGGTATAGATCTGGAGAAAACTCTAATTCAAAAACATACATACACCCCTGGGATTTCCCTGGTGGTCTAGTGGTTAAGACTCTGTGCTTCCGGTGCAGGGAGCCTGGGTTCCATCTCTGGCCGGGGAACTAAGATCCCACATGCTGTGTGACAAAAAAAATAAAAGAAAGAAAGAAAAGGAAAGAAAGAAAGAAAGAAAAGATACATGCACCCCAATGTTCATTGCATCACTATTTATAATAGGCAAGATGTGGAAGCTACCTAAATGTCCACTGATGGATGAATGGATAAAGAAGATGTGGTACATATATACAATGGAATATATTCAGCCATAAAAAGAATGAAATAATGCTATTTGCAGCAACGTCGTGGATGGACCTAGAGATTATCATACTAAGTGAAGTAAGTCAGAAGAGAAAGACACATATATGATCTCTCTTATATGTGAAATCTAAAATACGACACAAATGAACTTGTCTACGGAACAAAAACAGACTCACAGACACAGAGAACAGACTTGTGGTTGCCAAGGGGGAGAAAGAGGGATGGAGGGTTGGATTGGGAGTTTGGGGTTAGCAGATGCAAACTATTAAATATAGGATGGATAAGCTACAAGGTCCTACTGTCTAGCACAGGGAACTCTATTCAATACCCTGTGGTAAGCCATAATGGAAAAGAAAAAGAGTTTTATTTATAGGTTCCATCCCTAACTGAGCTGGCCCATCCCCTCCCATGGTTCTAAGTGCAGCCCGAGGCTGCAGACTTCCCACCGTGGTCTTCAGCTCCAGAGCAAGCCACCTGCAAACCAGCCGCATCTTCCCAGGGGCTGGCAACTCTCCTTTGCTACTGATTCCAAGACACATCCAGATAGCACAAATGTGACCATGAAAACAAACTCAGGCATGTTCAAATCAGGGAAATAACATTCTTATCTCTGTTTAGTAGTTGCTTAATTTTAGAATAGCTTAGAGTTACAAAGAAGTTGCAAAGATCTGTACAGAGTGTACAGAGTGCTGTGGACCCCCGACCCAGTAACCCTATTTCCAACACGTTAGTACTTTAGTACGTTAGTACGACATGCTTATCCAACTAAGGAACCGAGATGGATACGTTATTATTAACTAAAGTCCACACTTTATTAGAATTTCCCTAGCTTTCCCCTAACAGCCTTTTTCTGTCCCAGTCTCCTCTGGGCTGACATTTCTTAGACGTCCCTGGGTTTTGATACCTTGAAAGTTTTGAGGAGGACTGGTCAGGTATTTTGTCCCTCAATTTGTTTGTCTGTTGGTTTTCTGATGTTTTTCTTATGGTTGGGCTGGAGTTATGGGGTTTGGGGCGGAAGATCCAGACACAGATAAAAATGTCATTCTCCTCAGCTCACATCATCAAGGATACACACCATCAAGGATACACACATCAAGGATACACACCATCAACGGGACTTGTGACAAACAATTTTACCCTTGATCACCTGGCCAGTATCGTCTTTTTTTTTGCTGTGTTGGGTCTTCATTGCTGCACACGGGCTTTCTCTAGTTGTGGCGAGCAGGGGCTCCTCTTTGTTGCGGGCACGTGCTTCTCATTACAGTGGCTTCTTTCGGAGCATGGGCTCTAGCTGTGCGGGCTTCTGTAGTTGTGGCATGGGGGCTCAGTAGTTGTGGCTCCCAGGATCTAGAGCGCAGGCTCAATAGTTGTGGCCCACGGGCTTAGTTGATCTGCGGCACATGGGATCTTCCCGGACCAGGGCTCGAACCCGTGTCCCCTGCATTGGCAGGTGGATCCTTTTTTTTTTTCTTTGTTCCTTTTGGAACCAAAACTTTAATCCCAAGGAGTCTCACAAAACATATTACAAATGACAGCATGAAAAAAAAAATTGCACAGTAACTCAAAGTTCAGCTCTACAATATACTCTTCATCTGGCAGGACATTGGTATCTTGATAATCTCAACTTCCAGAAAACATTACAAAGAGCTATGTATTCATGTACAGCAATCACAGAGGGGACTTATGACCTAACTCAAAGGGAAACTAACTTCCTTGAAACTTCTTAGATTCTAAACTCACTGGACAACCTCTTGTCCAGTGTGAAGACTAGTGGAATTCTTAAACCTCTAATCTAGGGTAAGGGTGCGGCTTTCATTTCTACCTGCTGGCTTGTGTTCACAGCACCTTTTAAAGACTGCTTGCTTAACTACAGCTGCATACCATATCCCAGCTACAGAAAGTCTTTTCAATGTTTGCCAGTGTTGTTTCCATAATAATAAACATCACACTTTGGGTGGGCAGGGGTTAGAGTTTTATTATCAGTCTAGGCAAGACCAATAATTCAAAGCAAATTCAATTTTGCTTAAGAGAACATTGTAAAGAAACAATTCTTCATATTACATGCCTCATATGACCCATTTCAAACCATAGAGAATGACACCTTTATGTGTCACTGTCCCAAGAGACAAACAAATGTGACCAGCTAAAACATTTAAAAAGTGCATCAAGCTTCGGAAGTCTCAAATGAAACTTGCATTTTCTGTACATACTCCTGTCAAATGAAGTTATTTCCTGTGCACCACTCCTCTTGCAAAGTGGTCTGCTATTTCCTTTCATTTGACCTGGATCGGCTAGGAGACCTAGAGAAAGATCGGGACGGCTTGCGATTTCTCTCCTGGGACGGTGATCTCTCTCTTCTCCTATATCTACTAAAGGGACCTGCTCCGGCTGCGGGAGAAGCTTCTCCGTCTTGGAGATCTGTGGTGAGGGGGAGGACTCCTCCTCTGATAATCATCTCGAGGGCGACGACCCCAAGAAGGAGGCGGCCACGATTTCAACTTCTCCTTTCCCCATTCGACAGGTCCACTCTTACTCAGCAGCCACAGAGCGTTCTCCCGTCTAGTTCTCAGACAGCATCCGCTGCATCTCGGGGATCTTCATTTTCAACAAGGGCGGAGCCGGGAGGGTTTTTAGCAACCCACACACTTCGGAGTGGTCCATAATATCCTAAAGCTCGTTCGAATTCAGTCTTGTTACCACTGTTTCCAAGATTCCTTACATAAACGTTACAGTCCAACGGACAGGAATCCCGATGCAAGACCCTCTTGGCTCCTGGGTTTCCCAGGCCTCTAGAATCTCGCAGCTGAATCGGCTCGCACAAGCTGTCCTGTGGGGATGCTTTTCCCTCTATGTGTCCAGCCCAGGGTCCTGCTGTCTAGGCCCGACCTCCAGGGTGACAGGGTGAACCCCAGGTCCCTGGAGCAAACACTCAGAGCCCTGGTGACCAGACTCAGGGGGCTGGGGCGGCAGCTGGACACGTGTGGCCACCCTGGTGTTTGGCCCCATCTGCAGTTCCAGTTCCAGCTGAGAAAGAGTCTCGCTGTGTTATTTTCTCCTGGTTGTGTAAGGATCCCCGGTGTCATTTGACAGAAATGTAGATGGTGTGTTCTCTCTTTTCTCCCTGCTTCCTCTCGTCCCTCTCCCCCTCCCTCTCTCCCTCTGTCCCTCTCTCTCTCTCTCTTCCCTCTCCCTCCCCCTTCCTCTCCCCCTCCCCATCCCTCTCCCCGTCCCTCTCCCAACTCCCTCTCCACCTCCGTCTCCCCCTCGCTCTCCCACATCCCTCTCCCTCTCCCCTCCCCCTCCCTCTACCTCCTCCCTCTCCCCCGTCTCTCCCGCCTCCCCCTCCCTCTTCCCGCCTCCCCCCCGTCCCTCTTCCCTGTCCCTCTCTCCCTTCCTCTCTCCCTGTCCCTGTTCCCCTGTTCTGCACGCCCTCCCTCTCCCTCTTTCCCTCTCCCTCTCCCTCCACCTCCTTCCCTCTCCAGAGACGGAAGGAGGTGGAGGGAGAGAGGGAAAGAGGGAGAGGGAGAGCAGGAGAGGGAGGGGGGAGAGGGAGAGAGGGGGGGAAAGGGAGAGAGGGATAGAGGGAGCGAAGACGTCTCTCCCTCTCTCCCTCCCTCTCTCCTTCTCCTCCCTCTCCCTCTTCCACCAACTCTTCCTCTCCCTCCATGTCTCCATCTCCCTCACTCCTTCCCACATAGGGAGAGATGGAGGGAGAGGCAGAGATAAGGGAGAGGGAGAGAGGGAGAGGGAGAGATGGAGGGAGAGGGAGAGAGGAAAAAAGAGAGGGACAGAGGGAGAGAGAGATAGAGAGGGAGAGCGGGAGAGGGAAAATGGTCTCTTCTTCCCTCCCTCTCCCTCTCTCCTCCGACTCTCCCTCTCTCACCCTCCGTCTCCCCCTCTCCTTCCCTCGCCCTTTCCCTTCCTCTCTCCCTCTTCCTCCGTCACTCCCTCTCCCTCCATCTCTCCCTCGCCCTCACTCCCTCTCAGAGAGGGAGAGATGGAGGCAGAGGCAGAGACAAGGGAGAGGGAGAGAGGGAGAGGGAGACCGGAAAAGGGAAACAGGGACAGGGAGAGAGAGAGAGGGAGAGGGAGAGAGGGAGAGAAGGAGGAGAGAGGGAGAGAGGAAGAGACCTCTTTCTCTCTCCCTCTCTCCCTCTCCCTCTCCCCCTCTCCCTCTCCCCCTCTCCCTCTCCCCCTCTCTCCCTCCCTCTCCCTCTCCCTCCCTCTTCCTCTCCCTCCCTCTCCCTCTCCCTCCATCTCTCCCTCTCCCTCTCTCCCTCTGCCTTATCTCTGCCTCTCTGGGAGGGAGTGAGGGAGATGAGGAGACGGAGGGAGAAGGAGAGTTGGAGCGAGAGGGAGAGGGAGGAGAAGGAGGGAGGGAGAGGGAGAGAGGGAGGGAGGTAGAGACATCTTTCGCTCCCTCCCTCTATCACTCTCTCCCTCTCCCCCCTCCCTCTCCCTCTCCCCCCTCCCTCTCCCTCTCCCCCCTCCCTCTCCCTCTCCATCTCTCTCTCCCTCTCCCTCCACCTCCTTCCCTCTCCAGAGAGCGAAGGAGGTGGAGGGAGAGGGAGAGGGAAAGAGGTAGAGCCAGAGCGTGCGGAACAGGGAAACAGGGACAGGGAGAGAGGAAGGGAGAGGGGGAGAGGGGGAGAGGGAGAGGGAAAGGGGGAGAGGGAGAGGGGGAAGGAAAGAGGGAGAGAGAGAGAGGGACAGGGAAAGAGAGACAGGGAGAGAGGGAGGGAGAGAGGCAGGGGGAGAGATGGAGGGAGAGGGAGAGGCAGTGAGGTAGAGGGAGAGAGGGAGAAAGGGAGAGAGAGAGGGAGAGCGGTAGAAGTGCTGAGGAGGGGGGCTCCCTCCCCCTCCCACTCCCATCCTCTCCCTACTGCTTTCTCTTTTTTCTGCTTCAACAAACACCAGGCGCCTTTTAGATCAGCCCTGAAGTCAACGTTGATGCTTGGACAGCCTGACCTCCCCGCTGGGAGAGAAGTCCCAGCCCAGGACCACCGCTGGGAGATGAAGTCTGCGGGGCCCTGGGCGCAGGCTGCACAGGCACCTCCCCTGATGCCCAATCTCTCCTCGTTTACGAGGCAGCCGACACTCCCCTCCCTGACTCCCCAAGATTTGGGGCCTTTTTAGTATGTGTCGATAATGCCATGAGCTACTATTTAACTCTTCCACGAGGACCCATCTCCCAAAATGCAGTGGTTTTCAGCCTTGGCTGCACTAGAGAACCCCCAGGGAAGGGAGAGCCGTCTCTCCCTCCCTCTCTCTTTCTCTCCCTCTGTACTTCTGTCTACCTCTCTCCCTCTCCCTCTCCCTCTGGGGTGATACCCGATGAGCTCAGAATCGCAGATGGCCCCCCCATCCCCTCTCTGTGGCTTGCATGGGGGATGCACCTTCTCACTGTGGCCCGGGCATGGCCTTGACATTCAGACATCGGGTCCTGCATGGACACTTGTGTTTGTTCCACAGCGCATGTGGCTGCAGTCTCTGCTTCTGTAGATGGGGGCTGTGCGTGAGCCCTTCATCTTCCCCGCAGACACCACTGGTGCTCGCTCGGCCTCGCGGGTGATGCGGGGGGCACGGGGGACAGTCTTGTGTCCCCACCTTCTTGGGCTACAGACAGGCCACGCTGGTCCTGTGGTGACTGGGGGCTCCCAGGAGAACCCCATTGTAGACTGGAGAGGTGGCCCCAGAGAAGGTGGCGTATGCCTGGGGCCGGGCCTCATCAGTGAGCCACGGGCCACCTGCAGCAACAGGTGTCTCACCGTCCAGGGGCTGGGTGTTCGGGCGCCGTGGGGTTGAGCTACTGTCTGCACGGCAGCCGTGTTTGTCTTGTTGAGCCCGGGGAGGCCCCTTGGTGGCTCCTGGAAAGACTGGCCGCATTTCTTCCTGCCCTTGGCCTTAGAGCCCATCACGTTCATGCCGTTTCTGGTTCCAAAAGGACCTGTGTTAATAAAGACCACGTGTTAGGACAGCACCAAAGTGTCTAGAAATCTGGGCCAGGAGGAGGAGGGAGGGGGATTGGCTGTGCCCGCCAGTGGCCTGGGATCCCTGCCCGCCTGCAGAGACCTGGCCTGGGGCCCGCGGGGAGGGCGTGGCCCTCGGTCCCCAGCGCCTTCTGTCTCTGGGTTCCAGGAGAACTGCGTGATCCTCAGGGAGCTGGTGAGGCTGCAGGCCCTGAAGTCCCGCCTGCTGGGGTTCCGCACGCATGCCGACTCCGTGCTGGAGATGAACATGGACAAGACCAGCCAGGTGGTGGCCACTGTCCTAGGTAACACCACCTCCCCCTGAGTCCCAGTGGGGACGGGGTCAGGCGGAGCTTGACCGGACGTGGTGCTGCCTGAGACCCCACTGTGTCAGCCCTTGGGGGTCACCTTCCCAGACCCTTCATTCTGCCTCGAGGGGCGCGGGGTCGGGGGTGGCTGGGGGGCCGCCCCAGGGACGTAGCCGAGCCTCTCCCCTCCGCCCGCAGGTGAGCTGGCCCAGAAGCTGAAGCCCCTCGGGGAGCAGGAGCGGCCGTGATCCTGGAGCTAAAGAAGGCCGAGTGCCAGAGGCGGGGCCTGCACTTTGACAGCCCCATCAACGCCTGGGACCTGCGCTACTACATGAACCAGGGGGAGGAGACGCGCTACCACGTGAACCAGTACCTGCTCAATGAGTCTTTCCCCATGCAGGCGCTCACACGCGGGTTGCTGGGCATCTCCCAGGAGCTGCTGGGGCTGACCTTCGACCTGGAGGAGGGCACCAAGACGTGAGGCTCTAAACGGTCTGGGACGCGGCCTCGGGCAAGGTCATCCATCGGCAAGTTCTACCTGACCTCTATCCTCGGTGCATGCGTGGCGGAACCTGTCGGCCGTGGGCCGGGGCTCCTCTGTGGAAGCGGGGCCCCATCCACGTCCCTCCGCAGGGTGGGGAAGTCCGGGCACGAGGTCTGCTTCGGCCTGCAGCCGGGCTGCCTACAGCACGATGGGAGCTGCCAGATCGCCATCACGGCCATGGTGGCCAACTTCACCAAGCCTACGCCCAACCTGCCCTCTCTGCTGCAGCATGATGAGTGGGAGACCAACTTCCACGACGTCGGGCACGCGATGCACCAGCTCCACTCCCAGGCACAGGGCTGCAGGCAGGGGGCGGGGAGGGCCCGGGCGTGCGTGGTCCTCAGGCAGGCCCTCGCCATGGGATTCTTTCACTGACATCACCCCGCACATGGTGACGCCCTCGGTGTCAGCTTCCATCATCAAACCCCAGGCGCGTAAATAATGGAAATGGATGTCCTCGAGGCTCTAGAGGCTGGAAGACCCAGATCAAGGAGTCAGGGCTGGTTCCCTGCATGTTAAATACATGTACTCAAGAGTTGCCTTGAAAAAAGACAAAAGAAAAGAAAGGAACGTTGCCTGCAAGTCTGTTGACAGACGGTGATGAGAACCAGAGGGAAGGCTCTGGGGCCGGGGGCGCAGTGCCCTGTGAGCTCGGGGGCTGCTGCCAGTCTCCGTGGAGGCTCAGCAAGTCCCAGTGACTTCCCCACGTGGGGGGCGCCAGCTGAGCGTCTGGGCCCAGAACCCACTGCTCGTTCAGTCTTCCTGTGGTCAGCCCTTCATCCTGAGAGTGATGCTCTCACAGGCTGCACCGGGGTGTGTGGGGACAGTTTACTGAGCTGTACAGACGTCACTACTGCTTTGGACCATTTCCGTCATCCCGAAAATGTCCCTCACGCCCTTAGCTATCACTCCGTCCCCTCGCCAGCCCCTGACAACCAGGAACCCACTCGCTGACTCTGTGGATCTACCTGCTCTGGACGTTTCTCCTCAGTGGGGTCACGCCCTGTGTGTCCTTCTGTGTATGACTTCTCTCGCTGAGCATCGTGTTCTCAGGGTGTATCGACGTGGCAGCGAGCGTCAGGGCTTCACCGCATTGCGTGGCTGAGGGACATAAAGAAGACAAGAGAAAAGAAAAGAATGTTGCATGCAAGTCTGGTGACAGCCGGTGATGAGAACCAGAGGGAAGGCTCTGGGGCCGGGGGCGCCGTGCCCTGTGAGGCCCTGGCGCTGCTGCCAGACTTGGTGGGGCACGGGCAGCACCGTCCCTCAGGAGCTGCTGGACAAGCTCATCAAGTCCCGGGAGGCCAACCCAGATGCGGCCGGACCGAGGGAAGGGAAGGGGGCTGCTGGTCTGCCCGGCTGGAAAGCGCGGCCTGGACACGGTGCCAGCCCCCCGTCTCCTTCCTCCCGCCCCCCAGGCCTCTTCAACCTGTGCCAGATCGTCCTGGCCAAGGTGGTTCAGGCCCTGCACACGCAGACACCCGCGGACCCAGCCCAGGAGAATGCCCACCTCTGCCAGGAGATCCTGGGGTTCCCAGCCATGCCAGGTAGCCAAGCACACACCGGGCTCACCTCAGCGGTCGGTTGGCGGCTACTGCCCAGGTCAAGAGGATCGTCTGGTGCTGTGTGAATGGGGACCGACTGACGGGCTCCGGCCGAGGCCCGCTGACCTCTGGCCTCTTCCTGCCACGGTTCCTTGGCTGGTCCCTCCAGCTGTGGCCCGTGGAGTCCAAGGGTGGGGTGGGAGGCTCTGCACATGCTTTCTAGAGAGCCTGGAAGAGGCAGGAGAGGGCTTCATACCCCGAACAGAAGGCATCGACGAGGTCTGCCCATGCGTGGCGGTGCGGACACGCCGTTCACTCCCTCGTGAGCGCTTTAACCAGCGATCTCCCCGTGGTGGAGGGCGAGCCCTGACTCATCTCTCGCAGCCTCAGCAGCTGACCTTGTAAGAGGCTTAGGAGTGAACCCTCGTGAGCTTCAGCAGAAAGTCGGCAAAGATTTATTTGTGTCCCTCCACTGAACTGCCAGCGAGGTCCCCGTTTTCTACAAGTGTTGGGCCAATACTCTCTCTAGTGGCAGGGGACTCAGACAAGGCTGCTTTGGGGCCCCCACCCCCGCTCTGGGGCAGGGGCACTGAGCGGCCAGGGAGCCGGGCAGGAGCCCCTCCGCGTGTGTCCCAGTGACCCACCTGCCTGCGACCTTCGGCCGCTTGGCAGGAAGCTACGACGCCCAGTCCTATGGTCAGTCATTCCTGCAAGAAACACTGGAACCAGTTTCTGCCAACCCACCAAAAAAAAAAACCGACTTCAAAGGCAACGTGGTGTCACAGGAAGGGCTTGTTTCTGTGTTTCTTTGTTTTTAGTTCATTAGGCCTCACTTAAAATTCTGATTCCACAATGCACTTGTTTTGGGATCTTGAACAACACTCATAACCTCTGCAAGTTTCAGTATAGTAAGTTTATGTGATTACCTTCATCTGTAATATCCCTGTGTTGCAATCTTAATTAATTCAGATTAATTCATCTTAATCTTAATCTCAAGTTCAGATCAAAGACTAGTTCCTCTGTGACTTCTCCTCTGAACTGATTCAAAAGCCTCCTCTCCCGTCCTCATTTGGCTTCTCTTCTCTTCTGGAATCTCATAAGAACTTCTATGACCTCTTTGGTTTTTTGTTGTTGTCTGTCTGTTTGGTTTTTAATTGAAATATAGTTGATTTACAATGTTGTGTCTGTTTCAGGTGTACAGCACAGTGATTCCGTTTTCAGATTCTTTTCCCTTATAAGTTATTACAAAATATTGAGTACAGTTCCCTGTGCCATAGAGGAGATCCTTGTTGTATCAATTCTATGCCTTCTTTGAATGACCGTAGCACTTGTTGTCTGTATCATTTTTATGTCTGTTGTGGCTTTGTGACTGAAAATTAAAATTTTCTATTTGTTCATGTCCTGGCCCTTCCTTAAAAATGTGTTCATTTACCTATTTCATATTTATTGACTACATCTTAGACACCGTGTTAGCTGCTTGTTCTAGATGTTAGTAAAACATAGACTTTCCTGCTCAAAGGGTCACAGTATTTGTGGGAAAACAAAAAAACGAACAACTTACGTCTCAAATAGCTTTGTACTTCCCAAAGAGAGCACACCTCGTAGGTACAATAAATATATGTATTATACATAAATGTATAAATAGTTAATGGCATTAAAAACTTGAGGTAACTGCTTTTCTATTCTGAGGAAATGATGATAATATTTCACCAGGAGCTCAACACCACTCTGAGAATGAGGGCTTAACCCCCGACCTGGCTCACTGCATCGCTTTCTTATATGAAAATAGACAAGTCTGTACATGCTCTCTACAAAAAGGCTTATCTGGCATGAATTTCAGATAGCAAGAAGAAAAATTCAAGAGGTTCAGAGAAGCATCCAGAAGCTCAGGTGATTGTCTGGCACTAATACAACTTGCTTGACAGGAAAATAGAGCTGCAAATCTCACAAAATTAGATGATCTTCTAAGAATTTCAAAACCGCCAGCTATTAATTAGAAATCCTAGAAGAACCGCTTCTTTTAAAGCATACTGATAATATGCTTTACAGCTTAATATTCAGAAGCCTATGTTTTGGCTAAGTGAGCTTCAGGAATGAAGGAAACTTGTGGTTCAGTTCCATCTACTCTGGAACCTCTGGTCAAAACACCTACTTCTGTGCTCAGCCATCTTATCATCTGTAAAATGGAGGCAACTCTAAGAAAACATAGTTACAGAGATGTTGCACAGTTTCCTGTGTCACTGTCTTCATTTGTTTCAGAAAACCAATAACGTCTAAGCTACTACTGCAAAGAGTGCAGTGTTACTTGGGGTCATCTAGTGCAGCTCTGTCAAAGTAAAGAAAAGGAAAGGGGCTTAGAATAACTATAATTTTCCCAAGAGGACACTATTATTTTATGGCAAATCTGAGTCAAGAACCCTGATCTCTTTGATGCCATTCCATTGTTCTTTCGTTGGGTTCTCAACAACCCAGAGAAAGAAAGAGAAATAAAACTCCTATGTGCTGTGTCACTGGTACAGGACGTGGCAAGATTGGAATTGGAGAACTACATATTAACAGGTATTTGGGAAATTCTTCAAACTAATTAAGATATATACCAGGTACATAAAAAACAGTTATGTTTTCCCAAGATGATTCTGTGGAATGAACAGAACTGGTAACTGAAGGTGCCTGTGTGCTGCAGTTCCAAACAGGATGGGTGAATGCTTGTTTTCTGGCACCTTTAAGACTCCACCCCAATATACACATTAAAATAAAATTAACATTTCAACTGGGTCATATTTAATTCTGCATGCTCTTGTAAGTCAGCAAAATATTCCATATATCATTTAAGTTGTCACTCACTTTCTTTTCTTTTCTTTTTTTTGCAGTACACGGGCCTCTCACTGCTGTGGCCTCTCCCGTTGCGGAGCACAGGCTCCAGATGCGCAGGCTCAGCGGCCATGGCTCACGGGCCTAACCGCTCCGCGGCATGTGGGATCTTCCTGGACCGGGGCACGAACCCGTGTCCCCTGCATCGGCAGGCGGACTCTCAACCACTGAGCCACCAGGGAAGCCCGTCACTCACTTTTTAACTTGAGTTTTAATTTCTAAAAGTCTTTCCAGACACAAAACAGAGGTGGGAAAATGGTATATGGGAAGCTGCAGAGATGAAATAAGCTTACTTCATTCGGCATAAAGATGAATACCCAAACAACTTCTGCATAGCCGAAAGTGTCCAAATCTACTATCTTCGTTTTGTAGTCAAGGCTTCCGGAAAAATATGCTAACGGATTCCTAATTACCCAAATGCCCCATATCTGTTTCAGTAAGTATCATTATATATCATGGAAATTTTTCTCAGTGACAGAGAAAGACATCCTGGCCGAGCATGCCCCTGCCCATGACACAGAGATGATGGTCTCAAGCTACCTTGAAGGCGTTGGAGCCCACTTTATCCATTACTAATATTAATGGAGGACAAAACTTCATATTCTGTTTGCTCTGTGTTTGTTAAATCACTTCTTCCCTTCATTAAAATGGATGACACATAATTGAGTCTGTAGTGTGTGTATCACTGGAAACTGAACACATTTTTGTTGGTTTTATTAACGTCATAGGTTTCTAGGGAGGGTCTACTAAATAACTAAGTCTAGTTTCACAGTTACAAATAAATTATGATGTAATTTTGAATAAATTAAGCTCATCATAAAGGAAGGATACTGATAGTTGCTACTACCCCTTCCTTGAGGGGCTCTTGTAAAGCACTAAATAAAGTAACAGAGGTTTATATGCATGCATATATTTTCAATGATATTTGAACACACTTGAAAAGAACTCTACAGAATGCATTATAAAACCTCGATGCTGTGTGTCCCTAGTTCCCAGCTCTCTCGTTAAAACTATTTAAATGAACAAAATGTTATCTATTAGGATAGCTATCAGAGTACTCCAAATACTACTTCTTGCAGTACCCTGTTCCAACCATTTGCCTTCCTCTTCCCATTAGTCCTTAATTCAGAAACCCCAGAGATTTGTTCATTAATTTATGAACACATTTCTTCATTCAGCCAAGAAAATTGATGGATCCCTTACCAAATTTCAGGCACCCTTCTTCAGTATGTTTTCTAGGCATGTTCAGGAAACACAGCAGTGATTAACACAGATGAATACAGCCTCTCTCGAGCTGAGGGGAGAGACAAAAGTAAAGAAGCAAATATAAAATCATAAGTGTAAATATGTAAATAAAAATTGAATAAATGGGTAGAATAACTAGTATATCAGGTAAGTGCTGGAGAAAAACAGCAAGCAGGGAAGGGGGATGGAGATTGTTAGCTGGTAGGAGGAGGCTGCGATCTGAAACTAAGTGATCACTGAGGGCTTTCTGGGGAGGATAAAATTTACGAGGGAACCTAAGGTTGTGAGAGGGAGCAAGGTGCATATCTGGGAAGTGAATAGTACAAGCAGAGGGAACAGTCAGATGGAAAGGCAATGAGGCAAGAGTGGGCTCGGAGTATCCAAGGAGCAGAAAGGATGTCAGTGTGTGGAAAACAGAGGGAGCAAAGTGGAGAGGAGAAGGAAACAGTCAGAGAGGAAACAGAGGCCCAGATTTCTAGGGCTGTGGAGGCACTTTGAGGACTTTGCTTTTCCTGTGAAGAAGCCATTGAAGAGACTTGAGTGACATGATCTGACTTACGTTTTAACAGGATCTCTCTGGATGCCATGTTGATTAGAGACTGCAGGAGAATAAGGACAAGCCCCAGAAGACCAGTAGTTGATTCAAATGTCAAGAAACATTTATGCCTTCACCCTTCAACTTCACAAATGATGCCATTTCCATTGAGCTATTGAAAAATATAATCTGGCTTTCAAAACAATAAACCAGAAGGTATTTTCTCACATAAGCAAGGTCACAAACAACTGTCAGCTAAAGTTGAAATAGCAACAAATCAAATAATAACAAAAAACGTTTTTTATAGATTTTAAAACCTTACAAAGCATTTTCTTGTCCATTATCTAAGTTAATCCTCAAATCAACGCCATGAGATAGTTATTATTTTCCCATTAGAAGTGACCGCATATTAAATCCTTAGTGATTGCTCAAGAAAAGCTGAAATCTTGAGTGTACATCTATTAATGCCAAGGTTGGGTTTTTTTACCCATGGGAACATTGGATGCTAAAATCCACAGGGATTTTCAGCTCAAGATGGCAGACTAGGAAATATATTTACTTTCTGGTCCTCCTGAAACCATGTTTAAATAAAACTGTAGAAATACCAAAATTAATCAACCAATAAAAGCCAAGACATTGTGGAAGTCATCAACCACAGAAAGATTTCAACACATTTCGAGAAGGCAAACAATGAAATGGAGGGGCCATGAATAAAATAATGAAGAAAAGACTACCCTAAGTAGGGTCTGCACAAAGCCAGTCAGCTTTTGCTGAGCCCTGGTTATAGTAAAGGACAGAGGAAAGAAGAGGGGCTGAAAACAAGGAGACAAAAGTCATTTTAGGAAAAAACGTTCACTTAATGAGCTCCAGGGAACACTCAGCCTGCTGCCATACTCACTCATGTATTACAGTGGATTGTTGGTAAGCAAGACAAGAAAACAGGGAACCAACAAACAAAAATCAAGACACTGTTTCTTACTGAACTCTTCTCAAATGAGATCAAGAAATTAGGGTTCAATGCCATAGCTGTAAATCATTTCTGCTCCTGGAGAGGTTAGAAAGGGCTTATAATAGTTACCCTTTTTTTTCAGACAGAATTTAGGTCTGAGCAAAAGCTTTTGTGTCCTCCAACCTCAAAGTTTACTGGGGATGGAAGTCCAAATTTGCTTTGACATACCATAAAAAGAATCTCATGAGCAGAAGGTCAAACTACTTTTGGAATATATGAATTATGCCCAGTGTGATTTTAAATAAACAAAAATATATCAATTTTTACTGATCTATATGATTCTGGGTTCTGAAACTTCTACATGTTACATGCCTGATATATAACACACAATGTCAGTCCCAGGAGAGAGAAAACACTCCGATGAAGCAAGCCAAAGAAACAAGATTCGAACAAGGTAAAGTGATGTGTAGACCAAGACCAGGATTTTTCAGTTCTTTCCTGTCATGCTGTAGCTTCCAGCTCCTGAATAACAACACATGTTTCCCTTGTCCTAGACAAACAAGAGTATGTCTCCTCTATGGGGCGTAAGAAGCTCTAGAGTTACATATGTGTAGTAAAGAGTGGACCCAGCCGGCATACTCACAATGACCAAATTGTGTTGATCGTACTTTATTTTAAACCAATACATCGCTCCATGCTGAAGTTGCAATAAATGATATATTTGCTTTCTAGACATGAATGAGATGCCTTACTGGATATACTCCAGGAAGGCCAGAGAAACTGGCTTCTAATCCATACAGAATAATTCATTGATGAATTCCTTTCAGGATAGCCCCTGATTTATCTAGAATATAAGCTTTACATACCTGGATCCTTCAAACTAGACCAAAGGGAAAAATCTAGGCTGCAAGCCTCAATTAGAAATGTGGGATGGTGCTATGCTGACAACTGGTGGTCCCTGACCTATCTTCTGAGATTAGAACCCAGTGTGGTGGATGACCAATTCACGCGTTGAACAAAAGAACACCTCCTACAGGGCAGTGTATGTGTTCGTTACAGGTATGGCACTTAGGGCTAAGTATCATAAGGACTTCAAGAAAAAAAAGAAAAAGTAACACATGAAGCATATATGACAAGGAGGCACCAGAGTCCAGAGCACGAGCTCTGGAATCACACAGGCTTGCTTCGAATCCCGGCTAAGCCACTACCATCTGTATACCCTGAAGAACAGTCGAAGGTTTAAATGTTCTTTTACCAAATTTCGAAAAACAAGTGAAGAAAGAACCTACCTGCCAGGAAGGGACATCGTGGGGTGCAGCATCCAGTCGCATCAGGGCTCTGCAGCCCCTGCTCAGAAACCTTCACCGCCTGGCTCATGGTGATGCTGGCAGCTCAGCAGCCCTGGAGAAGGCGCTCCTGTCTCCAGGGCTCACGGACAAGCTGGGGAGGTCCACGGAGGAGGCGGGCCACAGCCTGGCAAGCTCTGGGTGCCTCCTCTACTCAGCTCTGGGCAGGCTCTGGCCTCTGGGCCCCGTTGCGGGGAAGGGCTGGCCGATACATACCCAGGGCTGAGGGGTCTGCAGAGCCGGTGCCCAGGCAGGGTGAGCTCTGGAGGAGGCGGCTTCCACAGTCCCCAACAGTCTCCGCATGGTGGCCCATCTGGTGCCAAACACCTGCCACCCACAGCGACAAGTCCCAGCCGCTAGAAAGTCCAGAAGGGGTCGGGCTCTTTGCCCTCGGGCCAGGTTTCTCCAGGGGCTGGGCTTGTGTGGGGCCCCCAGCCCACCCCCTGACCCGCCCGCCCTTGCTCTGTGACACGTACAATGCAATGTCAACACCCAGGCTGAGCCGGCCAGTGTTCAGTGCGTGCTAGACCTTGAGAAGAGTTAGCAGCTAGGGAGAAGCTCTCCCACTTTCACTCGCTTTTCTCAGATCACGCAGGCAGCCCATCTCACCCCAAAGCTATGGACACCACACCTCCTTCCCAGGCTATCGTTTTCCGTTCTGCCCCTGTTTTCCCTTTCCATTCTGCCCCTCTTTTCCCCAGCACCCCATTTACGGCTTCGGGTGTCATCGGTGCTGCAGCAGGCAGTACCTCTTACCCCGAAGCTATGGACACCACACCTCTTTCCCAGGCTATCGTTTTCCGTTCTGCCCCTGTTGTCCCTTTCCATTCTGCCCCCCTTTTCCCCAGCACCCCATTCACGGCTTCGGGTGTCATCGGTGCTGCAGCAGGCAGCACCTCTGACCCCGAAGCTATGGACACCACACCTCCTTCCCAGGCTTTCGTTTTCCGTTCTGCCCCTGTTTTCCCTTTCCATTCTGCCCCTCTTTTCCCCAGCATCCCATTTACGGCTTTGGGTGTCATCGGTGCTGCAGCAGGCAGCACCTCTGACCCCGAAGCTATGGACACCACACCTCCTTCCCAGGCTATTGTTTTCCATTCTGCCCCTGTTATCCCTTTCCATTCTGCCCCTCTTTTCCCCAGCACCCCATTTACGGCTTCGGGTGTCATCGGTGCTGCAGGAGGCAGCACCTCTGACCCTGAAGCTATGGACACCACACCTCCTTCCCAGGCTTTCGTTTTCCGTTCTGCCCCTGTTGTCCCTTTCCATTCTGCCCCCCTTTTCCCCAGCACCCCATTCACGGCTTCGGGTGTCATCGGTGCTGCAGCAGGCAGCACCTCTGACCCCGAAGCTATGGACACCACACCTCCTCCCTAGGCTATCTTTCTCCGTTCTTCCCCTGTTTTCCCTTTCTATTCTGCCCCTGTTTTCCCCAGCCCCCCCCCCCCCCATTTACGCTTAGGCCGGCATCGGTGCTTCAGCAGGCAGCAGCTCTGACACCAAACCTATGGACACCACACCTCCTCCCCAGGGCTGTCATTTTCCAGTCTGCCCCGTCTCCAAGTAGAACCACTACCTATTTCACACGGCTGTTCCTAGTTCTGGGAACACACCACTCACTGGTAGCAATGCCTCAGCCCATGCCTCGACTCATTTACCTGCAACGCTGGCCAACAGATAGACCAACACTTCAAAGTTATGACAGAAAGTTGAGTAAGTTATACACTTGGAATTGCATTTATTATTATTAACAAGCACAACTGTAGTGCTTAGACTATAACAAGTAATATTCTAAGTGCTTAGCAAATATTAACTCACTTAATCCTCATAATGGCAACCCTATAGGTAGGTAATGTTCATAATATTCACCTTTTTTGGGGGAAACTGAGGCCCAGAGGGGTTGAATAGCTTGTCTAATGCCACACAGTAAGTAGCGGGCAGAAACCCAGGATGAAAACCAGACCGTCGAGACTTTCATCACTTTGCTGTGTCACCGTAATAGATGTTGTGGTTAGGGAAGGGACTAAACTGACAAGACTCTGAACTTGAGAAGGGAGAAATTAGAAAGTGACTGATCCTAGAAACTAGAGAGGATTTCAGCTCAGAAATTTCTGGTGATGAGACCCAGAAGAACAAGAACATGGTTGGAATATTAACTTGGGGTAGTATCTGAATCCATTGAGAAATGGTTTTGTCTTGTTTTTGTTTTTTTTTTAACTTAGAAAGGCCAGTTGGATGAAGATTAATGAAAAAAAAAAGTAGAAAGGAAAAGAGGAAGGTGCCTGAAGTGAGACATAACCTCTTCCCTGTAAGTACTAGGGGTGGGTGTCCTGTGGGAAAGGATGGAGCTCTCTCTACAGGTTTGTCACCAGGATGAACAAGGAGAAACATGGCAACCATTGTACTGGTTTTGATGATTCCTCAAAAACCAAGGCTTTAGTTTCCAAGAACTACCCACAGTAGCATACCTACCGTGTGTCAGACATGCCACCAAGTGTGTTTCCAGTCACACATTTTAATTGGAGAAATAGTTCCTATGAGGTACGCATTAGTTCCCTATGGCTGCTGTAACAAATTACTACCAATGAGCTTGCGTAAAACAAAACACACTCATTCTCTTACGGTTCTGGAAGACAGAGGTCCAAAACCAGTTTCCCTGGGCTGGAACCAGGAGTTGACAAGGCCGTCCATCCACCTTCTAGAGGCTCTAAGGGAGAATCTGTTTCCTTGACAGCATTCCTTGACTTCTGGCCACATTAATCCAACCCCAACTTCATCATCACATTCTCTTTGGAGTAAAAACTCCCTCTGCCTCTCTCTTACGAGAACACCAGTGGTTACATCTGGGTCCATCCAGGTAGTCCAGAAGAATCTCCCCATCTCAAAACCCTTACTTTCATCCCATTGGCAAAGTCCCTTCTGCCATTTAAGGTGACATTCACAGGTTCTGGGGATTAGAAGGTGGACATTTGGGGGCAATGGTACTATTCAGTCTACTACAAGGTAGATACTATTATCTTTCTCAGATGTAGGAAATGAAGTTTAGGGAAGTAATTTGTCTCAGGTCTACAATTTCCAGAGTAGAGATTTAAATTCTGCCAGTGAGACTTTAGGACACACTCTAAACAACTTTAACCTGTGTCCTTAATTACTGCATAATCCTTGGTTAAGAGTCACACTTAGGTATCAAGACCCAACTGAATATAACACAAGTACTGTCTCCTCTTTCACTATGTTTGCCTGGTGTATTTATGAATCTTGCCCAGAGCAGAAGAGTTCAGAAAATTGTTATGCACCTTTACTAGGAGAAAGCATTTACTGTTTGATGTGCACGGAGTAATGGAAGGCTATTTAAAATAAAATAAAATAAAATAAAATAAAATAAAATAAAATAAAATAAAGTATGCCACCAAATCGTCAAGTGTCACAACAGAGGTAACCCCGTGGGAGTCTTGAGGAGACTAAAATTATCTCCAATTGTGCAGGTGAGAAAAGTGTCACTAAAGGCAGTTGTAGTTCAGCCAAGCCCTACGGCACAGAAGTAGGAATTTGGATATGTACGAATGGGAAAAAAGACATTTTAGGCATGGGAAACAGTTTAATGCTGAATGGATGAGAAATATACATTAGACCTTTCTAAATCAACTGGCTTATCAACTCAGTAAATCAGATTTGGTCAGTCAAACTAGCTTTAGCTGATTACTTATCCAAGGCATAGCTGTTGAGAGTAATTTTTGTCATAGAACAGTAAATAAAATTGTTGAACTATAGCTTTAGGCTTGCTAAGTGAAATAGATTGCTCTAGCTGACGTTCAAGTGACTTACTTGGTACTATTCATGAAATTGGGGGTTAACAACTGCTTAAGACAACATAGAGAATTGATCTTAAATAGTACTTGAAGTAGTTACTGTGTAAAGTATCTGTTCAGTTGCTCATGGTAAATGGATGTTTATAATCCCCACTGGACAACCAACTGCTTTTTTGCAAATGGTAATGTGAATTGCTGTTGCATAAACTATAGTAATGACCACCTTTCTAATTTGTGGTCCAAACCAGAAATCTTCTAACAATACTGGTCTCCTAATAAAAGTAAGCATGAAGCTAACACACACTGGGTGTCTCCCGTGCGCCTGTGCATGCATCTATATCTCACTGAACCCCCATAACAGCCCCCAAGAGAGGGACTCTGAGTGTCCCCATGCTGCTGGTGGAGAAACAGGCACAGGAAGGTTCAATAGTCTATCTACCTAAGATAACACAGAGGGTGGGAGAGCCTCCAATTCCAGGTGCCAGGAGCCAGATTCAGCCTACAGGCCTCTTCTGCTCATCTGGAGGTGAAACCATGTGTAAGGATTAGTCAAATCCTGTCTTCACTCCTCAAGGTAGCTTGAACACTTGCACGTCCTCCAAATAGCATGTAGCATAAGCAATAAGATGTTTGCCCCGGGTATTGTCCAGGAACTTGGAATCAGCTGTGTCTAGTTAGGCTGAGCTGGTTAAGACTGGAGAGGACCACCGATCTTCCACCTGGGCCAGTGCCTTTTGACCTCCTGCCATCAGAGGGCCGAAAACTACAGCCTGAGAATGTGCTGAGCCCCGTAGCCTAGTTACACCAGCTCAGAACAATGATGAGCACACCTTTTTCCAATCACCTTTCCTCATGCTCCCCATGCCTCATACTGCCCTGCTTCTTCATTCTTTATCCCATAGATACCCCAAGCCCCTTGCCTTTGGGGAGGCGGATTTGAGACCTATTGTCACGTCACTTCCTCGCTTGGCTGCCTTGTGAATAAACCTCCTCTTTGCTGCAAACCTCAGCATGTCAGTGTTTTGGCTTGCTGCGCCTCAGACAAAATGGTAGGGAGCAGTGGTAAAGGTCCCTTGCCTGTGAGGGAAGCTGGTTACTAGTAGTCACGTTGCGGATGTTTTCTCCTCCTGGGGGGGCAGACGTCCTGCTCTTCCAGAAAGAAGGGAGAAAGGCAGGAGCTGGACCCTTGCTCTCAGGGTCACCGTCACCTAGGAGCTCGTTAGAAGCACAGAATCCAGGCCCCACCCAGAACTACTGAATTACAGCCTGCATTTAACAAGATCCACAAGAGAGGCATACCTATATTAAAGTTGGAGAGGCACCAAGCTGGAGTCCACGTAGCAGAGAAGCAGACAGGATTCTAGACCACGCAGAGTGTTAAAGGCCAACAGTTTGTTTTCTATTCTCAAAACAATGTTTTTGAGCCATGTTTATGAGCAATGTCCCAACTTGCTTTTAAGGTTTCTTGGGTGAAGAATGGATTGGAAGGAAACAAGATATATGGACACTGGTTAGGACCTCATTGCAACAGACAGGCAAGTTCAGTACTAGGATGTTGAGGAAGAGTTGACAGATTCAGAAGAAATTCAGGAGATAAACTGAAGCGGGCTTAATGGGGTATGAGATGGAGGAAAGGAAGGTCTTAGGGAATTAAAGGGTTTACTACACGTATGAGCAAAGCCTCAAAATTAATCCTTTGAACGTACAGAGGTAGAGCTCTCAAAGGACACCGGTTAGGAAGCAACAGTACGCCCTTTATAATTCCAAGAGACAACACAGATCAACTGTTTCGATGGAAAATTCGGCGGTACCGGTGCGTTTTTTCACTCAAACTTAGTTCCAGTGACTATTACTCACATTTTCTGTGCCTAAACAACACAGCTTGAGGAACTGAAGGGGATTCCATCCTGGTAATTAAGGAGGGTCCCCAACACTGACAGTCCCATCTTAAAAAGCAGTCCCCCTGCATTTTACCCGAGGAGCAATGGCCAGAGCCTCCCTTTTAAAACGATGGGGAGAAATCAGAACATCACACACTGTCCCTTTCAGCTACTGTGAACCGAGCCGCGAGACGACCAGTACCCCCTAGCACAGCGCGGACGGGCCAGCGCGCAGGGGCCACTGTGACAGGCGACAGCACAAGAGACGAAGCCCAGGCCCAGGGGCTCTGAGCTCCACGCTCCACCGGCAACGCCCAGGGGCCAAGGCGTATTACCTTTCCGGGATGTGCTTTCCACCCGCCCTTCCTCGTGGCCAACGAACTGGCTCATGTCACCCAACGCCCACCCACCGCCCACCCAACGCCAGGAGTGCCAAAGTCGCCAACCCGGCGTCCCCGGTGCCAGCACAAGGCCACGAACCACAGGCGCCTAGGCACAAGCCCACGCAGCTCGCGGATCTCCTTCTACTGCGCATGCGCCACCGCGTGTCGAAATGACTGTCACCACGCAGGCGGATTAACGCGCTTGATTAGTAAAGAGGATTCTGATGCCTGCAATTTCCCTCAGCCGGAGGCTGGTAGCACACGTCCATTAGTTCGTGTGTGTACCCTGCAGAATTCCAATCATACGGGACATGGAAAGTTGTCCGACTCTCCCAGTTCCTTGTGTGGTTCTTCCAGATATTTCCCAAGTGCTTACATTCACACTTGTATCTTGTATGTAAGTATTTGTACGTAACAGGTATCCTGTAGTTTATAGAAGAGCAGCACACTATACACATACTATATACATAGTCTACAATGTGTCTTGGATAGTGACGCTGTTATCTTTCTAAATATAAACTTGGCTGGATTGCTCTGTTGCTTGAACATCTTCACTTAGCACAGAATACAGCCCAGGTTGTTAGCATAGCATTGAGAACTCTTTATAAACAAATATCAGTCTGTCTCTCCAACTGAATTATATGTTCAAACTATGACTTACAAGGACCTACATCATCCACCTCCCTCCTTTGCTCTGCCAGCCTCCCCTGATCTCATTCTCTACTGCCCTGCCCTCACTCACTTTCCCCTGTCCAGCCACACTGGCTTCCTTACTAGTCCTCAAACATGCCAAGCACAGTCGTGACTCAGGGACTTTGCACCTACTATTCCTTCTGCTTCAGAACACACCCTCCCACCCCATCTCCACTCTCCCAGAACACACCCTCCCACCCCATCTCCACTCTCCCAGAACACACCCTCCCACCCCATCTCCACTCTCCCAGATAGCCAATGGCTTGTTTCTCACTTCAAGGCTCTGCTCAATCGACATCTTAATAGAGGGGACTTCCCTGATCACCTACCACATTCCCTCACCTCTTCATCTTCTTTTGTTATTCTCCAAAGCACTTACCACCGCTTGACACTCCATATATTGACTTATTTATTCGTCTCTCTCCCCCACTAGAATGGAAAGTACGTAAGGGCAAGAACTTTGTTCTCTTCCTACTTCCTAGAACAGTGCCTTCAACTTAGAAGGTGTTATACAAATATTTGCTGAAAATCAATGTATGACTTCTTTGCCCTTTCACACTACCCTCTAGTCACACCAGAGGCTGCCCCTCCAGAGCACAAGTTCAAGCCCTGTGCCTTCTGTACCTGTCCCCAATACCTGGGCTGTCCTTTCCTCATTCCGGCAAAATCCTCTTCCCCCAAGCCCAGCTCAAACGCTGTCTCCTCAGTCAGGCCTTCCTCAGTTTCTCCTCTATATTCCTGCTGCACTTGATTCTTTTATCATAATTAACCCACTTATACTCACTACATGTTTCTCTTCCTAGATAACTGTAAGTTGCTACTCAACAAAGACTTCTACTCACCTCTGTATCCCCGTGCCCTAACAACAAACCTATAAGGCTCTCGGTGTTTACTGAAACAATTTATTTTCTGAGTCTCTACCAATTCTAGGGAGTGCATAGTACAGTCTCCTCCTCATTATCAGTGAGCCTGGCACCTGTGGGAGGCCCTTACAGCAGAGGAAAGTCACCAATGGATCATAACTAAGGTCCTGAGACTGCAATGGCAGACAGCATGGTGAAGTTAGCCCACTGCATGCAGAAGACCCACAGAGGAGTCAGCATATGCAATGGACTACACTTGGTATAACATGTGAACAATCAAGGTTTACAAACGTGTTCTCATGCACTTGTAAGGATCTTCTAGCCCACGCGGAACAGACAGAACACACACAAAGGAGCCTGGAGGAAGTGAGTAGGCCGGCAGCTGTGCCCTAACATCTTAAGAGGTAACATTTCTGTGACTACAGTTTAAACAAATCAGATAATTTGCCTCCTTTCTAGACACCCTGGTTATCACAGGACAGGCCAAGCCTCTCAAGTTTTAAAGCTAAAGTACACAGAAGATCTGTGGATAGGGCTTAAGATATTTAAGAGCTAGTACCTGCATTAAGCAACCAGGTTATAGAATGAAAATTTATCTTGAAATTCCCGTCTCTCCCTCTCTCTCTCGCCTCCTATCCCCTATCTTCCCACCTCCATCTCTATCTATTCCTTCTCCCCTACTCCCTGTTTTATGTATATACGTGCATCATTTTATATATACACGGAATATTTACTGTCTGTTACGTTTATTTAATAAAGTGCACACTCCTCAGGCTAAATTTAGAAAGAGGACAAAATGAACACTTTCACATGGGCGTCAGTGGTGTTCCAAAGATAAAAGATTCCTCAGTCTTAAAACATGGCAAACACCATGTTCCTTCTGATAGTTAGATGCTAGAAAAAGGCAAGTGGATCCTTAAAATTCACACGCTATTAAGACCTACTATCAACAGAGTAGATCTTAAAGTGGAAACAAGAAAACACCAGCCTTTTAAGTTCTTCCTGTCTGAAGATCAGAATAAGAGGTGGTAGTGTTCTTCCTCACTTGCACCCGAAGTGTAAAAGCAGCAAAAATACCTTAAACACATATATGATGAGGAAGCCGCTCTTCTGGTCCACTCTGTTTTGTTTTGCTTCTAGGGATCTGTCTCACTCCGAACCTTTGCTTTTTGTTTTCTCTTTTATGTATGCTAAGAACCTGAGAGTCTTAACCTTTTCTTCCACCTCTCAACCAATAAATAGGACAAAAGAACATTTTTATGTTTTTATGTATTTTCCATTCAAATTTTTCAAAAAGAGATAAGTAAGCTAGCTCAGTTCATATTTCTCACAAAAATTACTTTCCAAATGAAACTAAATTGTTTGTGACCATAAACAGGAAAAACACCGTACTCTATTAGCACCATCTGACATTTCCACCTTAATGTTACCAAACACAACTTGACACTAATGTCAGAACTATTAAAAATGTTAAAAATCCCCAACCCCACTCAAAATGCATACCAAAGTTCAGGTAAAGGAAAAACAAAAACAAAAACAAAAGCAACTCACCGTTATCTTTATTTTCTTTCAGAAACCCATTAACAGCACACTGGAATTTAAAACTAGTGTCGTCATCTGGCCTGATGCCCAATTGTACAAATTTTTAAATAAGGAATAGTTTCTGGTAAGTCCTATAAGGCAAAACCATGAAAATATGTATTATTTCCTTTGTAGGGAAAGAATAAAAAATTAATTAGAGAAGGCAGACTATAAACCAGGAGAGTACATTAAACTTTGTATGTCAGTTATTCTGATGAGAGCCATTTTTTCCAAAGCTGCTTTAACCAGTAATTATCACTTGATTTTCATTAAAACTGCAGAACGGACAGTTACCAGGCATGCAAAAGGAAAAGCAAATCTATGTGAATGAATGCACATGTAACTCAAAATGATATAAACAGTTCTACCTACATTTATGTTCTATCTTACATTTCAAGGGCCATAAAGCGGCTGTGATTTAAGGAGAGGAGTAGAATAGAGTCAGAAGAACTTGGATTCGAATTAGGAAATAGAGGCAATTTCAGGCATTGTTGAGAACTGGTATTCTTGGGGTGGGAGAAAGTAGACTATCAATAGAAGACAGAAAAGGATAAGTGAAAATTCTCTAGTTCTGAATTTAAATGGAAAGTAGCAGTAGGAACCTATGACATATTTTAAAAATATGAAAAACAAACATACATAGTTCCTAGCTCTGACCACTGAAAAAGTCTAGAAACAACTGATGTCATGTCAAAAGGACTCAGGAGTCACTGAGAAGCTCCAACTGGCCAAAGATAGGGCCTCAGTTAGAATAATAACTGTAACGGAGTCCACGGTGATAGGAATAAATAAAATTTTACAAAACTGGTCACCACTGGAGGATATCTGTGAATCAACTCATTATTTTGAAAACTGTTAAATAAAAGAAGAGAATCATGCCTCTACAACTGGGCAACCAAACAGTTGATGAGGGGAATCTTCTCCTCGTACAAATATACCCAGCTAATAAGTGAAAAAAAGAACAACAGAATTCACCATTCTTTGGAGCCTCAACTGAATTAATGGATGTAGGTATGAATCATCAGCGACTGCTAATACCACAGAAAGAGACAATTATATATGTCTCCATGGAAGAACACATCATCACCTATGAAACTGTCTTGCCAAAACAAACCATGCAAGCTTCATTCTGATCAACTACCAATTTACAGGAAATAAAAGGATTGAAGAATATGTTGCCAACACATGGAATGTAATCATCGACATCTAGATGGGACAAATTACCTGGTTTCTTTAAAAACAAAATTCAAGGAGGAAAAAAAAAAGTGAGAGAGACATGGAGGGAGAACCTATAGATTAAACAAGACTTCAGAGACCTAACAATCCATGGCAAAGTGTGGACCTTATTTGGATCTAATTCAAAATTCTTATAAACAATTTTTTATGACGTTTAGGAGAGAACTGCAAATTTGAGCACTCACTGGGTATTTAATATTAAAAAATGATATTAAGGAATAAAAGTCCTATATTTTAAATGCACGTACCAAAAACGTACAGGTGTAATTACATGTTGTCTCGGAGCTGCTTCAAGATAATATGGAATGGGGTGAAACAGGTGGGGGTATAGATAAAACATGACAGCCATCAGTTGGTAAATAAGAAAGCTGGAGGAGTTCATGGGTATACAAGGAACACTCACAGTATTTTTATACTTTTGTATATGCTTAAAATTTGTGATAATTGTTTAAAAACAAGACGACACTGTAGAAAACAGTTTGGCACTTTCTCAAAGGTTAAACGTAGAGCTACCGTATGATCCAACAACTCTGCTACTACCTACACTGCACATCTAACAGAACTGAAAGCAGGGATTTGAACAAATATTCGTACACCAATGATCATAGCAGCATGATTCACAATACCTACAAGGTGGAAAAAAACCAAGTGTCAATCAACCGTTGAATAACAAACTATGGTCTATATACACACAATGGGATTTTCTAAGCCAAAAAAGAAATGGCATTTCGTTACGTGCTACAACATGGATGAACCTTGAAAACACGATGTTTAGTGCAATAAGCCAGACACAGAACGACAAATACTGCAGATTCCACTTACACGAGGTACCTATAGTTTTTGACAGCACTAAGAACATTTCCATTATCGTGGAAAGTTCTATTGACCAGAGCTGACCCATAACATTTTTATTTAATTTTACATTTATTCCTCTTTGCTAAGCAAATCCTCTCTCTTACTAAAAAACAATATTAGCAAGATGGCTAGATATAAGCTCAAGATGCAAAAATCTATTGGATTTCTATAATCCAGGAACAAAGGGAGAGCTTAAAAATTATTTAAAATGGAAAAAAAAATACCTAGGAATAAATCTAAATAAAAATGTGCAAGACATTTATGGAGAAAATAAAACCTTATTGAAAGATATTAAAGAAGTCTTATATAAATGGAGAGATACATCTTGTTTATGGATAGAAAAGACTCATCATAATGATGTAAATTTTCCCCAACTTAATTTATATAGTCAATACAATTACAATAAAAATACTTAATAGAGGTTTTGCAGGGTTGCCAATTCTGCAATTTATTTGAGTGGTCAAGAACAGCTCAGACACACCTAAAAAATCCATTCATTCCAAAATGGTGCCGGAAAACTTAATTATTCATAAGAAAACAAAGAAATTGGGTAATACAGACAAGTCGATTGTAAGTGCATTAATGGCTCGAATATAAAACAAAGATACACTAGAACTTTCAGTAGAAAATATACTATATCTGGGTAGCATTAAACTAGGGAAGGACATTTTAAGTAGAACAAAAAGACACTAAGCTAAAAGATAAATTTGATTTCATTAAAATTGAGAGCTGCTATTTATCACAAGACAACATAAAAAAAGTGAGAAGGCATGAAATAACTTATTTGTGTCATATATAGCTGACCAAGGATTATTTGCTTGTATTTAAAGAACAATAGAAATAAGTAAGAAAAAGATAAACAGTAGAAAAATGGACAAAAGATATTCTCTGAACTTTCACAGAATAGGAAACATAGGCAACTATTAAACAAATGAAAGGATTCTCAACCTATCGGTAATTAGGGAAATACAAATTAAAATTGTTATGGACTGAATTGTGTTCCCTAAAATTCGTAGGTTGATGCCCCATCTCCCAATGTGGCTGTTTGGAGACAGGGACTTTGAAAACATAAATATGGTTAAATGAGGTCATAATGGTGGGGCCCTAACTGATATTACTGGTGTCCTTGTAAGAAGAGGAAGAGATACGAGGGAAGTACACACACAGAGAAAAGGCCATGTGAGGACATAGCAAGAAAGCAGTGGTCACCTGCAAGTCAAGGAAAGAGGCCTCAGGAGGACCCCAAACTGCCAACATCTTGATCCCGGACTTCCAGCCTCCAGAACTGTGAGAAGATAAATCTCTTGTTTTTTTTTTTTTTTTTCCGGTACGCGAGGCTCTCACTGCTGTGGCCTCTCCCGTTGCAGAGCACAGGCTCCGGACGCGCAGGCTCAGCGGCCATGGCCCACGGGCCCAGCCGCCCCGCGGCACGTGGGATCCTCCCGGACCGGGGCACGAACCCGCGTCCCCTGCATCAGCAGGCGGACTCTCAACCACTGCGCCACCAGGGAAGCCCCAAATCTCTTGTTTTTTAAGCCACTGAATCTGACGTATTTTGCTAGGACAACCTGAGCAGACTAATAACAGGGAACAAAAGACTAGACTGGCCATTCTAACTGGTGAAGCTATAGAGCAAAAGGACTGAAAATTGATTCCATAACTTTGGAAAACATTATTTTTTAAAGCTGACTATTTGAATTCCCTACAACCCAGCAATTCTACTCTTAGTATGTCTACACTATTACTTATGTTAAATCTTGCACATGTGTACCAGGACACATTAAAATAAATGTTCATGGAAGTACTGTCCATAATAGGCCCAAAACAACCCAAATATCATTAATAGAATAATAAACACATTTTCTTGTATTTATACAATAAAATATTATACAGTAGTGCAAATGAATGAACACTAGTTAAAGCAAAGTGGATGAATCTTAGAAGCATAATGTTGAGTAAAAAAAGCAAGCACAGAAGACTAAAGTATGATATCAATTTTATAAATCTCAATAATAAGCAAAATCAGATAAAAATTATGTGGATGTTGAACATAAAGCCAAGATCAGAGTGATTTCTTTGGTGAAAGCAGGAAGGTGGGATCAGGGTAGAGAACAGAGAAGACTCAGCAGTTTTGATTCTAGTTCTTAGTTTTGGTGGTGTGTTTGCAGGAGTTTTTATTATTTCTCATAACTTACATACAATTAAATATATTCTTTTTATATTATCTAATAATATTTGAAAAATCAAAATCCATTATATGCCAAAGATAACCCCTAGACATTAATTATAGAGAGTCCACTTTGAAACAACATACATAGTTACTCATAAATCTTCTGTAGTTTAAAGCTTTTAGCTATGGAATTCTTCCCCTTTCACATGAGGACTTTATGTTCCATAATGAAGGAAAATTGTTCCTACTTTGGGACAATTTGCCGTCTTTATTTAAGTGATACTAGTCCTTTGGCTGCCTAGAAATTTTAAAAACAACTGATAACTACATCTACTGCCTGCAGGAGAATAAAGGAAAAGGAGCATAGGAGGCAATCTCATACATTATTGATAAACACATACAAAGACAATATTGGTACAAAGCTATTTCTCCATATAGCAACTCTGAACTTTAATAATATATATATATATATATCAATCAAACATTAATAAAAGAATAAAATTATCCAATATGAGTACATTTGCTCTTGTTTTGCAATTAGTTCCAGGATTCTATTTTAGATTACTACTTCATATCTGCGAGAGTTGGGTGTGTGTTTGTGTTAGACCTTCGCGGTCTCCTAGGAGTTTCGACTTGCCCAGGAAACAAGAAGAGTCGGAAGTCGATGCAAAACGCAAGAGGTTTATTGAGGGCCGGTGCACCAGGGTTCCTTGGTCCTCACGCAGGAGGTCGAAGAAGGAACCCTTTTGGGCGCGAATATGTCAGTTTTATAGGTTCCCACTTCCCCGTATGTAAATTATAGATTTGGTTGTGTTCTCCTGCTGATTGGTCCCGGCTTAGGCTCGGACCAGAGAGGGAACTTGTCCCCAGCTGCCTGATTGGTCTTTGACAGACACCTTTTTTACATTTTGTTATCTCCCTCCTTCTCGGAAGGGGGCCGGACATCCTGGAAATTCACCCATTGTCTAAGAAGCCCCTATTGTCTGGAGAGTTCTTAATCATTAGCTGGAACAATGTCCCTCGAGTCCCACATTCCCCCCTTTTTCTTGTGACTATTGATTCCAATCATGGAATCTCAACCTTCTGTTCGTAAACTTTGGTACTGTTGTCTTAACATTAGAACTTGTACAGTACTGATACGTTCTCTAATAAATGCTATCAAGCGATTTAGAACACATGGTCCAAAAGTTAAAATCAACAATAAAACAATAAGAGGTCCCAACAGAGTAGAGATTAAGGTGGTAAACCAGGGGGACTTATCAAACCATGATTGAAACCATCCTTTTTCGTTTTCTCTCTCCCTTTGCCTTTTATCTAAGCGTTCCCTTAGTTTATCCATGGTTTTGGTAATGGTTCCTGAATGATCAATATAAAAGCAACATTCTTCTTTTAGAGCGGCGCATAATCCCCCTTCTTTAAGAAACAGCAAATCTAGGCCTCTTCTATTCTGCAACACCATTTCTGAAAGTGAGGTGAGTGATTCCTTTAGTTGAGTTATGGAACTTTCTAATGCTCGAAGGTCGATGTCTACAGCCTGTCTTAAACTTGCATAATACTGGGGTTGTTGTATGAGGGCTGTGGTTCCTGTTCCTATCCCGGCAGATATTCCTAGTCCTAGAAGGACAGCCAATGTGAGGGTTACAGGTTCTCTTTTGTTTTTTGTTTTTCCTACATATTCATCTAAAAAGGATGAGTCTGAATGGTAGATAAGTCTAGGGACTAATTGCACTAACACACAAAAGTCAGCTGAAGTATTAAGAACCTCTAAAGAGACACAAGGGGTGAGCCCCGTGTTACATGTCCACCATCCATCTTGAGGAGGTACAAGATATCCTGAGCCTGAAGGGAGGCTAAAATCATGACAAAGGTGTCTATGGGACTGGGGAGGTGTTCCTATACAAGTACCATTTCCAGAAACCGAGGACAGGGTTAATTTACTGTTCCCTTCTTGCTTCCATCGACATTGGTCTGAGGAGGTAGAATTAGTATAGTTGGAGCTATATCCTATAGCATCATAATAAGGGGGAGGGGCAGCATAGCAAAGCCAACATGATTTTGTAGCCTCTGGGTTTGTAGCATTGAGAACCGTAAAGGCTGCCTGCACCAAAGAAAGCATCCTATCCTGAGGAGTCCCAGGCTTAACTGTGGGTTCTTTGGATCCAGAGGTTTCATTAGTCTCATTCTTTGTTGACGTAGTTGAAGGGGCCGGGGGAAGCAAAGGGGGGCCAAGTACGGGATTTGGGCCTATTGATATAGGAGCAGGAGTCTCAATCTTTAGCTTAAGGGTCATTAATATTCCTAAATCATATCCCCTCATGTAAAATCTAACACCCCAAGAATGACCATTTATCCATTTTTTATCTCTTTTTCCGGGATTACTAAAGGAAATTTTAAGGGGATGACACCATCCTGAACATTTACTCCGGTGTCCGGTATCCTCATTATGAGAATTAGCCGTTACAGTAATAAAATCCCAAGTTGAGGTGGGTTTCCAATTAGTATCCCCGGTAGTTTTACATCCCCAGCTTTTGCAATAAAAGTTTTTAGTTCCACCACATTTATAATTCAGAGATCAAGGGCGGTGGAACCCGGGGCATACGTAGAAAGTGAGGATACCAAGCATCATTCTTTTGCCTGCATTTTTGCAACCCGGCCCAAACCAATCAGTTTCCGAAACTTTGGAAGGGGCCGTGTTTATATCATAAGAATCTTCTGTATCCCAATAAGGTGCTCCTATAGCCAATTTACAAACATCAGGAAAAAGATCTGGCCACCAGGTGCAGGGGGGTGTAGTATGACTAATGGACCAGGTTACATCTCCAGTCTGAGAAATTACCTGCCAAGTTAAACGTTGGGGGAGGTGAGGGCTAAAATCACTTACAGTCAGTAAAGGCAGTAAAACCAAAATTATAAGTCTTAGGTTCGTAGAAGCTTGAGTTTGAGCGGGTTGTCGGTTCTTTGGGCCCGCCATCCTGATGATGCCGTCGCTGGTGCAGCCTTCACATGTGAAGCATGGATCCAGGCAGCGATGCCGTCCACTTTTATGGCCGTTGGGGTGGTGAGGAGGACGGTGTATGGTCCTTTCCATCGAGGTTCCAACGTCTGGGTTCGATGCCGACGGACGTATACGGAGTCTCCGACTTGGAAAGGATGAGTTTCTCCCGGTGTTCCCGGTTGGTAGGCCTCGGCGAGTTGGGACCATATTTCTTTCTGGACCAATTGGAGTCCCAGTAGCCTAGCATATAAGTCAGTGTTATTTTGACAATCAGGTTTTATTTCTTTTCCTAAAGTGAGGAGGGGAGGCGGGGCACCATATAATATTTCAAAAGGAGTAAGATGGTATCGGGAAGGTGTATTTCTAACCTGGAATAGGGCCAAAGGAAGGAGCACCGTCCAATCGGTACCGCCAGTCTCCAAGGACAATTTAGTTAGGGTCTCTTTTAGAGTCCTATTCATTCTTTCTACCTGACCTGAACTTTGGGGTCTATAGGCACAATGTAATTTCCAATCAGTCCCCAAATATCTGGCCACATCCTGACTTACCTGGGCGACGAAGGCTGGACCATTATCAGACCCTATTACCTTTGGTGCTCCAAATCGAGGAAAAATTTCTTCTAAAATCTTCTTGGCTACTACAGCAGCTGTTTCTTTCTTTGTTGGGAAAGCCTCTATCCATCCTGAAAAAGTGTCTACAAAAACTAAAAGGTATTTATTACCGTACCTTCCAGGACGCACTTCGGTAAAGTCCATTTCCCAGTAAGTTCCTGGGCGGTCCCCCCTGAGTCTCTTTCCAGTTTCAAGTTTCCCTTTGTGAGCATTTACCTGTTGACATGGGACGCATTCCTGCACAATTTGTTCAGCTAATTTTGTCATTCCAGGGGTTTCGTACCCGGCTTTTTGTAACAAGGCTACCATCTTTTTAGTCCCCAAATGTGTCCATCTGTGCATCTGTTGTAACATGGATTCTGCTTGCTGAGGGGACAAAGTTCCTTTTGTTGTGGCCGGGATGATTTCTTCGTCACGGCCTCGTTTTTCAGGAACTTTATCTGACAGTCCTAGAATGACTTCTCCTGATGCTATTTCTCGGGCCACTTGGTCAGCCATATTATTTCCCCTAATTATTGGGGTATTTCCTTTTTGATGTCCAGGGCAGTGGATGATACTGACTTTAGTAGGAAGCATGAGTGCAGTCAACAAAGCCATGATTTCGTCTTTGTTTTTAATTTCTTTGCCACCTGAAGTTAGTAGCCCTCTCTGTTGGTAAATGGCACCGTGGATATGAGCGGTAGCAAACGCATATCTACTGTCTGTGTAGATGTTTACTTTTTTATTCTCTGCCATCTCTAATGCCCTCGTCAGGGCAATTAATTCAGCTCGTTGGGCTGAGGTCCCTTGTGGTAGCGCCGCTGCCCATATGACTTGTTTTCCGTCTACCACGGCTGCCCCAGTTCGACGCTTACCTTCCTCCAGGAAACTGCTCCCATCCGTGAACCAGGTGAAATCAGCATCAGGGAGGGGCAGGTCCATCAGATCTGGCCTACTGCCGTGTGCTGCGGCCAGTACTTCCTGACAATCATGTATGATGGTGGAGCCTTCCAAGTCAGGATCAGGTAGCAAGGTGGCTGGATTGAGTCCTGTGGCTGGAGCAAACTTGATGCGATCTGAGTTTAGCAACAGGGTTTAGTAATGGGTCATCCTGGCATTAGTTAGCCACCTATCCAGTGGTTGACGGACTACATTTTCCAGGGCATGAGGAGCTGTTATCGTTAGATTTTGTCCTAAAGTTAGTTTGTCAGCATCTTTGACTAGAACGGCCACTGCAGCGATTATCTTTAAACAGGTGGGTCATCCTGATGCCACAGGGTCCAATTTTTTGACAAATAAGCAACTGGGCGATTCCAGGGACCCAATTTCTGAGTCAATACTCCTTTTGCAATGTCCTTATTTTCAGCCACATATAAATGAAAGGGTTTGGTTACATCTGGCAGTCCTAGGGCTGGAGCTGAAAGTAAAGCTCGTTTGATTTGGTCAAAAGCCCGTTGTTCCTTTTCGCCCCAAACGAAAGGAGTGCTGTTTTTGGTTAGGGGGTACAATGGGGCCGCCAGCTCAGCAAACCCTGGAATCCATAGTCTACAGAATCCGGCCATCCCCCAAAATTTTCTAACCTGCCTGGCGTTTTTGGGAGCCGGAATTTGGGCCACCGTATCCTTTCTGCTCTCCGTGAGCCATCTTTGTCCCCCTTTTAACAGGTACCCCAGGTAACTGACCTGTTGTTGGCATATTTGTGCTTTCTTGGCTGAGGCTCTATATCCCAGGGTTCCAAGTTCCGTTAACAGTTTTTCAGTACCCTTGATACAATCTTCTTGGGTCTCAGCAGCTAATAAAATATCATCAACGTATTGGAGTAATGTTACCTGGGGATTTGATTCTCTATATGATGCCAAATCCTGATGGAGGGCTTCATCAAAGATGGTCGGGGAGCTCTTAAATCCCTGAGGTAGCCGTGTCCATGTCAGCTGACCAGACATTCCCGATGTTGGATCTTTCCATTCGAAGGCAAAGTAGGGTTGGCTCAGGGGAGAGAGTCTTAAACAGAAAAAAGCATCTTTAAGGTCCAAAACAGTATACCACATATATTGAGGTGGAAGAGTGCTCAGGAGGTTGTAAGGGTTTGGAACTGTGGGGTGGAGGTCTGCCACCCGTTTGTTTACCTCTCGTAGATCCTGCACCGGCCGATAATCATTTGTTCCTGGTTTTTTTACCGGCAGGAGAGGGGTGTTCCATGCTGACTGACATCTTATTAAGATGCCCAAGTCTAGTAGCCTCTGTATATGGGGACGGATACCGTCTTTGGCTTCTCTACTCATGGGGTATTGACGGACGGTTATTGGGGTGGCAGTTGCCTTGAGTTCCACTAGCACCGGGGGCCGATTTTTTTGCCATCCCCATACCGGCAGTTTCTGCCCAGGCTTGAGGGAACCGAGTTACCCAATCTGTAACATTAACTCGTGAGGATGAAGGCTGCTCGTATAATTTATATTCATCTTCTAATTTCATAGTCAATATTTGAAGTAACCTTCCTTTATTATCAGTTATGGTGGGACCTTCTGGCTGAAAGTGGATTTGAGCCCCTACTTTGGAGAGTAAATCTCTTCCCAGCAAAGGATAGGGGCATTCCGGAATAATAAAAAATGAATGGGTTACTCGTCCAATCCCAAGATCTACTGTCCTTCGTGTGGTCCATGAATATTGTTTATTCCCAGTGGCTCCTTGTACCCATGACCTTTTAGCTGAGATAGGACCTTTTGAGTGGAGAAGGACGGAGTGCTGGGCTCCGGTATCCACCAAAAATTGAACAGGTTCCCCCTCCACTTTAAGAGTTACCCGGGGCTCGGGGAGAGGGTTCGAGCCCTGACTTTTCTAGTCTTCTTCTTCCAATGTTAAGATTTTGTTTTTGGTTGGCCTTCCTCCACTCTTTTTCTTAGGGCATTCTCTCGCCCAATGTCCTTTTTGTTTACAGTAGGCACATTGGTCCTTGTCTAATGGCCGCCTTCTGTCTGCCGTTCGCCCTTCCTGCCTATTTCTATCCCCTATATTTCTTCCTCCAACCACAGTGGCCAGTATCTTACTTAAATTCCTCTCCTGTCTCTTATCCCGTCTTATTTCACGGGCTTCCTGCTCTTTCTGCTTTCTTTCTTCCTTCTCTTCCTCTGTTTCTCTTTTGTTATATACTTTATCTGCCTCTTTTACTAACTCCTGAAGCGAAAATCCCTGCAAGCCATCTAGCCTCTGTAATTTCTTCTTAATATCAGGGGCCGCTTGATCTATGAAAGCCATTGCTATAGTAGCCCTATGTTCCTCCGAAGTTGGATCATAAGGGGTAAAGCGTCTAAAGGCTTCCATTAAACGTTCCAGGAACACAGTTGGAGATTCCTGGGGCCCCTGAGTGACTTCCCTTACCTTAGCCAAATTAGTGGGCCGTCTGGCCGCTCCATGGAGACCCGCCACCAGAGCCTGGCGATACATTTTCAGGCGCTCCCTACCTTCCGGGGCATTGAAATCCCAGTTTGGCCTGACGAGTGGGAAACCAGCATCAATCTCGTTAGGCAGCTGGGTAGGTTGCCCATTGGCGCCTAATACATTTTTTTTCTGGCTTCTAAAAGAACCTGTTGCCTCTCCTCAGTCGTTAGGAGAGTCTGAAGCAGCTGCTGACAATCATCCCATGTGGGCTGGTGGGAGAAAACAAGAGATTCTATTAAAGCGGTAAGGGCCTGTGGATTTTCGGAAAAAGTTGGGTTATGCATTTTCCAATTATAAAGATCTGCAGAGGAAAAGGGCCAATATTGGAGAGGTCTATTCCCTTGGCCGTCGGGGGGGCCATATTCTCTAAGAGGTAGGGCAGTGGAGTCCGGGGAGATAGCCCTCCGGCTCCTAGTGCCCGCTGAGGGACCCCTTTCTTCTTCCATCATGGATGGTTCCCTTGGTGCCAAGGGCAGTGGAGCTGGGGGTCCTCTAGGTGGTAGGGGATTTGGGGCCGGAGGATAAGGGGGTGGGGAATCCAAAAGAAGCAAATCTGACTGCGGGTCAGGATAAATCGCCTTCGGTGGATCCGGGGCGTCGGGTAGCTTCTCCGTGTTGGGGTTTTTCTTTAAGGCTAATATCTCCGACGCTGCTGATGTGTGCGCGGACGTACCTGTTGAGGAAACAAAGGGCCGGACCCACAGAGGCGGGGAGAGAATTAAATCTTCCCAGACCAAGACATATGGTACTTGGTCTGGATGTCCGTGGGGATCTATATTAAATATCTTAGACTTCAGCAGCTTAATCTTGTCTAATAAAAAGGATCCTTCGGGGGGCCATCCTATCTGAAATGTTGGCCATTCAGAGGCACACAAAGTCTGCCACTTTCCTTTCTTTACCTCTAGCGAAAAATTATGGGCTCTGGCCCGAACTTCGGTCCAATGGCTTAGGGTAAGGGAAAGAGGAGTCGTCATAGTTTGTCCCATTGTCGTCCGTCAGAGAAGAAGAATAGACCACAATACAGAAACAGTTAAAAACTCCACGAAACACATATACGCATGGGCCACTGCGAGCTCGCTTCAAAACCGAAACCTCTTCAGATGGCAGTTATCACCAAGGGAACTGCCGAAACCGAGTGAAGGGGAGACAGAGTTTGCCTCTCCTTCCAGATGAGCCACCAGGGCGTCCCCTAGGGCTCATGGACGCCGGCTATTAGCACGTCTGCCTAGCCAGAGGTCCGATACAGATTCCATAATAAGCCGATTCTTACGGCTTTCCTCCGATAATGGCCCACAAAGAACAAAGGACAAACAGACAATCAAGCTCGAGCTTACCTGGTACCTCCAACTCCCGATGTTCTTGTGGTCCGGGGCGAGTGGAATCCCGGACGAGCCCCCAAATGTTAGACCTTCGCGGTCTCCTAGGAGTTTCGACTTGCCCAGGAAACAAGAAGAGTCGGAAGTCGATGCAAAACGCAAGAGGTTTATTGAGGGCCGGTGCACCAGGGTTCCTTGGTCCTCACGCAGGAGGTCGAAGAAGGAACCCTTTTGGGCGCGAATATGTCAGTTTTATAGGTTCCCACTTCCCCGTATGTAAATTATAGATTTGGTTGTGTTCTCCTGCTGATTGGTCCCGGCTTAGGCTCGGACCAGAGAGGGAACTTGTCCCCAGCTGCCTGATTGGTCTTTGACAGACACCTTTTTTACATTTTGTTATCTCCCTCCTTCTCGGAAGGGGGCCGGACATCCTGGAAATTCACCCATTGTCTAAGAAGCCCCTATTGTCTGGAGAGTTCTTAATCATTAGCTGGAACAATGTCCCTCGAGTCCCACATTTGGTTTTGTGGAAGCTGCATTGTGCTAAATTTTACATTTCTTTCTTGAATTAAATGGCTTTTGTTATCCCTTGGGAATACTGAAGACAGCAACAGCAGATTACTACCTACCAGTGGAAAAGTATAAATAGCAATTTTAGCCGCTAGTGATTCTGAAATTGCCCTTAACTTTGTCCTTATAAAAATGCTCCAAGAATTACGTTTTGCAAATCCACAGATTTACTATCCATATTCAAGTCATTTATGTGGAGAAAGAATGTAGCCAGCCTTATCGGTAACACAGGATGTTATAGCCATCAAGCCGTCAGCCACTGAAGCCACACCCAAAGCCGCACCCTGAGGGGATTCAGGATGGAGAAAACAGGATACTGGCCCTAGATAATTAAAGTGCAAATCAAGGGACTGATTTCCATGAGACCAGATTCTTGCATCTCACCATATATACAAAAGTGCTAAATTTATTAACTTAAGATGTCTAGTTTCTTTAATTAACAGTAATCTTTTGATGTTCCAACTACCTGTTTTTTTTTTTTTTTGCAAGAACCCCTAAATACCCTGTGCCCTCCCTTACCTCTTCAGAACAGTCCCTCAGAGCTATCTGAGAGGCTGTCTCCTGACTTAAGTCCTCAGTATGTCCTCCACATAAAACATAATTCTCAACTTCTAGGTTGTGCATTGTTATTCAGTCAACATTTAATTGTATGGCTCATGTAGGTACTATGCCTAAATGTAATGGGATGAGCTGTAAATTATTAAAACTAGATAAATTCTGTCAGCTCTACCACTAGCTGAGATCCAGGCTTTCACCTCTGGATACTTCTGTCATAGACCTTGGCAGATATGGGGTCTGTGTTGGTCTTAAAATTATTCTTAGAATTATGGGGACTCATTCATTCTTTCAACAAATTTTATTGCTTATACTCTGTGTGTCAGTTACAGTGCTGGGTCTTGAAATACAGAAGTCAACACACGAAAATACAAGGATAAAACACATTTTCTACCATATTAACTTTTTTCATTCATTAATTCATCCCTAAGTCATTCAACACGCATCTTCTTATTGAATACTGATGAGGGGTCAAATGCCATGCTAAACACTCAGTATATAACTGCAAACGAGATGGATAGGCCCTGATTTGGATGTCAGTACTATCTTTTGTCCTGCCATATAATGGGTCAGCTTCATTATTCCCTTTACCCTAAGTTTTTATCACAAATTGCTAATGAAAATAAAGCTGTCAGTGGAGTTTCAACATGCATAGGTAAATGAGAACACAGAACTCCCCTTTCGCATGCCCCATTCTCCTCCTTCTAACTCCCTATGTGAACTCACTTTGTGCCAAGACCAAGAAGCTGTGCCCCAATAAGAACCAAGCTGATTTCCTCACACTGACTGGGGCTATTGCTCACTTAGAAGACTTGATGCTTAATTTTGATAAGCAACTAGAAGACCATGGAGACAACCTATAAAAATGATTTGTCTTGGGAGAAAATACTAAAGAGGGTTAATGTGCTGTTCCACATGTCTAACCTCCTGGGATTAAACCACAGGCACCAAGATCACCAAGTGTACTTGGCAACAATGAGCTAAAAATAAAAAAAAAAAGCATCATACTGTTATTGTATTCATTTCCCCCCAAGGCACTCTCTGATAAACACCACAACCTCTAAGGGAATTGAGAACAGCTTCCTTGTGGGGTTGGTTATATAATATATATGCATCTTTTTCCAAGCAGTTAAATCATATCCAGCTATCAGCACACCTTACTTAAGGTGATCGTAATGTATGAGATTAAATGTTCCTACCTGATTGGAAACCTTCTTGTCCTCAATTCATTGGCTGTACTGGATTTGTTTTTCTTGGGTCAGACCTTCAGACTTCTACCAGAAATCGTTCCTTTGGGGAAACCAGGCCTTCCCAGAAACTCAGGAGACTGAAATGGAGACAGCAAGAGAGAAGGAAATTATTTGGACATATAGACCTCAATTGTTTGGTTTTAAGTAAACGTCCAAGCAAACATCTTCTAAATGGTATAATAACTTTAGGGAAATTCACGGTTTATAAGTTTGTGTACTCATAAACTGAACATATTATGATAAGAGTACAGGTTGCATTTTGTGTCTTCAACTCAAGCAAAGACTTCAAAAAAGGCCCAGTTATCCTTTGTTCATCAAGACACAAAGAGAGGGCAAGAAGGGCAAGTTTCGAGGTCTTTTTCTTTACAATTTACTTCCTTTCTTCAGTCTTCAACAAGATCATCAGGAAATTAACTTTACTAAAGTTAATTATTCATAAAATAAACATAGGAACCTGCAGAAGACTATTTCACAGAGACCTGTAATGTACAATATCCATTGCATACATGAACCATGAGCTTGTCTTTTCTAGCACTGGCATACACAAAACTCTGTGTGTGTGTGTGTGTGTGCGTGTGCGTGTGCGCGCGCACATGTGTGTCTTTTTTTGTGATGGAGCCATAGGGAGAAAATAAATCTATTGGCTGCAATTCAGTGATGTAGAAAGATTTAAGGGTAAAGGGGAAGGTTACATCAAGTGAAACAATAAAGTCATGAGGTTGTGGTTCCATAATAATAACAATAGCAGTCTTCTGTAACCAAGGGAGCAGGCTCCTCAAATTATAGTCACACCTGTAAGACCATCTGCCCATAAATTTCACACTATCATTAATGGAAAACAAATGGCACTGTCTCTCCTTCCCTTTATCCATTGGCCATCCTCATATAAACTCTTTTTCTCTTCAAGGTCATGCTCTTTCCTATCTGTTTAAAAATATTAGGATTTAGGAGGAGTGATACGTAATGTGCCGTGCCTTGGTACTTGTACCAGTGACGGCTCTGTAAGGAGCACTGGGTTGTTAGGAGGCTATCAATTGAATTCCCCTAGAAGCAGAACTTGAGGCAATAATTTGAATGCAAACTGCTCATCTGGGAGGTGCTTCCAGAAAACTCAGAAGTGGAGTGGGAATTGAGAATGGAGGCATGGAAGGAAGCCAACAGAGGTGCATTACCGAATAAATTACTCCTGCAGGGAACTGCTGCCAGTACTTCAGGGGAGTTCTGTGAAACTCTACAGAACATGTCTCAGAGTTATCCCAAGAATCGGTGAGAAACTTGAAGTACTTATCTTCCAGTCCCCTCTGTCCTTGGTTGAAAGCTACACCCAGATACTCCTGTACACTTCTGGCCTGCCCTAAGGTGGATAATTGCAGGTGGTAGCATGATTCTATCAGCATATACTGGAATGATGAGTGCTGGGGAGATATGAGTGGAGCATCGAAACCATCTAATACAGTCGGGACAGGAGATATTAATTATTGGCTTGAAAGTCCAAATGGATAACCTTAAATTCCTGGGTTTATGGTTTTACTTTGAGGTATTTAAGCATGATGTATGAGTAAAAATTTCCTCTGTTAAATCAAGTTTAAGGTCCTAACTCCCTAATCTTCTGGAAAACTGTGGTATCTTTTAACAGATTTTGGAAAAGTAACATGATTAAGATTTCAAATTGACCATTCATTCATTCACTCATTCAACAAACATTTATTGAACACCTAAAGTATGTCATGGGTTAAACTAGGCACCAGTGTTACTGTTACTAAAATCATTATAGTGCCACCTAGAATTCAATGTACTGTGACACTCAAATAAGAAGATCCATAGTTACCGTAAAAGATATTACAGAGTGCTATAGGAAGACACGGTAAGACCTTAATTCATGCTGTGGACAGTAGTATATGGGCGATATCAGTAGGGCTTCCTGTAGAAGGCAATTGAAATGGATATGTAACATGAAGGAAGGGTGAAGTTTTGAGGAAAAGAGAAGATAAATTCATGGTTGCCAGAAAATGAATGGTTAAGGATCAGTCCAGAAAGGAGTTCCATTCATAATCAGTATAAGAAATGCTCACTGGGGCTTCCCTGGTGGCACAGTGTTTGAGAGTCCGCCTGCCGATGCAGGGGACATGGGTTCGTGTCCTGGTCCGGGAAGATCCCACATGCCGCGGAGCGGCTAGGCCCCGTGAGCCATGGACACTGAGCCTGCGCTCTGCAATGGGAGAGGCCACAACAGTGAGAGGCCCGCGTACCGCAAAAAAAAAAAAAAAAAGAGAAATGCTCGCTGGAGTGTAAGAAAAGAAGACAATGGAGAGGGTGGTAGAAGCCAGATCATGCATGGTCCATGTATGTATAGTAAGTGCTATGGTCTAGTCTTTGTGTTCCCCTCCAAATTCATACGTTGAAATCTTAATTTCCGTAGCTGATAGTATTAGTAGGTGGGGCCTTTGGGAAATCATTATGGTATTAGTGCTCTTATAAAAGAGACCCCACAGAGCTCCCTAAGCTCTTCTGCCATGTGAGGATACAATGAGAAGTCTGTGATTCAGAAGAGGGCCCTCATCTGACCATACTGGCACCCTATTCTTGGACTTGCAGCCTCCGGAACCGTGAGAAAAAAATTCCTGGTGTTTATGAGCCACCCAACCTGCCGTATAAACTTACAGCAGCCCAAAAGGACAAAGAGAGTTTGGATGTGAGATTTTACTCCAAGAAAGATGGGAATCCATTGAAGGATTTTACCTGGTAACTTAGAAGAGAGAAAAGTTTCATAACACAATCAGGTATTTTTATAAGAAAAATTTGTTTCTTTTTCAGAAAGATCACTCTGGAAATACTGTGACTAGATTTTTGGAGAAGTGTGATGGCAGGCCCGGATATAGAAAGATGAGTTAGTAGTCCATTAATATAAGTCAAACAAGAAAGTGGATATAAAAAGTGTGAATTTGTGGCTGAGAGTTCTTTTCTTTTAGTACTTGAAAAATGTTATGTCAATGCTTCTGACTCCATAGTTTTAGACAAGAAATATGCTGTCATTGGAATTGGTTTCTCAATAAGTGATGCATTGTTTCTGCCTGTCCACTTTCAAGATTTTTTTTGTCTCTACTTTTCAGAAGTTTAATTATGACGCGTCTTGACAAGGATACCTTTGTGTTTTTCCTCTTTGGGTTTGCTCAGATTCTTGAATTTGTGCTTATGTCTTCTAAAAAATTGGGAACTTTTTAGTCATTATTTCTTTGAATACTTTGTCAGTCCCACTTGCTCTCTTTTTTTATTCTGGAACTTTGATGATATGAATGTTAGTGCTTTTGTTACTGTTTACAGGTTCTTGAGATCCTGTTCTTTCTCCCATCTCTACCCCTCAGTCTATTTTTCTCTGTACATTTGGTACACTGTATTGATCTCTTCTAAGTTCATGATTCTATGCTTTGTAATCTCCACTCTACTCTTGAGCAAAGTTTTTTGATTGTTGTATTTTTCAGTTCTACTGTTCTCATTTGTTTTTATTCTTATAACTTCTAGTTCTTTGTTTACATTTTCTGTTTCCCATTTCTGTCAAGGAACACATAATTGCTAATTGAAGCATTTATGTGACAGCTTATTTAAAATCCTTGTCTGATAATTTCAATAGATGTTTTCTCTCAGTGCTGGTGTAGGTTTATTGTCTTTTCTCATTTATTCTGTGATTTCCTGGTTCTTGGTGCCATGAGTATTTTTCAATTGTATTCTAAACATTGTGAGTTATTACATGACTCTGTATCCCATTTAATTTTATTATTACTTTTTAGGAGGAAGTCATCCCATTGGAGGTGTAGTATGAGGACTGGGGGGTTATGTACAGATTTCCATTGGGCCCTACTGTCAATACCCCAGCAAAAGTGGGCACTTACATTGTCTCACTGCAGACAGATCAAGTAGAAGTTCAGCTATCCTTTTCGCCCTTCTGACACCTTCCCCCCAAAAGTGGGAACATTAATATCATTGTGTTGCCTTTTAGTAGGAGTGCAAGTTCATCTCCCCAGTAGATTTCTTGACACCAGGGCAGGGGAGAAGTGAAGTGTTTGCTGTCCTTCCTCCCACTTCATTCCTTCTTGTTGATGCCGGGTGTGGGTAGAGGGTCAGCTACCTGCTGGCCCCACTGACACCAGGGTAAGAGGAAGAGAACTGCCAACTAGCCCTGCTGGTGCCATCTCGTTCTGTCTTACTGCCTCAGGATGGTTATGGGGATTCAGCACCCCATTGGGTCTCACTGGCACCATGTGTTGGGGGTTAGTGGGGTGCCTACTCCCTCCAACCTGTAACATCCTATTCTTATCGATGTCAGGGAGAGACGGAGGCTAGGTCCCACCACTGGACCCCACGACTGTGTGAGGGCAGCCCAGTGTTAACTAGCCTGTCAGGCACCACCTTTGAAAGTCTCTTTGCTAATGCAAAGGGGTGGAGGCTCAGCTCACCACTGCACCACACTGAAACAGCCCTGGTGGCGAATCAGAGCGCTGCCTCTTCTGGAGGGCAGGAGTGGGGTGGTGTGGAAGATCAAATCCTAGCTTGGCCCAACTGAAACCACAGGACATAGGGGATGGGTGCAATATTCCACTGGCACTTGGCTCGAGTAGTGTGCATATTATTGTCCAAATGGTTTTCTGTCTTTGGCAACCCCTTTCCTCATACCTTGGCTAGGGGGAACGGGGGTTTTGTGTTTTCTTTTTTGAAGCTTTTTTGTCTGTTGTTCTGTTGGTGGTTATTGATTGGGGGTTCCTGTAATACCCTCTCCAGGATGTATGGGAAGCAACAGGAAACACAGGGGACTCACCACCATGTTATTCCTCAAGTCCCAAAGTCCCTAGTTAAGCCTGCCTTCTCATTTCCACCTTTCAGTGTCTTCCTATGTTTGTTTGTTGTTATGTTCAGGGCTTTAGTTTTAAGTGGAAGAACCTGGGAGAAACGGGCTACTTCATCTTCTCGGAAGATGGTCTGGAGGCCTGGAGGCCTATGGTCTGGAGGCCTATGGATGTTACAAAGTACTGCTGACTGTAAATTAAAATTTGATGATATACACCTTGCCCTTTAAGAATTATTCTGCTAGATGATGTGGCTTCCCAAAGTAGTTACAATTTGATTTTCATACTTCTAAAAGTCAAGTGTTTGGCTGGAGTTGAAATTTAAAGATAAGCAAGAGATGAGGCTAAGATGATCTATGTGGTAACAGATTAAAGTTGGAAACATCAATATACATTCATGTTTAGCTTAATATTGCTTCATATTACCTTAATACACATGGTTATGTAGAGAGATACTTATAGATATGTGCATATACATGGGTAATGTACACACATATTATCTCTTTGCTCTGTCAGCTGAGAAGACCTAGAAGCAATGACATCCGGGCAGCAATTAGCACACCCCACACCCAGATCCTGCTGTCTAATACTGTTCTCCACTAAAAAGACCTAGTTATCCTTGAAGAAATAGCTGATTCTAGGACTGGGGCAGTAAATATACAAGATTTATATACAAGATCATCTTATAGTGTCAGAAAGTAAGGAAGTTCCAAAAAAATATATAGGATGGGGATACCTCAGAGTGGCACATGAGCCACTGAACTGAAAAGAGTTCACAAGGGTCAGGACTAGAGCAATTTGAGGAACAAAGTAACTAACGTAGAATTAGATTATAACCCAAAGTATAAAATAAAAATCCATGAGTTCTTCTGATATAAATAAATAATTGGATACATAAATAAATGCGGGAGAATAGATAAATCCCCAGTGCAAAAGAATTCCAAATAGTTTATGTAGTACTCCATCTTAAGCATAACTCTCTATTCCTTAGTTGTGGGCTGAGCATATTGACTTCCTTCCAAAAAGTACAATATGGAGAAGGGAAAACAGTAATTTTACAATGGAGAAACCTGAAAAACACTACCTCAGCCTGGTGATCAAGGTCGACCTCAGCATTCATAATGCACATTGATACTTTGTACACTTGATGTGATCTGACAAAATAACCCTTCTACTCTTGTGGTCTTCCTCCCCAAAACACATAATCCCAATATTCATGAAAAATGCATCAAACAAATTCTAGTAGTGGGCATCCTACACAAACCTAACTACTCAAAATTGCCAAGGTCATGCAAGGAAAATCTGAGAAGCTATCAAACCCAAGAGGAGCCTAAGGAAACATGGCAACTAAATGTAATGTGATGCTTGGGATGAAATCCTGGAATAGAAAAAGGACATTAGGTAAAAACTAAGGAACTGGACTAATGTATGGACTACAGTAAACAATAATGTATCAATATTTGTTCATTGATTGTAACAATGTAACATACTAATATAAGTTGATCATCATAGAGGGAAATGGGTATAGTGTATATGGAAACACTTTATACTATCTCCTCAATTTTTCTGTAAAATTAAAACACTTCTAAAAAATAAAGTCTATAAAAACGTTGTGTTTTCTTGTTTTATGATTATGTGCCTGTATTTCCTAATAAATATGTAAATTTGCTTTGCCTTCCTTGATACTGATATTAAAGAAAATACTAAGTAACTCTGAAAGAATTTGTAACTCCAATTTAACAAGCAATAATTCTTGGTATTAACTTTTTAGGAGAACCCACTGAATAAATCAAAGCAAATTGTCTTTAAATGCTGAATTGCTTTCCAGTGTTTAATCTTTTATATGATTAATGCATACCACAAGCATGGTTCTGTTTCAAAGGGCAGAAAACATTGATTGTAGGCCATGTCTAAAATACAGTGAAACATTAATGTATGATGCTATAACAACTTTAATGTATTTTATGTTTTCAAAATGATGAATTGTTATTTCACTCAATAAAGTATTCACTTTTATACATTTCCTACCCACCTTTTCCCAGAACACCCACAAGGAAATGATACTATCATCTGATATTAGGTTCATCAATTTAAATTGGAGTTTTTGGTAGCTGTGGTTGCCAACGGTACTGGAATGTGCGATACTTTTACAAATCCTCTCCATGGCAAAATCTGATCTTCACCAAGTAAATCACAGTAGGTGCCTAAAGCCAAATTACATATAGCTTTGTAGCTAGATTACCATGCATTTTACTTAGAGGCACGATAGAATGTAGAAAAGGCCATTTCTCCTTCTGTCTTTTTCTGCTCAAAGGTCACTCACCATCTCAAAAGTTTTCCATAAATTTAGACTATATAATGTCACTTAATGTGAATGTAGCTCAACATTCTGTTTTAGTACAGCTAATCTCACAGTATTTTATTGGTCCTAAATATGTAAATCATCAACAAATTTTTGTACTTAACTTTTCTTTTTTTGATATGGACCACATTTTAAAGTCTTTATTGAATTTGTTATAATACTGCTTCTGTTTTATGTTTTGGTTTTTTGGCTGTGAGGCATGTGGGACCATAGCTCCCCGACTAGGGATTGAACCCACACCCCCTGCACTGGAAGGCGAAGTCTTAACCACTGGACCACCAGGGAAGTCCCTGTACTTAACTTTTCAAAATAATTAAAATAAGCTATTCAACACATTTTTCCTTTAAAAAAAAAAAAAGGCAATTCTTCTTAGGCTGGCCCTGGGCACATACATGACTTTGCCATTTTTTCCATGGATTATTTTCTTATCTGTTGTACTGTGTCACATTTGTTCTACCTTCTCAAAAAGAAGCATTTAAAAATTCATCTATGCGTTCATGCATTCATACATTTATGAAATAAATCTATTGAACACCTACATACGGCACAGAAAAAGAGGCAGAAAACTAATCTGGGTTGCACAGAAAGTAATGAACTCAGTTAAAATTTTTGGTGAAAACAGGTGTTACTCAATCTATTGGAAATTACATTTCATTATGGGGACTCACAGACTCAAGGAAAACCAAGACCTAAATAATAATAAAGTAATAAAAGTACTAGCCATTTACTGAGTGCCTGCTTTTACCTGACTCTGAAACTCTAAAATCATTACGGATGTTTTGAGGATTGTCTGATATAATTGTAATTTCTATTTTACAGATGAAAATAACAAGGTTCAGAGACATTAGGTTACTTGCCTAAAGTGAAGTGGCCCAGAAACTACAGAACTGGAAATTGAACCTTAGATTTCATAATGCCAAAATCTGTGCTTTTAATCACAATGTGTGTGTGTGTGTGTGTGTGTGTGTGTGTGAGAGAGAGAGACAGAGAGAGAGAGAGAGAGAGAGAGAGAGAGAGAGAGAGAGAGGGAGGGAGGGAGGGAGAGAGGGAGAGAGGGAGAGAGGGAGGGAGGGAGGGAGGGAGGGAGGGAGGGAGGGAGGGAGGGAGGATGTGTTTAATAGAGAACTTCTGAGAAATGGCAAGAAAACTGCCAGGTACCCATAAAACAATAAATGAGGAGCTTCTTACTATACAAGTAATTGTTAACCTTATGGCTGAACTAAGGATCTCTCACTTTTGAACTAAGAAATCAAAAGCTTCCAGAAGTTGAGTCTAAATTTTACACTTACATAAGATACTTCATACAGAATGCTAAAGTATACTAACTAAAGAGCTCTGAAAATACTGGAAGCATTCATACTAGTATGATTTCATAATGTGGATAATAGAGGATTTAAGAAATTGGCAGATGCAACTGCACACTCATTTGTTATCATTTCTGTGAAGGGCAAGATAAATCAATAAAATGAGAAAAATGAAAAAAGAATGGCTAGCAATTTTAGGTAGTTTGCTTAATCTCCATACTAGGAAAGACTAAGCAAAAAAAAAAAATTCTCGAAATTTTATTTTGAAAGCGCCTACAAGTGTATATGGTCTTTTTATACCAAATAACTTGGAATTATGAACTGTCAAATAAGTCTAATCTTCTCTGATGATAAAATTGCTGACTTTATTTGAAACTATGAAATGAAAAATGAGGTAATAATCAGAAATTCTTAAGAAAAGGAGCAGACAAAACAAAATTATAAGAGTTATGTTAAAAAATATTTTGAAACAAACATAAAATCCCCATTACTGGTACAGAGCTTTTAAAACTTTATTTTGGTTGTAAGTTTTAATAAATATTGATATGTTTACATAATTACTGTCATAAGGAAGACACAATTTTAGGTCAGCTTTCTTCATTCTTTCTTTATTAAGCATTATTTTATTTTGCTCCATCATCTTGTAAGTATAATATAGTAACTGTGTCATTTTCTACTAAGTGGATATAATTTCCTAAACTGTTTTCCTATTGTTAACAATTAAAGGTGTTTCCAATTTTTTGTTATTACAAATGACATGACAATGAGCATCTTTATATAATAATTTTCTGGATTATAAATTATTTATCGGCATAAGCTTCCAGAATTAGAATTAATGTGTAAAAAGCTATTAACATTTTTATCTTGCTAGACATTGCCAAATTACTTGTCAAAAGATGGAACCAAATTATATTGCAAAAATCTTTGCCAACAGAAAACATTATATACAATTTTTGATTTTGCTAAATTAATAAGTTGGAATCCTATGTTCCATTTCTTTGAATTCTTTGATAACAGAGTGCTGCTGGAGGCTGGGAGGGCAGCCATGTCCATGAAGGCTCCCCAGAGTTGGAGCAGGGAAGTGGAAAAAGGTAAAAAAAATACTAATTGTATTTTCCCTCGATTGTTATCTCTCATTCTTTTCTGCCTCTGTGTAACTTATATCCAGGTAGCTGGAGAAAAATCATGTGGCAGGGCAAATTGGTATTCCAATAAATTAATAATCACCAACTTCAAATGGATTTTCAAGACTGGAAATATTGCTCTGACTTACAGTAAGTTCTTTCTAATTCTCCTTAAGGACTATTTTCTTAGAAGCTTTCCCTACCCTCCTCAAATTTTCCTCCATCCTCTCTACTTCCTTCACTCTGAGCTGGTGAGGCGCTTCATAACTCATTAGGAACACAGAAGTCAGTAAATAGTCCACTGCCAAATCCGTTAATTCATTAGCATTTGCATTGATCTTTGTATTCCCTTTCACTACAGGAGTTCAAGTTCAAAGGCCACGTGCACTACAGATAGCATTTCATTTTCTCTCATCTTCTCAAGTACTTCACAGCACTGCATTTTCTACAACCCATCTACTCCTTATGAATGATTCTTGCCAAAATTCAACCTCATTCTAGACTAGTAACTCCAATTTAAAATGTTAAAAACTATACGTGTAACATGAAAGCCTCCCTCCTCCTCTAATCCCTGCATATCTTCTTTAGCCAATTCATGTCTGAACTTTTCAAAATTGTTATCATCATATATTGTTTCCATTTCCTCACGTCCCATTTACTCTATAATTTACATCCATCTGACTTCTCTCACCATAATCTCTCTGCCCATTGTCCTGAAATTTTACTTATGAAGGTCACCAGCGATCTCCATGTCAGTATAGCCAATGAATAGTTTTTGTCCTATTTCTAGGCTCTTTCCTTCTTTAAAAAAGAAAAAGAAAAACAAAAACCATTTTTTTTCCTCTATGCTTTCACACTCTCATCATCTTCTGTCCTGGTATATTTTACTGGCTTTCTGTGTTTAATCTGATTTCTAATATTCTATGAGTTTCCTTTATCTTCAGTGGAATAAACCACTATATGAAGGATTATTCTCAACAGTTAGTTCTCATAATAACAGTACTAGTAGCAGCAGTCAATACTTCTATAATGCTTATCACGTGCCAGACACTATTCTAAGACACTGTTTAAATACATATATATAGACACACACACATATATATATAGTTTTCCTCCTCATAGGCATATGAAATAAGCCTATTATTATACCCATGTTACAAATGAGAAAACTGAGGCAATGAGAGGCCAAGGTCCCATGATCAGTACTTGGTGAAGCCCCACCTGAGTTAATGCTGGAACTTTAGAGTAGACAAGTTAAATAATGTCTCACAGATTGGCCTTAAAAGTGAGCAACATTCAATTCATGACTTGTAAAAGTATCAGAAAAAAAGGAAACATTTTAGTTAACAGATTATTGGCAAAGATATAAAAATAATTAAATGCCAATTTCCCTGGGTATTCCCTGTGTACTTTAGGGGTAAAAATAGTATTTGTAAAGTGATTTAAAAATGTGCAAATATTACCTGTGGGATATAACCTACGGGTGAAGAGCACTAACTCTAAAATTAATTTGCCTGGATCTTTTTTCCCCAGCTCCACCACTTATTAGTGGTGGGAGTTCAGGAGTGGTACTTCTTTGTGTTCCACTTCCTCTTTGAAAATCAAGGGCTTAATAACCTCACCCATTTTACAGGGCTGTGGCGTGGAATTAATACATGTAGAGTGGTTAGGAATCCACGCCACTCTTAAGTCTTTGAAAATCAATCTTACTATTGTTGTTACTACTATTATTAATTTGTTAGCTGTCCTTGAAAAAGTTTGCCAGCAGTACTCACTTGCTTTCCTTTTTGTTTTATATTCTCTACATCCCACTTAAGCGTTCTACCAAACCTTCAGAGGCTCTTTTCAGATATTTTACACCTCTTTACTTGTTTGTCACAGCAGAAGTTAAAGGAGTGTGGCTCCCCTTGATCAAACAAACCAGAACTTTGGTTTTCTCCCATTCATACACATTGGTGAACAGATGTGAAAAAACGACTCCATGGGGCTTTCAGTCTGGAGCCAAACATCCAGGCTCTGTGTAACTCGACACTATTATGCACACATGTTGGTCCCTTAGGACCCAAAAGAATCTCAACTAAGCCCATCATTATTTCAGGAATATGACGAATGCTTTTCGTGAAGTAGGTGAATGTAACAGAAATACAAGAAAAGACAGGGGTGTTTTGTATCACAACTTTTTGAGAAATGCTCAGTGCTCTAAGATGTAGCTGACAATTCCCCCATCAGCTAATGCTTTCAAAGTGACCATAAATTTCACCATAAAGACATTTTTTCAGCAATGGCAATAACGCGGTGACTATACTGCTCAATTCCTCACAGTGTCAGCATTAAATACATTAAAAGGGTAAGTTAAAATATCTGTCTGATTGCTTCTGACATAACCCCGAGATCTCTTTTACTTCTGTACTCCATCAATTATAATGTGGAACATTAAGACAAATTATTTCTAAACACTAACAAGGAATGTAGCAACAAGTGGCAGACAATCAAGGGGAATTTTGCCACAGCGTGGTGCTTATTTTGTTACAAGCCGGAGTGCAAACCCGAAGGATGTAATTTAGAGGAAACTCTGTCCTGTCTATTCTCTAGGAACTAGAACGAGGAGACTGAGAGAAGATGATTCTGGGTAAATCAAACCGTTTTCTCCTAATTACAGCTGACTAATAGGGAGCAAACTCCCATGGAAGGCTGTGATCTGCTTGAAGAAAGCTACGAGGTTGCCCTGGTTAGGGTCTTTCATATACAGTCATTCAAGCTCAGACTTGATCATCTGTCAGGGATGCTACAGTAGGGAGAGTTTTGCCGTAGCTCTGAGACTCAGCAAGATCACTTCCAACTCTAAAACCTACAATTTTAATCTAATCACCAACACCAGCCATCATTAAGAGCGACCTTAAATAACTCCAAATCTGTTCATCTACTCACATATTCTTTACACAGTCAACAGACCTCGAGTGATTACTACATGCCAGACACAGTTCTAAGACACAGAATAAGGGATAAGAAAGGTAACAACCTCTGTCACTGTGGGGCTTGAGTTCTTTGGGAAGAAGTTCATCTAAATACAAAGAGACACCAAAGATAATATTTGTTTTTATGATTATTCTGTGAAAGAAGTAAGGTAATCTGATAAACTGGGACTAAGTTAGGCCGGTAGGACAATCAAGGAAAAAATATCTTTAAGAGATGAGTGCCAAAGAATAGAAAGGAATCATTTATGGACAATTTTTCTGGAAATAATATTTCCAAAACATGGGAAAAACAAATACAAAGGCCCTGAGGCAAGGTGGAGCTTAACTACAATCAAGGAACAAAAAGAAGCTAAAAGGTTAGCTTCTTGCACCCTCTTGCACTGCTGGTGGGAATGTAAATTGATACAGCCACTATGGAGAACAGTATGGAGGTTCCTTAAAAAACCAAAAATAGAATTACCATATGATCCAGCAATCCCACTACTGGGCGTATACCCAGAGAAAACCATAATTCAAAAAGACACACGCACCCCAATGTTCACTGCAGCACTATTTACAATAGCCAGGTCATGGAAGCAACCTAAATGCCCATCGACAGACGAATAGAAAAAGAAGTGGTGGTACATATACACAATGGAATATTACTCGGCCATAAAAGGAACGAAATTGAGTCATTTGTTGAGACGTGGATGCATCTAGAGACTGTCATACAGAGTGAAGTAAGTCAGAAAGAGAAAAACAAATATCGTACGTTAACGCATGTATGTGGAACTTAGAAAAATGGTACGGATGAACCGGTTTGCAGGGCAGAAGTTGAGACACAGATGTAGAGAATAAACATATGGACACCAAGTGGGGAAAGCCACGGGGGTGGGGTGGGGTGGGGACGGTGGTGTGCTGAACTGGGCGAGTCGGATTGACATATATACACTGATGTGTATAAAACTGATGACTAATAAGAATGTGCTGTATAAAAAAATAAATTAAATTCAAAAATCAAAAAAAAAAGAATACTGTCTACTGTCCTCCGCGCCCCCTGGAACACTCTCTCTAAATATCCAGGAGGTGCTTGCAGAATGAATGAATCAATGAACAAACAAGCTCACTCATTTCAAATGTGCCGTCACATGAGTAATCTGACCTTCTAAGAAGTTAAGCTTCTGGAAGGAGCCCATTTTCTTAACGTATTCAGCATCGAGTCATCACAAAATATGAACTCTTAAAAGGAATGCCCTCTCACTTCCCATGAGAAAGCAAAATTCCTCAGCAGGGAAATGGGAGGGTAGCAGACATTACCCGCAAAGCTTTGGGAAGGCTGCGGCTCACTGAGCACTTCACTAGGGCCCCTGACCGCCTGCCTGGTAGTAGGACAGACACACCAGGAACGGCTGCTGACCGGCAGAAAGAGCGCCCGGCCAGGCAGGCAGCACACCCCGCACCCTGCCAAGCGAGGTCCGGCCAGCAAGGGAAAGACGCTCTCTCCACTTCAGCACCGCCCACCACTAGAAAGCCAGGTCCTGCCAGGGCCTGGACAAACGAAGCCTTCCTTACAAGGGTTACAAATCTGTGGCCTTGCTCTGCCTCGAATAAAAGACAGAGACGGGGACAACGTGACCATCTCCAGATGAACTTTCAACTTCGTTTCAAGTCCCTGGGTGCTGGGTCACAGTGCATTTCTAAACTTTTCCAATACTCAAAAATACCAATTTCTAAGATGCAGAAGGGTTGTTAAACATACGCTTCGCACAGATCCCAGTCCCACTCCTGAGTATTTTCTCAAGTGAGGTAAAAACCCAAGTTCACATGGAAACCTGCCCTGGGATGTTTACAGCAGCTTTATTCCTGATCCCTTCAAAACTGGAAACATCCCACAAGTCCTGCCACCCGCAGGTGAATGGACAAACGGAACATGGAATACAACACAGCCAGAAAAAGGAGTGGCTTCTCATACCCGCAACAACAGGGATGACGGACTTCCCTGGTGGTCCAGTGGCTAAGACTCGGCGCTCCCAATGCAGGGGGCCCGGGGTCCATCCCTGCTCAGGGAACTAGATCCCGCACGCTGCAACGAAAACATACTGCACGCGCCAATGAAGATCCCATGTGCCGCAACTAAGACCCGGCATAGCCAAGTAAATAACTAACTAAATCAATGTTTAAAACAACAACAACAACAACAAAAAACGCGGGATGAATCTCGCATAGGTTTTGCTGAGCTAAAGCAGCCAGAATCAAAAAGCTACATGCTGTTGTTCCGTTTATCTGGCTTTCTGGAAAAGCCAAAACCTTAGGGACAGACAGGAGATTAGCGGCCAAGAAGCTAGAGGCGCGCTGGCGCCAAAGGGCAGCAAATGGCATGACAGGATTGCTCTGCCTCCTGACGGCGATCATCTGTCAAAACTCCTACAACTGTGCACTACAAGTGAACTATGCTTCACGGCTACTAAGGATAAACAAATGATTACATTTTGAAAAATGTGCCGGCCAGCCAACCCGTGCATGACAAGTGCAGTAAGAGGGGCGGGGAGGCGAGGCAAGTGGATCAGCTGGACTTCTGAAGGTTCTCCCCACTTTCAGTGTCCCTCCCCTGGGATGTCTCCCCGCCCTGCCCACTGCTCAGGCCGCCCACCAGGGCCACCCGGAGTTACCCAACCAGAAAAGCCTGAGCTCAGGCTCAGCCGCGCCTCCAGGCACAGGAAGGGCAAAAAATAGAAAGCGCCAGTGCGCGGTGGCGGGCTGGAAACCCTCGGACCTCAGATAACTGCGGGGAACCGGGGCCCGGGAGTCAACATCGGCTCCCAGGCGGTCCCAGCGTCCCGACCCCGACCCCGGCCGCGACACACTTTCCACAAACTGACACACACGGAGCCCGCGCGAGGGCCGGGTCGCCTGGAGGACGGTCCCCCGCAAGCCGAGCGCACGAAAGGGCGCCCCAAAGGCGCCGGCCCAAGACGCCCGCTGCGCTTTCCCTCCGGAAGGTGGGCTGCGGGGCCCAAGCGTAAACCCTGAGACAAGGAACACGCGCACCACGCCGCCACGGGGGACGAGAGGCCGAGCGCCCACCTAGCCGGACACCCTGCATTTCTACAATCACCGGACGCCTGTGTAAATTTCCGACTGGCCTGTCATTTTCCAAAGGCCACTCAAGATCAGGGGACAGAACGCCTCCTCTCCAAGTGTCCTGCCAGCCCACCCACTCAAGATCAGAGGGACAAAATGCCTAACTAAAACAAAACAAAACAGAAACAAAAAAAAAAACTGGAGTGAGGGAGGAAAGGGTGCCCTGAAAAATAAAAAAAAAAAAAAAAACAACTAAGCACGTTGACAGCGCTAAGAATACACTACCAGGAAAAAGAAACCCTACATGTCAGATCCTAAAGTACAGAAGGGCAAGCCCGCCGGCAGTCCAGGCCCGGGGGGACCGGGGTCCCCAGCCCTGCAGAGCCAACCGCAGACCGGCTCGGGCGCCCCTCGGAAGCGCGGGGTCCCCGCGGCCGAGTCGGCGCCCCCGGCCGGCGCCGGCTCCCCTCTGCCCACCCTGCGCGCGGGGGCTGGAAACTGCCGCGGAGAACCACGGCGGGGCGGGAAGGGGGGATCCAAAGAGGGTCTGGAGACTCGAGTCGCTCCGTTTCTCGGTGGGCTCAGCGCGCGCCGTGGGGGAAGAGGGGAGGGGGTCCGGGAGGAGGGGACGGGCGGCACTTACGTAGACCGGCAGCGGCCACGGGTAGACGGCGGGCTCGGTCCCCAAGAGTGACTCCAGCCTCAGCTCCAGCTTCTCCCGCATGTCTTCGCGCGCGGCCCCCGCACCGCGCTAGTCTGGCGATTGGGGGAGGGGCGCGGTGCCGCCGGCGGGGGCGTGGCAGACGGGCAGGCGGGAGGCTGAGGGGAGGGGGCCTGGCCTGGGCCTCAGCTGCCGCCACCGTGCTCCCGCCCGGCCCTCGGCTCCCTCTTTGTGGTCACAGGCCCGGGGCCCCCAGCGCTGCTGCGAACTCGGGCCGGCGTGAGGCGAGCACAACGATCCGGGGTCCTGGCTGGAACACTCGCGGCGCGCGCGGCCCACCCCGCGGCCTCGCACGCTCTCACGCACGCACGCACGTACGCATGTACGCACGTCTTCGGCTGCCTTCGGCCACCCCCACCGGCCCGAAGTGGGGACCCGGGGAGACCATTACTCTGGCTTGAGGTGCTTAAAGGGAAACTCTACATTCTTGTCCAAAGCAAGGAAAGTTCTTTTCAAGAGCGAAAATGTTGGAGTTGGAATGACTTGGGCTGGACTCCTACCTTTACGTTTTGGGTAATTGTTGCAGTTTCCCTGAACCCTAGTCCCTCATCTGACTGTGGAAATAAACATAACATAAATGAATAGCTCATTAAATAACTGATGTCTTCTCTCTCCCATCCTTGCTTTAATCAAGAATTGGTTCACTCAACACTGATTCTCCTTTGATTTGCTCTAACACAGAGACAAGAAAGCTAAGTATTCAATTTTCCGAGCTGCAATCCAGCTAGCGGTGGAGATATGACACAGTTCTGACCAATGGTATGTAAATTTAGTCTGATGGGAAGGGCTTCCATTAGGTAGAAGACCTGTGGTCCTCCTATCTTCTTCTTGATTGGGAAGCAGGCATGATGGCTGAAGGTGCAACACATCTCCTGCCGTCATGAGGATGAGAGTCATGTCATCAGGATGGTGGAACCAGAGGATAGAAAAAGCCTAGTCCCCAACAATACCGTAGAATGGATATTAAATGATACCGGACAGGCAGAAAGGTTCATTCAGGAAAAAACTTTTATTATCCTTCATGAGAGATTAGTTTTCTTCCTATTACCATAACACAGAACCCATTTCATATAAACAAATCATCTGGTTTTGCTATGCTAAGAGAGAATGTGCCTCCTCATTGCCTAGAGTTACATTTCAGAATGACTGAATGCTGGAAATATCGTGTGGCTCAACCTTAAATATCTGACAGAAGCAGGACTCAGACCCAAGTCTTTCTGATTCCGGGGCCCATGTTATTTATCACTGCACTCACATGTTGCCCCGCTCCAGGTACTCAGTAAACTCTTAAAGAAAAGCTGCTGATTGATGATGAATTAAATAATTTCTCTCTATTTTTACATTAAAGAGGCTCTTCTTTCAGCACAATCTCATACACTGAAACCAAATGTCTCCATGAGCGGATTCTTCTCTCTGTAGAAGTGAGAACTGAGCTGGGAGACAGCTGAAATAAATTTCGTGTGGCGTTGGCCTTGAATGTACTGATGAAAGGCACAACCCGGAGTTCTTTGGCTGGGCCCCGCAGGATAGCACACTTGTGGCCTTAGAGGCATGGGACTGGGGAACCACTCAGAGAAAACTGTCAAGTGCACACACAGCAAGAATAAGCCTCCACCTCGGATGGCCTTGCTTGGCTCCGTAATCGTAGCCCTTTTAAGGGATCATAGCAGAGACAGCAAATTCCACATTAATCCACTTTTTAAGAATAGAAGAGATGTTGTTCAGTATGAGCCAATAAGCTGTTGTGACTCAAAATGGGTCACAGACATTGCCTTTTGCCCAGGTTGAAGGCCAAAAACATACTGGGCATTGTGTCCAAAATGGGAGTGAAGTAGTCTAAGTCCAGACAGCTTACATCCTTGATTCTATGGCTTAGTCAAGCATTGTGTTCATTGGAAATAGAATCTAGATTTCCTCCTACTTATCCAAATCCTGAAGTATTTGTTTCAGACACAAAATGCTTGGGACAGTTATATATTTCCCTCTAAGTGCTCTGTTGCTTCTTTCTAATAACATAATGAAAAAGCCTCAGTTAGACACTAATGATAGTAAATTTTTAGTCAGGAAAATAGTATACGCTCATAGTTGAATTTTCAAATAGTATCAAAAGGTCAAGAGGAGCATCCACTCTGTGCCTGGTGCTGGACCAGGACTTTTATCCGTTTGTGATGTTTTCTCATGGATGAAACAAACTCATCCCGTTGTAGGAGACGGGCTGGAGAGTGTGACATGGAAGGTCTTTCTCTACCTCCAGGGACCTGGGAGACTAAGGAAGTCGTGAGAAAGAATGGTTCTGTCACAGGGTGATGCTGTGTCAGAAATGCTTTCCAACTCAGCCATGCTGGATGGGAGGTCTGTTTTGGGAAAGTGGCTGAGAGTGTGTGTCACTAAACTTACATATCATTGGTCAGAACTGTGTCACATCACCACTGCTAGCTAGATTGCAGCTAGGAAAATTGAATACTTAGTTTTATTGTCTCTATGCTAGAGTAAAGCAAAGGAGAATCAGTGCTGACTGAACCAATTCTTGGTTAAGGCAGGGATAGGGGAGAGAAGACATCAGTTATAACCTAAACATCAGCCAGGTAGCCTAAACGTTAGTAATATGAAAACTGACCCAAGAGATGGGATAGGCAAATGAAGCTTCCATAGCAACATATGCCTCCAGGGGAGACAGGTCCCTCCTGTATCATCCACAGAGGTTCTTTCTGCACCCATGCTGTGCGCCTGCTGACCACAGCAGCTGCACTGAGCCGGGCCCCATCTTGGCCTTGTGGGTTTGGTGGTCAGGGGCATGTGGCAGCACAGTGGGATGCTTTGGTAGTGAATTAGCCAAGGGGGGCAGGCGGCTTTTACTCTGAAACAGTGGCAGCTGCAGCCTCATTGAAAGTATGCAGTCACCTGTGGGACTGAGCAGCTTTTCTCTCTGTAAAACAAGGGCTAAATATTTGAACTGGGGAAAGCCCTGGGAGGAGTGGTAACCTGAAAGAGGCCAGAAGAAACTTCTTAAGATGATAAGGTGAGGGGGCTGCGGGTGGTTAGAGAGGTTTAATTTAATTCAAATAGCTGGGTTTGAAGTTATTTTATACCCTACCTGGGTAAAGAAGGAAGACACCCATCACTGCCTTTAATCCTCAAAATATTCAGAGGTCCGTATTATTATCTACATTTTGTGTATGAAGAAATTGAACCTGAAAAAGATGAAGGGGGCTTGGCCAAGGTCACGTGGTTGGCCGGTAGGTGGACACCAGTTTGGCCCGTAAGATGCGTTTTTACCACAAGCCATAGCATCTCAAGACTGAGACATGCTACATGCTAGCCTGAACGTGCTAGTTTAGGGGCTAAGTGCCCAATTTTACCAGCATGAATATCCATTCCTCTGGGCCATCTGATAGCCAGGAGGATCACATAGCTTGGCAAGGAGATCCTATTACTGTGTTTTGTAACAGGTATTATTAGGGCAGAGCGGGATGACCTAAGATGTGGAATGGAATTGGTCCAACGTCTAGGAGCCATTCCTCTATCCTTAACCTTTCTCAAAATCATCAGGTCGAGTCTGGTTAGGCTATCATAGTAGAGTGAAGGTTCACTTGCCTTATAGGCAGCAGTTGGCAGGGACCCCAGTTAACTGTGTTCAGAGACTATCTCAAAATTGTTTCAGGGGTTGCCAGTAGCAGTGAAATTATACTAGGGTAGAGTTTCTGAACTTCATATTGTGACAGTCCTGTAGTCAGTGACTCTTTAAGTGCCTGCCTCACCATGAACTCCCTTTTGAGAAAAGTGCACGTAATTACATACTTTAGTGCTTGCCAACTCAGATGCCTACAAGGGTCAGGCATGTAAGTAAATCAGTGAAGCTGGTTGACAGTAGGGATATTGGAGACTATGTTGAACTGAGAGCTTATGGGTCTCTAAAGGGGTCACTCACTACTCAGTATCTGTTGACTGTGGCTAGTGTTGTCTGATATTCCAAATTTTCAAGGGCAGCTGGAAATCTGGAATTTTACATGAAAGCTTTCTATTTAAAAATGTTTTTAAGTTAACCTTTCTAATTAACTTAAAAACAACACTGTGTAAGTTTTCATGCTCCACCCACAGCACCACTGTGCCGCCTTCTGCTCTCCGGGGAGGAAATGTCATTGGGGTGATGGCAGGTCTCTTTAGCTTTTGCCCAGAAATGACCCGTGGGAAGCATGCTCTTCAACATGGAAGCCTAATACTAGAAGGTGACTGCTCGGCTCAGTCAGACCCTCGCTTTTGTGGAACTGCACCAGAAGATAGAGAGAGTTATGTCATAATAACAGGAGGAGAAGAAGCAGACCCTGAGACTTAATGCCAAGAAACCTTAATGGCAACGCATTCAGACTGGAGGCCTGCTGCTGAGAGGCTGATCACGTGATGGAATGGTTAGTGCTTCTGCTGTGTGCAGTGCATTGCTAGAGCTAATGTTTTCTGAATGAACATCAGGTTTTACTTAATGTCCCGTTTTATCTTTACAATAAAACCCACTGCCCAGGGTAAACCTGAGTATGTCTGGGGATCTTGTAATTTCAGAGATGCTGGTCAATGCAGCAACCTGTGCCCAGATACATATATTTGTTTGTGTTAGAACGCCCACTCTTCCTCATGATGATTGGCTCTGAAGACCATGTGATCCTGCCCCTCCTGCTGATTGGATAAGTGGGGACTACATCAGCCAAGTTGAACCAATCAGATTTTACACCTTGTGACTTCGAAGTCTTGTTAGTTCATTCATGATGAATGCTTGAAGAGACAATATAAACGCAGGACTTGAGGTTCTTCTGATGGGATGGCCATTTCTAGTAAAATTCATTAACATAGTTTAAAAGGCCCAGCCAGAAGTGACTTCTGTTTCCTTTTCTAACCTCATCCCTAGCCAGTCTCCCTGACACTCCCTCTGCTCCAGGCGTCCTGGCCTCCTTTCAGGTCTACACAAAGCTGTGCTCATCCTGCCTCAGGGCCTTTGCACGTGCTATCTTTCTTCCTGGTGACCAGTTAGCTCCTAGGCAACCTTTCAGATCTCAGCCCAAAGGTCACTTCTTCAGAGAGATCTATTCTTAAGCTTCAGGTTAGATCAGATCCCCGCATTCTTCCTTTGACCCTCATTACACACTTCTGTGGTACTATACATTTTCTGTTTCTTCATAACATTAGTTCACTATTGCCCTTCATTATGGTTTTCCTTCCTGCCTCTTTTCCTTGTCACAGAAGTAGTTAAGAGCATTACTCTGGGGTCAGATTTTTGGGCTCAAATCCTGGTTCTACTATTTACTAGGTAGGTGACTGTGCACATGTTTCTTAACCTCTCATAATCTTAGTTTGGTTGCCTATGAAATAAGGATAGTAATGGTAACCAGAAAACTTCCTGTATTCTCATTTGGGGCAGCTACTGAGTTTGAGTGATTTTCCATCTTTTTGTGTGCCCTCATCTTCTACTTGCAAAAGACTAATGCTTTTTGGAATGTCATTTTAAACGTTTTTATTCCTAGAATTTCGTTCTGCTATTATGTAACAGGAAAGAGGTTCTGAGCTCATTGTCTCAGGAATATGATGGCACATCAGAAGGCGAAAGAAAGAGTTTTTCCTTGATATTTGTATTTCAAAAGTCTAAGCATTCAGAGGGAATCTGAAAGGATACATATGAACAGACTATTCCAGAGATTTGGGAAAATGCAAAGGAGGAAAGAGTCATAAACAGCCCTAGTGAGTTTCCTGTAGTTCTGTCTGCATAAGTACAAAGAATGACCCTGAGTGTTTAGGAAGTTAGCCAGGAGAAAGCCTAGAGTCAAGAGTGGAGACCATAGGGACTTCCCTGTTTGGTCCAGTGGGTAAGACTCTGTGCTCCCAATGCAGGGAGCCCGGGTTCCATCCCTGGCTGGGGAACTAGATCCCACGTGCATGCTGCAACTAAGAAGTCTGCATGCCACAACTAAGAGTCTACAATCCGCAACTAAAAGATCCCGCATGCTGCAATGGAGATCCGACGTGCCGCAACTAAGACCCGGCACAGCCAAAATAAATTTAAAAAATAAAGAATGGAGACCATCTATTCCAAACATGATTGAATCAATGATTGAAGACAGGAAAGGGGACCTAAAAAGGGAGACAGCTCAGTTGATGCCTGTGAGGTTAAATAAGCCAAATCAGATGCCCTCATCCCAACCATGCAGGATGCAGTAGCACTCCTTAAAATCCCCTCAAATTAGAGGTAACCCCTTTCAAAGGAGAGGGACTCCTCAATTTCTTAAGATTAAACCTCTAGTAATCTGGGAAATTGCAATAGAAATAAAGTCAAGAAATTAAAACAAACATATTTCTCACACATTTGAGCTTGGAGACTATCTTTCTGACATATTTTCTAAGGAGAGTATGTAATGAGGTTTTTGCGGCACCATTTGATAAGAATCTCATCATTTTCCCTGTAGTTCATGATAGTTGCTCCAAAGGTAACCAGACCTTGTACAGCCCCTTGGGACAGTCTTGTCAGCAATGGCAAGGGTGACAGGTGACTATACCTTATTAACATTAATGACAACTCTGGCAAGGAAGGCCACCTGGGACCACTTTCCTAGAAGAGTGACTGGGTTTGTGGCAGACACTTAAGAATTTATGAACTCCTTAGAGATAGGGTATCCTTGGACCATGAGGCTTTGAGGAGAGAGAAAGGACATTCAAGTGGATTAGGATGCATAATACAGAGTCCCATTGGGATCTCTGATTAATTTCATAGAGGTTTTGCTTAGTGTTTTCAGACGAGCATTGTTAGAGATTTCACACTCTATGTGAGGGTTGCGAGACTCTGAGGCAAGTTTGGGTGCCCATAAAGTGGAAGTTTCAAAACATAGGATTGGTGCAGAATGGAGAAATCTTAATTCGATTTTTGCTGCATTGATAGATTGAGGATGGTGAGATTTCCGGTCTTCTTGGTGAGGCCAGATGACAGTTGAAGAGGAACATGTATAAAGTAGAAAGCAATTAAGAGAGTGAACCATGTTATATGAAGGATGGCTGAAGGATCTGGGAATATTAACCCACAAGAAAGAGAGCTCCATGTGACACAATTGTCAGCTTCAAATATTCAAAACCCTGTCACTTGGAAGAGAGATTACACTTATTCAGTATGGCCCTAGGCTACATCTAGGTTCAATAGGTAGGAGTTATAGAAAGGCAACTTTTAACACAGAGCAGAATACTCAAACAGAGATGTCTGAGGATTGGATAGACTGAGTTCATGGCCAAAAAAGGAAGTCAAGTGTAGGTTGGCAGCAGTATCATAGAAACAAAGTGGTGCAGAGTATTAGTTGGGACTTAGGGATGGAATTGAGTTCCAGTTTTGGCACTTACCAAGTATAGGACACATAGTAAGTTGCTTCATTTTTCTGCTTCAGTTTCATAATTCTTAAAATGAAGAAAAGGCATAATTGTTGGCAAGGCTTAAATTAAATAATTAACTTTAGTTCTTAGTTGTCTAGAAAGGAGGGGTGTGTGTGTGTGTGTGTGTGTGTGTGTGTGTGTGTGTGTGTGTGTGTATTATTTGTGTGTGTGTATTTGGCATTTCTAGTTCCTCTTAACCTGAAATTCTATGATTCCAAAGTCTTTGTAGAGAAAAGTTGAAAGAATAAGCTATTCTGCATTCCTTAGGTACTGCTCAGTATTTTGAAATGAGCTTAAAAGCCTTTGGAAGTGTTCCATTTTCTTATGAAATTGTTTTGATGTGGTTTTCTCCAATAACAAATTCAGTTTAGAACAGGTGGAAAATACTTAACTCTCATTCTAGTGCCATCTAAGACTGAAAAATATCCCTCCCTTCGCCTGTGCAGAATGAGGTATGAGGATGTTTTACCAAGAAGTTGAAAAAGACAGAGAAGGATGAGCAATCACAACTCGATCCCCTGGTTAATAGTATGATTTGGTTATGTTTACATATTAGACTTGTGTTTGGGGACCTCTGAGCCTCTGTGCCCGTTTATCAAATTGCAAACAGCACCACTTATGCACAGCTGGTGATAAAGTACTACCACACAGTTGAATAGCTCTCCCAGTAGAAAATTATTATTTCCCAAGATAAAAGCTGGCTACATGATGCCAAAGCAATTCATCAATTCAATGACAAAAAAAAAAAAAAAAAAATCAGACAAACCACTCTTTTGGTATAGTGTAGGGTGAACAATTGGTTGATTGACTGGGTTTTGGCTGCAAATACAGCCAAAGCAAACCTAAAGCAACATTAGTTCATGGGAATTTTCATTATAATGTAATTTTTCTGCTGAACTTTCCAATTTGCTCTCAAGTTAACTGTGGGAGTCGAAGTTAGGTGTTCTCATGATCATTAAGGGTATTGTGTTTGTTTGCAAACATGAATTGTGGTTTTCATTTACAATTTGATAGTACTGTGCCATTTTCCATGATAATTTATCTGGACGGGGAGGTTTAGTTTGTAAAGGAAGAAACTCTATCCTGATATCAATACACCGCAGGGGAGACATCTTAAAATCTCAGAGCAAGTGCCGTTTGAGTTTTGTTTTTCTAGCCACAAGTAAGGTGGAGTAGGATAACCCTGGACTATGAAGTAAGAAAGAACTCATTCATTTGCTCATTTACTTAGCATATGTTCATTGAGCTCCTTTTAATGTGTCAAGTGCTATGTGACGCTCTGGGGATTCAGCAACAGACTGAAAAGCTGCTTGCTCCCCTAGATGTTACAACTTCTAGAACAGTGGAGGTGGAGAGACCAGATAATGAACATACAAATACTCCTTAACTCTTGGCCTCTGTATTTGCTTTCTTTTCTTATTTTGTGCCCTAGGGTAAGTTATTAACTTGTGCAACAGTGTCTAACACACAGCAGGGCTCAGCAAATGATAGCTTTCTCACCTCCTCTACTCCCTACCCTACCGGGCTCTAGAAAAAGAACAAACTGTCTCCTTTTCAGTTTGGTTGATGCCTTTCTTGAGGCCAGAAAAATGAAGATCCTTGTCATCTTATGAACTGTGGGTTCAGGATGAATTAGGTTATTGTCTAATGTTCCTGTGAGGGTCTGTCTGTCTTTTAAGTCCTAGAGCTAATCAACTTTTTTTTTTGGCTAGCCGAAGAGAATACTTCCAGATGAACTACTTTCAACCCATAAATGATTTTTTTTTTAAAAGCACCTACTGCAAATAGCTTGTCTTGACTGTAGACCCATTCTATCTTTTCCTGAATTTCCATCAGTTAAGGTGTTTAAGGAAAGATGTGAAAGGTAGCGGATTTTACAATCACTCTCCAGGAGGTAGAAGTTGCTTTGGGGGTATTGCTGGGATGACTGTGTAGTTACCTGGTTAGAAATTGGGACACAGAAGAACTAATGGTAAATCGATTGATAGGGAAATAAATATCATTATTAATAATTATAATTTTAAGTGCAAACACAATTTATGATGGATAAAATATGTAGCCATAATGCTGTTTCTCAAATAAAATATGTCTGGTGTTTCACACGATTGAACTGAAACAAATATTTGTACTACATTGGCAGCCCACTGGGAAGTTGAGGGAATGAATAAGATGTGAACTGAATATTCCCTTTACCCCTCTCATTACCCTTCCCATGCTCCAGTACTTATAGTTTATCCTTCATCCTTAGTATAGATTTCATATGTGCTACCAACATCTTTTCTCCTCGAAAACTGAGTACATCTATATTATATAGAGAAAAAATTATTTGAAATCTTAACGTAACTCCCACTCTCCCCAAAAGATGCTTGTGCTGCTCTGATTGATAAATCAATCCAGCTCTTTAGCTGTGTTAATTGGACATGGTGCCAAAGGGAAATCTGGAAAAGCCTGGAAGAGACAACAGGGATTTTCATTGGAAAGGCAGAGTTACTGGTAGGAGGAAAAATATCCAGAAAGGATAAAGGAATCCAGAAAAGATGGAGACAGGGAGCCTGTTGGGAGAAATCTTGAAAGCTTAGGGTGGGTTGGAAAAGATTTTGTGAGTAGCTGCCATATATGGAATACATAGAAAAAATGATGAAGGAAAGAAAGAGGCTTTTAAGAAGTCTGGCTCTGCATTGAAAATGTAATTTACTCCTGGCCTCTTTTTAGGAGAATACAGTAAAGATGTCAATTACATTCCAATTATTGTGGCTGATGGGTAGGGCTGTCTTTTTTCTTTTTTTTCCTTATGCAATACTAAGGAGAGATGGGTCCTCAGAATGGCTTTATAAAGTTTAACTTTGATAAAGCATTTAAGCCATTTTTGTGCCTTAAAATGCTTTGTTTCTCCAGGCATCCTTTAAGACATTTCTTCCAGCTATAAAATAAATAAGTAACGAGACGTATTGTACAGCATAGAGCATATACTCAATAATATCGTAATATCCCTATATGGTGACAGATGGTAACTAGATTTACCATGGGGATCATTTTGCAATGTGTAAAAATATGAAATCACTATATTGTACACCTGGAACTAATATCATATGTCAATTATAACTCAATAATAAAAAAGACATTTCTTCAGTGTTGAGGAGAAATAGCTAAAAATCCAAGGTCTTTGAAGTTAGACAAATCTGGGTTTGAATCCTAACTCCTCACTTGCTAGCTTGTCTCCTAGGACAAGTTATGTTGCCTCAGTAAGCTTCAATTTCCTCATCGTAACATGGGGTTAAGAGTACCTACCCTGTAGGGCTGTTGTAAACACTGAAATAAAGGGACATCTGGAAGAAAACCTTGAAAGGATTGGGCTTCATCAGCCTGAGTCCCTTTAGGAAACAGTGGTCCATTCAGAGTAGGAAAATTTGAGGAAAGTGTAGTAGCAGGACTATTTAAAAAATGTATATGTAAAGTGTAGGAAAACCACAAAAGATAATGCAATACTCCATTTACAACAGCCAAGACATGGAAGCAACCCAGGTTTCCATCAACAGATGAATGGATAAAGATGTAGTATATATATATATATACTACAGATGAATGGGTAAAGATGTAGTGTGTGTGTGTATATATATATATATATACACACACACACACACACACACACACACACACACACACACACACATACATGCAATGGACTATTTCCAGCCTTTAAAAGAATGTAATAATGCCATTTGCAGCAACATGGATGGACCTAGAGATTATTGTACTAAGAAAAACAAATATCATATGATATCACTTATATGTGGAATCTAAAAAATGATACAAATCAGCTTATTTACAAAACCGAAACAGACACACAGACAGAAAACAAACTTATTGTTACCAAAGAGGAAAAGCAGGAGGTGGGATGGGGTGGGATGGGCGGGCTAAATTAGGAGTTTGGGATGAACAGGTACACACTACTGTATATAAAATAGACAAACAACAAGGACATACTGTAGAGCACGGGGAACTATGTTCAATATCTTGTAATAACCTATAATGGAAAATAATTTGAAAAAGAATATATATATATGTATATGTGTAACTGAATCACTTTGCTGTACACCTGAAACAAACACAACATTATAAATCAACTATACTTCAATAAAAAAATAAGATAGTGCAATACTCTAGGGATACCAGCTCCAGGCCTGAAAGTCTGGGTAAAAGCAGTGTTTCCTGGGACTTGGAGACGGAGAAAGCTGTGCCGAGGGAGCTGCCAGAGAGGTGCTGAGACCTCCGTGAGAGATATTGCCAGCCCTTGGCAACAACTGGGGGCCTGGGAAATGAACAGAGTAGCTTCCCTCCCTCCCTCTTGCTTTCTCTCCCTCCAATTCCTTCAGAATTCTCTAGTGGCCAAACCCAACTTGAAGCCATTTGGTAAGAGAGTCCATTAAGGTCACAGGAAGTGATCTGGGGAGCAGAGTAGAGAGAGATGGAGAGTGGATCTGGGGGCAAATGGAACATGCCCAGCATGCTCAGTAAACGTATTTTCTTTATTTTTCTCTTTCGGAGACTGTAAACAAGAAGGTGTCTTTCCCTTGGAAGAAGAAGCATACAGTAGAGCTGCCACTAGCCTCTGAAAGACTGTGCCTTATATGTGAGGTCTATAGATTATGACACATCACAGACATAGCCCTGGAGTTGGAAACAAACACATATTAATCTTTATTTAAAGGACAATGGGAGAAGCACAGATGGTCTAGTTGTTGATTCTCCAAGAGAGTGAATGATGCAAAGAATCTGATATTCTGGTCAGACAAAAACAGGAGCTCTTATTTCAATAGTGGCTTTTCAAGTTTGCCTCTTGGCATGAAGCTAACTCTGGCAGAGGTTATCGTATAAACAGGGCACATGCCTAAGCATGTAAGCCAGTCACTACTTGTTGGATACATTTTCACCCTCTAGCCCATGACCCACAGTTAGCTGACAAAACTGATGGCAAGGCATCTTTTCAGAGAATGTGTTATGGACCACTTAGATCTTTTCAAAATTTGTAAATGAGTTGAAGGTCACCTTTGGAAAAGAGTGCTTTGTCATCACTGGTGGTGCAGCAGATCTTTGATTCACTCCACTTGTAAGCCTTCTGACCTTCGGGTAAATAACTCTTCTCCTGTCAACACATAAATAAATAAATAATCCTTCTCCTTTGCCTCTCATAGTGTGCTCAATGGTGACCCCCCCAAAAGATATATCCATGTCTTAATCCCCAGAACCTGGGCAGGTTATCTTATTTGGCAAAAGGGTCTTTGTAGATGTAATTAAGGTAAAAGATACTGAGATGAGAAGATCATTCTGGATTATCTGGGTGGGCCCTACATCCAATGCCGAGTATCCTTATAGGAGATATGCAGAGGGCAGGCACAATAAGAAGTCTATGTGAAGAAGGAGGAAGAGATTTGTGTGATATGTGGCCACAAGCTGAGAATGCCAGCAATCACTGGAAGCTGGAAGAGACATGGAATGGATCCTTCCTTAGAGCCTTTGGAGGGAGTATGACCCCTGGTTGTGGACTTCTGGCCTCCAGCATTGTGACAGAATAAATTTCCATTTTTGCAAGCCAACAAGTTTGTGGTATTTGTTACAGTAGCCCTGGAAACAAATACATTTCTTGTGAAACCATCTGTGCTGACACCTTGATTACTAAGCAGATTGAGTCTTCGCAGCCTGGAGAATTACAGAAATAGTGCAGAGAGCGAACATCTTAGAATATATATTTCTGACGATTATGAGAAGCCATCTCAAATCCAGGGAAGTTGTGCTATCTAAATTACACCTTAAGCATTTGCAATGAAACATCATTAAGTTGAAAGAGAGGCGGAAGAAAGAGCATTGGAGGAAGGAATCAAGTGTCCTGGATTCTATTGCTGACTTTATTATTCACTGGCTATTTGACCTTTGAAAAGTCATTCAAATAGTCCAAGCCTAGATTTTCTTATCTCTAAAATACTTGTCCCACCTACTTTACAGTGTTGGCAAGAAAGTTAAATTATACAAGGTGCTCTGAAATAGTAAAGTGCTATCCATTAAACTGAAAAGTAGTATATGATACATTTACTTATTCATAATATAAATACGATATGTACTTGCTCAGCTAAATTAGATCCTATAACTCAGAATTTGCCATGATTGGGAAAAGGGATACATAGGAGTCAGGAAATCAGGGTTTTTGTCTTGGCTCTAAAGACTAAAGAGCCAAGTAATCTTGGACAAAGTATTGAACCTTTTAGAGACACAGTTTTCATAATTGTTAAGTGAAGGAGTTTGACTGGATGATCTCTAACGTTGCTCCCATATCTCTCATTCTATAGAATTTTAAGAAAATTATGATTAGCAAGATGGTTCTCTCCCTTGGTGAATTTTTTTCTTCTCATCGATTAAATTTTCACTAAATTCTGTCAATCCTGAACTTGTCTGCTGAGCTTCAGATTTATATAACCAAGGATCTGGATGTCACATATAATATCAGCTGAGAAACTCTGAATGTAAAGGAAAGGAAAAACAAAATTTACTTACACAAGAAAGAAAAGAAAGAAAGAAGAAAAAGGAAAATAGAACTTATTGGCTCACTTAATTGGAAAGTCTATGAATAAAGTTAGTTTTAGCTACAGCTAGATTTATGGCTTAAATAATGTCATCTAGATTTACTTTCTTTCCATCTCTCTGTTCTGTTTTGCACAGGGTGGGCTCGCTCCATTCTGCAGCTTCACATGGTATAATAGTGCTGTTGCATTATCTCTTAATTACAAGTATCAAGGAAAAATAAAAGTATCTTCCCAGATGCATAACAAGAATCTCTTTGCATCTCATTGGCTCTGATTGGCTAAAATGTCCATCTCTGAACCAGTCACCATGTTAAGAAGAAATTCAGTGTGCTGACTGGCTTAGATCTGGGTCATGTGATTCATCGCTAAACCAGAGATATAGTCCCATTGTACCAGGGCCAGTTGATTATAACATTCCAGTAATTTTCTGAGTTGGTTGTTAAACTGTTGGGAGAATTAAATTTGAAAAGGTGGGAGTCTTCACACTACAAACTAGGGCTTTATTTGTTTACTTATTTTGGAGAGATCATTTACCAGCACATCACTGGGTACGGCCCTGTCCAAGCAAAGTGGGTGAGGATAGGATCACCTTGTAAAAATGAGGCTGTTAACAAAATAAGACAAAAATAAATACTGCAGTGGCAAGAAAAAAAAAAACAAAAACAAAAACCTACTACTATTCATTCACTAAAACTGGAAGCTCGAACTCAAAATATCTAATGCTGAATTTTCTCTTTCTCCTCAATCTGCTTTGTCTCATGGATTTTCCATCTTGATTGGTAACCATTACTCCAATCAGACACTCAAGTCTAAAATATGACATCTAATTTTTGAATGCTTTTATTTCTTTCATAACACAATTTTGCCTCCTTAGCATTTTTTAAACCCATCTCATCCTCTATTGCTACAAATTACTTAGACTTGTTTGATCTCTTTTTGGGATATTTCAGGATTCTTCTAATTTGTCTGCAGACCTTCAGTCTTACCTTTCTCAAATCTATCCAGCGTATCACCAGCAGGTTGATCTATCTAAAGTATGTCTGACCCAATTATTACTTCTTCCTAAATTTCTTTCCATTGCATAATAGATAAGGTCTGTGATGGCTTTCAACATGTTCACAAATTCTTCTCCCTTTAAGAGGTGGAGCTTAATTCTCTGGCTTTGAGTATGGGCTCAATGAATAGAATATAACAGAAGTGATGCTGTGTGGCTTCCATGACTAGGTCATAAAAAGAGTTGCAGTTTCTTCCTTGCCCTCTCTCTTGGATGACCCACTCTAGGGAAAGCCAGCTATCATTTTGTGAGAACACTCAAGCAGCACTGTGGAGGGGTCCATGTAGTAAAAAACTGAGGCCTCCTGCCAGCAACTATCTTGGAAGCGGAAGAGTTTAAACGATTGCAGTCCAGTCTGATGTGATGACTGCAGCCTCATGAGAGATTCTGAACCAGAACAACCTAGGTCACTCCTGAATTCCTAACCCACTGGAACTGTGAGAAAGCAAGTAATTATTATTTTAAGCTGTTAAATTTTGAGCGTAGCAACAGGTCATTTGGTCTCAGCTTAACACTTTATTTTTCCTCCATCACTGAACTTACACTTTACAAAACCATATGGGTTTGTCTTCCTCATTATAGTCCGAGCTTCCTGAGGGCAGGTACTGTAATTCCGAGCTCACTGCTGTATCCCTGAGTAGTAGATTGTATTGCTATTTCACAAAGATGGCTGCAACAATATCTCCTATTTCAAGTATTCTTCTAGAACCTTGTCACTTCCCCATTCAGAGGTGGATTCCCTGTCTCCTCCCTTTGAAACTGGATGGAACTTTGTGACTGTCTCAACCAGTAGAGCTGAAGGGATGATACGTTATTTCCAAAGGTAGGTCATAGAAATGCCATGCACATTTGCTTCTCTCCTTTAGACCCTTGCTGTTGGAATCCAACCACTGTGCTGTGGGGAAACTCAAACAATCTGTAGAAATGTCCACAGGGAGAGGAAGCATGGGCCCCAGCTCACAGTGGGAGCCAATCTCCCAGGCGATAGCCAGTGCTAACTAGCCATGTGAGTGAACCATCCTGGAAGTCAATCTTCCAGCCCCTAGTTGAGTCTACCAAGCCAATGCCACGTGGATCAGAGATGAGCTGCCCCTGCTGAGCTCTGCTCAAATTGCAGCTTTGTGAGGAAGATAAATGATTGTGATTGTTTTAAGCCACTAAGTTTTAGGATAATCTGCTATGCAGCAGTATGTAACGGGAACATCCAGCACAGTATCTGTGACACCACAGGCATTTGACAAGCATTTGTAAACTGATTGAAGATGCTAGTTTCCTTATACAGCTACTTTCTGGGCACATTAGTACACGTGTCTTTCTTTAAACAAATCTTGAACTCATCTGACTCAAGATTTGTGTTCAAGCTGTTCCTTCTGCTATGAATTGCCTCCCTACTTTCCTTATACATTTACCTGCTCAAGTCTTATGCTTCTGAAAAAATGCTGTTGAAACTTCCTTTCCTCCCTTCCTTGCATCCTTTTAATAACTATGTCGTGAATGTCTACTATAAGCCCAGGATACCATATGGAGCAATATAGGCAAAATCCCCATCTTCCTGGAGTTTTACATTTCAGTGGGGATCCAGTCAACAAATAAATATGTCATTAAAAACTATACAGTGTATTAGCACCTTAAAGGAATTAAACAGTGTGCAGTAATAGAAAAAAACGGGGCGGGTGGGAGGGGCAGGAGGAATGGGGTCCTATTTTAAATGAAGTGTCTTGGGAAGATCTCTTTAAGGAGGTGATATGTGAGATCTGAACAATAAGGAGGAACAAGTCTGGAAGAAAAGACCATGGCATCCTGGGCAGAGAAAACAGCAAGTGCAAAGCCATGAGATGAGATAAAAAATGTTTTCTGTTGGATAAAATAAAGGAGGCATTTATGGCTGCAGGATAACGAGTGGAGAGAAGACATTGACTAGATGAAGTGGGAAAAATAAGCAGACACCAGATCATGTATACGTAGTGTCACGAAAGGAATTTAGATTTAATTCTAAATACAAATGATATTTACTGGAGGACTTTAAAGTGGGGGAGTGCCACAGTTGGATTTGCATTTTAAGCTTACCCTTGCTGTTGTGCAGAGAATGGATTTTAGGTTGGCAGAAAGGGGTGCAGGGAGATCAGTAGGGAAACCAAACTGAACATGAGATGGTGGCACTTTGGGTTAAGGTGGTAGCAGTAGATAGATAGATAAAAATGATGTATTGGGATAAAATTCGTGGCTATAACTTATAGGACTTGTTGGGGACTCAAGGAAAAGGAAAGGAATAGAGGATTTCTGGCTTTGGTAAAGGGTTTGTACTTTATTGTAAAGCAGTAAGGAGCCATGGGTGGATTAGCAGGGCAGTGCATGCTCCACTTTCTTTCTTCAAGAAGCCTCTCTAGATGCCTCCTGATAGAATTAATCTCTCTCTCTTCTGGGTATTTATTCATAGTTTTGATTCTCACAGGGAATGTAGCATAAAGTATGGATTAAAAGCGTAAGGAATTTTGGGGGCTGAATTGATATGAGTTGATCTGGGTTCCACCACTACTTTATGTGAGGTGTAAGACTTGGAGAAGCCCATTCATCTCTGTGGCCTCAACTTCTCCAAATGTGGGTAGCATCTATGTTACAGGCTTGTTGGGTTCATTAAATGAAACTCTGGAGGAGAAAGATATACTTCAGAAAGGATAGGGAGAAGACCTAGCTTTACATTAACTTTAAATTCCCTTAATAACTAACTCTAACATTTATGGAGCACCTACCCTGTGCCTGATACTAGGTGTTTTACTCTTCCTAACAACCTTGTGATTTAGCTACTTTTGTCATCCTCCTTTACAAACAGGCACAAAGAGCTTAAAAATGTACCCAAGGTCCTGCTGTAACACTTAACTTGTATAGATTTGTCTTTCTATATCCCTATTTCTCCCCATTTCTCTCAGATAACAGGGAGTGTGTGTGTCTTGTTCACAACTTTCTTCCTCATCTCTGACACATGGCAGAAAGTAACTTCATGTATGCTGAGTGAGTGAACTTTCAGGCATTGACTCACATGTCAAAGTTGACAAGACAGAGGTCAGAGTTATGGGGTCTTGACAAGACAAAGGTCAGAGTTATGGGGTACTGGCTTTACTTGAGTGGGTCCACCCAGCTGAGCTGGGGAGAGTCCTGAGCCAGACTAGCTTTGAAAGCTGGTCAGATCCATGATGAGGTCAGATCCTCACGTGGTCAGATCAGATCCCCCCTGCTGCCTCATCTGTAGTACAATGATAATGTGCCTAATTTACTTATGCTGTTTGGTTTCAGAAGTGTAGCAATGGCACAATACAACCTTTATTAACAAGACTACTGAGAGAATGGCGTATTCCGACTACTCAGGCAGAGATGAAAGCTCCTTTGTTTAAACCCTTTTGGAAAATCTCTATAAGATGTAGTGGCCACTGTTTCGCCTTGGGAAGGACTGTGCAGTGAATATGATTTGTGTCTTGAAGTTGAAAAGCTGCTGATCCTCCTGTCTTACAGTGGTCTCCATGCTTTATTCTAAATATGATTATTTCAGAGAGGAGAAGGTGGGAGGAGATTGGGCTAAACATATTCTTAGATGAGGCACTACCTTGAGATGCTCATTTTAAAATAACATTATGATATGGGCTTATGTTCCTTCAGAATTGACACTGTCCCTTAAAAAAATAGAGTGATGGGAAAAGGGAAAATTAATGAAAGATTCTGTTCCAAGTCTTTAAGTCTTCCTGTAAATATCAGCTTAATTTCTCCCATAAGAAGACTGTAAAATGATGTTTACTTATCAGAACTGGGCTTGCTGTGTATGGTTTGGTATATGTAACATTTTCCCCCTGGTCTGTAGAGTACAAAAGAAGACAAAGGGGGGTAGTCACAGATGAGGGAAGAGTCGAGAAGGGACTGTTTTATATCCTTTAAAGGGAGTCTTGAGGGGATTTACCAGGACAGCAAAGTGCCCTGCGATAGAAGGGGACATGATGTGATTTTAGCAGGCACTGAGAAGGTCCTTCTGCCAAAAATAGACCCACCTGCTTGTGAATGTGTGGCATTCCTTTGACTGGGGACAATGCCAGAGAGGCCAGCTGTTCCCTCAAATACTCCTCCTCCCACAGTCTGGCTGAGACCTGAAATTCCAGCCTTGAACTTAAGGCTAAATTTTCCTCCACAATCTACCCTAAAGCATGTGCTTCTCACTTCCTCCCCTTCCTTCTCACTCTAAAACAAAGGTGTTACCAGCTATTTACACCGAAGTATGAATTATATAGATTTGTGCAAAGAACAGAAATTATGGAAGCAGGAGAATCCTTGGTTCCCTCCTCCCCACTTAACTCTGAGACTTTTGGTCAAGTCCTTAACTACTTATGCAGTAGTTTCTTTTTCTATAAAATAAGACTAAGCCAAACCAACTGGACTCTTCGGAGGGCAAAATAAGACAAATGTAGAGAACCAATTAGCAAAAAGCTAGAAACAACCCAAATGTCTATCGAAGGGAGGCTAGTTAAATAAACTTTGGAGCATCCACACAATGCCATATTATGTAGCTGTGAAAAGGAATCAGGAAGACCTCTACGTTGTAATATAGAGTGATGGCTGAGACATATTGTTAAGTAACAAAAACAAAATGCATCACAGTGTTTGCACAATGCTATAGTTTAGATAAGAAAGGAGGAGACATAGTAAATACATACTTATTTATAATTTCAGTAGCTGGATAAACCAAAAATTAATTAAAAAATGGGATGGAGGGAAAAAGGAATTAGAGGATATGGAGGGGACATAGACTTCTCTATGAAATTTATTTTGTTTTTTTGACTTCAGAATCATGTAAATATTTTACATAATTAAAAACAAAGTTAAATCAAAGAGAAAAGCAAACAAAACACAGCAAGCCCTAAAACTTTAAAATAAACTGGAAAGAAGTGAACTTAACTTTGTATCAATTCTGTGGCATAACCATCTCAAGAATTATTTCAACTGATTTTAAAAGACATATTTCGATTTTACATTCCTAGGGAGATATATCCTAAGGACAAAAAAAACCATAAAGATCTCTTACATAAATGAACTTTTCTACGAAACAGATACAGACTCACAGACATAGAGAACAGACTTGTGGTTGTCAAGGGGGAGGGGAGGTGAGGGAGGGATGGATTGGGAGTTTGGGGTTAGTAGATGAAAACTATTATATAGAGAATGGATAAACAACAAGGTCCTACTGTATAGCACAGGGAACTATATTCAATACCTTGTGATAACCATAATGGAAAAGAATATGGAAGAATGTATATGTATATATAACTGATCACTTTGCTGTACAGTAGAAATTAACACAACATTGTAAAGCAACTATACTTCAATAAAATAAATTTTAAAAAAGATCTTTTAGATTGAATTCTTTCAGCTAGTTGTTAGTGGTAATATTCACATTATTATTTTAAATACCATTATATAGACAGCAAGATAAAGCAACTAAGAAATTAAGTTAATACACTTAGGAGATAAGGTTTTCAGAGTAAAAAAAGACAAACAAAATAAAAGAATTGAAGTAAAAATTCTGTAATCTTTGATTTGAATTAGAAATATCAGTATTTATGATTTATTTTTCTCTTTCTAAAAACTACAAATTTCCTAGTCCTGTCCACTGAAAAGGCCTAGAAGCATGACCAACTCAGTTTAAATGATCACTCTGGGTACCCAGAATGTAAAATCTAAGTACCACTTCCATCTTAAAGGGAACAGGGCTCCTTAGAAAAATGCCTAATTTTACTTCTGGGGAAGAAAGTGTTTGAGATGAATTAGGGGCATATTATTATGCCCCAGAGCAAGATTATATGAGACAACTTGAAGGATTTCCCACTGGTCAAATTTGGGAAGAATATAAAAACAAATAATGATTACAACACTTTGAAACACATCAAGTATGTAAAATCAACAAGTTAGTTTGGAGGTTGTGTGGGCACCAGTTCACTATTCTGAAAATAGACAAATAGACAGTAACAAAGAAGCATCTACACCGCCTCTTTTGTTTCAGGTAATTCAACAATTGTTGAGAGAACATTCTCTATTGGATAATTCTAGCTAATAAATGCAGGAGGAATGATAGGATTAAAAAATCTCCATTCTTGGTGGAAATCATTCTGCAACATACAAATGTATCAATTCAACAGGCATCCACCTTAAACTTACAGAATGTTATATGTCAATTAAATCTCTATAAAGCTGGAAATAAAAAAAGCCCTCCATTCTGATGACTCCATCCCAGTCATCAATGTCTGCCAAAACCATTAAGCGAAGACCTATGAGAAACTTTACGATGGAAGTGGCCATGTGATGCTCAAAACAAAACAAATAGCAAGCAGTTTTACTACTACAACAGACAAGGTTGTAGCACAGAAATGGCTGTCTCTACTGTAAACACAGACGTGAGCTGCCCAATCATCGTGGGTGGTGGTAGGGAACAGTTGCAGGCTGTGGTCTCAGTTTGGCAGCGGGTAGGATCCACGTTTCTCCACCTCCCACTCTTCTGATTCTTTCCGTCAGCGGAACCGGATGGAGAACCACCTATCGGAGGAGAGGGGCAGGTGCCTGCGCTGAATTCAGAGCCCTCAGTGGCTGGTGTTATCTCCTCTCACTTTGCCACGTCTTGCCCTGGAGGAGGAAAGAGTCTTGGTCTTGGACCCTGCATTTCTTTTTCCTTGTTTTTTACAGTCTTTATTGAATTTGTTGCAATATTGCTTCTGTTTTATGTTTCGGTTTTTTGGCTGGGAGGCGTGTGGGATCTTAGCTCCGCGGACCGGGGATCCAACCCATAACCCCTGCTTCTAACATGCTGTCCTCGGGAGTATCAGGTGAGTTGATGGAATTCAAGTGTTTAGCACATCCAATGCCTGGAGAGCTTTCCCAAGGCCGGAGACAACTTGTGGATCTCTTCATTCAGAGAGAATAGGAGCCAGGGGTTGTGTCCTTGCTTTTACATAGGCTTTATTTGCATACTAGTTTCTCTCTCAGAGGGACGATTGTGATTGGTCAATTAGAGCAGAACGCTGGCTAAGAGAACTCAGCCCAAATCAGTGAAACAGCAGTTACCGATTTTGATCTTTTGGATAAATCACTTTTTCTCTTTTTACACTGGCTGTTTTTCTTCTTCAAACGGGCCTTATTTTATTTCGTTCCAGCTTTACTTTTGAAAATGTCTCCCTTCTCCTCTTGTAACATCGTCCTTGGTTCCACTCAAAGGGAGCAAACTTAAGTCTTGTTAAGTCTATACATGTCAAAATGTTACTTAGGTAACATTTCACCCAATGTATCCTTGAGTTACCTAAAATCATTACTTACCTAATCTTTTTTTTTTTTTTTTTTTTGCGGTACGCGGGCCTCTCACTGTTGTGGCCTCTCCGAGACGTTGTGGAGCAACAGGCTCCGGACGCGCAGGCTCAGCGGCCATGGCTCACGGGCGCAGCCGCTCCGCGGCATGTGGAATCTTCCCGGACCGGGGCACGAACCCGTGTCCCCTGCATCGGCAGGCGGACTTTCAACCACTGCGCCACGAGGGAAGCCCCTACTTACCTAATCTTAAATCAGATGCATGATCTACTGCAAGGCCATATTTGCTACAGTACTTTCTTTATACCTCCAGTATCACTTGAATAGTCAAAGGCCTGTGATACAGCAATGGAAGAACACTTTGACAGCATTCTGTTCTTCAGGAGATATTGTTCTATTGTTCTTTGGAATCCTCACATACTGAATACCCAGGGGCATTTTTTTCCAAATGGGCTATCAGATGGGGAACAATGGAGAAAAATGAAAATTGAAGCCTATTGAAAGACTGTTTCATGTGACTCACCTTCCACGCTTTAATTTCCCAAGTGTGGACCCGGCTCTGCCTTAAAAAAAAAAAAAAATCAGTCCCAGCCTGGACTACGCAGTTATTTGCCAACTGCTGTCATCTAATGGTGATATGTAGTAATGCAGGATGAAGTAAAGACCTGGGGTGATTTTCTGTTCCCTGGAATATGGGTAGACTTAAGACTTACTGATTATATGATGTCATTTTAAGGGTGATAGGAAAGCTGCAAACTCCCTAAACACCATTTGTACCTACTGATTGGTGCCAGGTAGATCAACATTGGGCTTTGATTTTCTAGCTCTGCATTTTGAACCCATTATCTTTGGGAAGAATAACCCTGTGTCAATGGGATGCTAACATATCCCCTAGGGGCTCATATCAGCTGAAGACAGTAAGTTTCCTTCATGGCAGGTGCTAGAGTAGGATCAATACCCACCAATTCCTGAGGAAACAACCTCAACAGTCCCACATGTCACCAATATATTTTTCCTCTCTCTACTTTGGACAAATAATGTCACCTGCTATATCAGTAAACAAAGGATGTCATGACCATGAAGACATCAGCCCCTGAAGCTGCCCTGACTGCACTACATGGGCACCTACTATGTGCTAAGGACTTTGTGTATACCATCTCTAATCCTCAAAATAATTTTTATTCCACTTTAGTATGAAGACTCCAAAAACTCCGATTAAATGCATTGACTACAAACACAGTGTGTTATGTTGCATAGCTGTTATTTAACTTAGTTATGTTTATTTTACTAAAGAAGCCTGTCAGTTTCCTGCATTTAATGTTATTAATTGGGGGAAGGGGATCCAATTGCTCCCCCCACCCAACTTACCCAATTTTTTTCTTTTATTGAAGTCTAGTTCATTTACAATGTTGTGTTAGCTTAAGGTGTATAGCAAAGTGATTCAGTTTCACATATGTATATATATATATCTATTATTTTTCAGATTCTAAAAATATGGAACACTTCATGAATGTGCGTGTCATCTTTGCTCAGGGGCCATGCTAATCTTCTCTGTACTGTTCCAATTTCAGTACATGTGCTGCCGAAGTGAGCCTCCAACATATGTTCTTTCAATTAAACCTATCCCTTCTAAAAGAAACTCAAATACTACTTCCTCTCAGCTTAATGCTGATGTCTGGGTAGATCAGATATTTTCTTCAGATGATACTCTATGTCTTTTGTGGGGATCTTGCCCACTTTCCATGGGGGAAAAAGTGAAAACTTGGCTTCTGTTTGAGTCCAGAGTGGGATAAGTACCTTAGTTTAGACTAGTATAAGACATAAATTAATATATTACATATATTATCTTGCCATAACCAAAGATTTCCAGTTTTCTCCTGGCTGAAATTCTTTAAAGTCAAATCCTTTTAAAGCGAAGTCCTTTGGTTCCCCTTTGAGATGTGACTTCTACTGCAAATGTCCTCGAGAAAGGGGACATTGTCATTGTCATAGCTGTAGTGTCAATTTTGTTTAAATCTAAAAACTAACAGCTCTTTATTTGACAAAAGGTTTGATTTTGGGTTGATCAATGGGGCAAAATGCTAGACATGGGGATGAACTAGATTTCCCATTATTTGGTCATATTAATCATGGCCATTTTTGTTCCCTGGAAGCTATTCGTTTCCTTATTATGCAAAATTCTGCAACCCTTTCCTCCAAACCTTAAAATCAAACATGTTGTCTGACATTGGTTTTTGTTCCCCTCTCAAATGCCAGGGACGGTCTGAGATATAGTGTTTGAATGTTAAAGTATTGGTTTTAGACATTATGATGGTGTGTAACACGAAGGTCAAATGCATTCAATCTCATGTCAACTCTGTTTAGCTGCTAGTGGTTGCCCCAGTTGCAGGGTTGAGGAGGATTCTGAAGCTGTGTCTGGGCTCAGCAGGAAAGAGCGATAAGTGATACCTGTCACAGAGGCTGCAACCACGGAGGTGTGGCACAATTTTAACCCTGTTTCTGAGGATTGGAGGACAAAGTATTCAAACCCAGAAATGATCAGGAAAATCAGGGCCATAGAAGTGTTAAGTCTTTTCTTGGAAATCAGTTGTTCTGTGGTTGGTGAATAGAATTGTGGAGATGCAGAGAGATAGGGAAGCAAATGATTATTACGTGAAGGCTGGTGGGCTGATGACAAGACTTAGGAACTCATTGCTTTCCCCATAGAGGGCTCTAGACTTTGTAGGTCTGGTAATGGTGGAAGTGGTAGCATTAGAGATGGTGGTGATATGGAAGGTGAGTAGAGAAGGAGCTCTGATCATTTCTGTTCTTCAATTTCAAAAATTTCTCTGATACTGACTGAAGGACACCAAGGAAAGCCAACCATAGGACTAAAATATCAGACATGTTGAAGGTTTTCTGTTTTTTGTTTGTTTTTTGCCTCGAAGTCCATACTATGAGAACTGATTGATTACTGATTAGTTTTGAGTATTGATATTTTTCGCTCCAAATCATATTTTGTACAGAAAATTCTAAAGCTATCAAAACATCATTTACCCAATGTCATGTCTCTAAAAGTGTGAGCTAAGATTAAACTTTTGTCATAAGGGAGGAAGCTATTTATTTATTTATTTATTTATTTTAAGTAGGTGTTTCTAAGTTATGTAAGTGCAAAAACAGTAATAAAATTTTATGTGGTGTCACATGACATTTTTCTACACCCTTAACCTTCAACCACTTGAATTGCTTAAATAAATTTCTTTGGCAAATAATAAGACCATAATGTTCCAATTATTGTTAGTGCTTTACAAATATACAAATAAACCATATAAATGCCTGACATTTCCAACTTTGAAAAATGCCTGAGGATGGCTGAATATATGGTCTATAAGCTCACCTACTGGTTGAAAATACAACCTGTCTCTTTAAGGCTTGTAATTTGTTTATTCTTTTTCAATGTGTGACATAAATTTTATGATTAGCAAAATGAGGCAGTATGTGTTGGAGGATAAAATGACTTGTCTCCTCAATGAAAGAAAAAAAATCCAACAAGTCTTTGGGAAGAATAATAAACACTAAAGAGTAAAAATTGTACTCTTGTTCCAGATTTGCTGATAACATATAGGTAAAGACTTGGTTTGTCCATGACAGCAACATATCTGAACAAGGCATGAAAATTCCATTCTGGTAATTCATCTTATGATGTACATACCTGATTTTCAACAGGCTAGATTGGAAATCAAAAAGTATAATTGAGCAACTAATCTTTTTGAGAAGATTAAAGAGTATCACCTAAATCAGTGTTTTTTGAGATATTTAGATTGAGGCGCACTGTAAGAAATGCATTTTACATCACAATACAGAGAGTGCTGAGGACTTAAATAGACGTGTGCGCGCACGTGCGCGCGTGAAACAAAGGTGTACTTGAAAATATCCTTACTATGTGTACCTATATGGTGTTTTACATTTTATCTATTTCATTTTTTAATTTATTATTTATTTATTTTTGCGGTACGCGGGCCTCTCACTGTTGTGGCCTCTCCCGTTGTGGAGTACAGGCTCCGGACGCGCAGGCTCAGCGGCCATGGCTCACGGGCCCAGCCGCTCCGTGGCATGTGGGATCTTCCCGGACCGGGGCACGAACCCGTGTCCCCTGAATCGGCAGGCGGACTCTCAACCACTGCGCCACCAGGGAAGCCCTATTTCATCTTTTTAAAAGAAGCTGATTACCATTGACCAAATTGGTTTCACAACTCCCTAATGGGTTGCTATTTCCCCTAATATGAAAAACAACTAGGTAGGTGATTTGAAATCTTATTTTTCACTGATCAATTGTTTTGGCATCATATTGGTGCAGTTTGGGTGTAATGATCAAATTTGAATCACAGAGATTAAATCAAGTAATTCTGAATGAGAGGTACATGGAGGGGAAGAAATGAGAAGTCTGGGTTCGGATTCTGGCTTCCAACACTTGCCTTCTGTGCACAACTAACTGAGGGCTAGTTTCCTGTTGTGACTAAGAACACAGATTCTGCAGTCAGACTGCCTGGGTCTGAATTCTGGCTCACACAGACTGCATGAATGAACATGGGCGAGCTACTTAACTTCTTCGGGCCTCAGTTTCCTCATCTGTAAAATGGAAATAATATTACCCCTTTTTGACATACTGTGATGATTTAACATAAGGTGAAGAGAGTAGCTATTATTATTGAACAATCCCATAAAAACGTAAGAATCAAGGTGTTTTCAAATCTGTGTCTATAATGTCACATGGATCAAAACTGACATAGGGGGCTTCCCTGGTGGCGCAGTGGTTGAGAGGCCGCCTGCCGATGTAGGGGACACGGGGTCATGCCCCGGTCCGGGAAGATCCCACATGCCGCGGAGCGGCTGGGCGCGTGAGCCATGGCGGCTGAGCCTGCGCGTCCGGAGCCTGTGCTCCGCAATGGGAGAGGCCACAACAGTGAGAGGCCCACACACCGCAAAAAAAAAAAAAACTGACATAGGTAATAGCTAATGTTTATTGTTTTTTTTAATTGAAAGATAGTTGATTTACAATGTGTCAACTTCAGGTATACAACAAAGTGATTCATAAATAAATATATATATATATATAAAAATATATATATATATATATATATAAAAATATATATATATACACACACACATACTTTTTCAGATTCTTTTCCCTTATGGGTTATTACAAAATATTGAGTAGAGTTCCCTGTGTTACACAGTAGGTCCTCATTGGTTTTCTATTTTATATATAGTAGTGTGTACATGTTAATCCCAAACTCCTAATTTATCCCTCCCGCCCCCACTTTTGTATACAAGCCACGTGCCTGGCACTGTGCAAAGCACTTTATATGCATATAACCTTTGCAACATTTTATCCCCATTTGATCTTCCAAGAGTATAACAAAGAAAGCATTTTAATTCTCATTTTGTAGTTGAAGAAATGCAAGCTTGGAGAGATCAAGTAACAGAGTTGGTAAATGATAAGCTGGGGTTCTAGCTCAAGTGTGTCTGACTCCAGAGCCTGAGCACCTCTGTCTCTTAGTCCCCTTTGGGTTTGTTTTCCCCCTAAAGCCACATGACTCACTCCCTCACTTCATGTCTCTGCTCATTTTCATTCTATCCATCCCAGATAAAACAGTAATGCCCTCTCTCACCCCCATGTTTCCTATCTGCCACATCCTGCTTTGGTTAGCATTGTAGCACCCAATCCCAATTGGCACTTTATACTTACTTGTTTATTTCTGGATTGTTTATCTTCCACTGAAACAGAAGCTTCATTGGTCAGGAGCTGCTGTATCTCCCACCCACAGAGTGCTATTTGGGGCACATCATGTATGTTCAATAAATATTCTTTGTTGAATGAATAAATGAATTAATTGAGGTAAATGAAACAGAAGTCACAGGAAACTTAATATGAAGAAAGCTTTACTTACAAATGTCATCATTTTTAGATTTGTTCTGAATGTTTTCAGGTGTATCTCATCTTTGTAATGTTTGGAATGTTCTATGAGCCATTGTTTCCCCTCGGAAGAATTGGGAAACCTCATTCCATACATTGGGCTTTCCCCGCTATTTAATTTCACTTGGTTCGTTACAAATGTACCAAGAAAGTGAAGTTACTGTTTGCAGTTACTGTGCAGTTGAGAGAGAGGAAGAAGGCGTCAGAAGCCATCAGCTGCACTATCCTTTTACGCCACAAGATGGCGCTCCTATCATACAGACACTAGCTTGTATTTCCCGCTCCCCACCCCCCCCCCACCCCCAGCTTGTTTCGCTCACCCTGCCTGGTTTTTCTTTCTTTGTAATTTGTTTGTGTTTGTCTCTGCCTCTGCCTTTTCCTTGAAATTTTTGTTCTCCGTTTCTATTTCTCTTCTATCCTCTTTCTTTCCCTTCTATTTAGACCTTTATTTATTACCGGGGCAGTCTATTATATAAATCTCTTTACTGTTTAACATAAAAGGTGACTTTCATGTTTCTTGATCTTATCTTTAAAACCCACTGGATGCACCATAATATAGATTATATATTTATTCCTCTAATGAAAACCAATACCTAATTAAGTTGCTTCTGAAGTCACTCATGTGACCGTTGACTGTTTTTTTTTTCCTTTGTTAGGTCAATTTTGTAAGTTTTTAAAGGAGTGTTAAGGCTTAAAAGTTATGAGGTCATTTGTCCCAAGTTCATACAGCTTCCAGGAAGAACCCGCTGACCTGAAGTCTACCCCACACTCCCTCTGCCTCACAGATGTCCTGCTCTTTGATTCCTTTAATCAATCCTAATATTCAAGGGAGATGTTTAAAAAGTAGATTAATGAAAAAGACAGAAGGAGATGATTACTGACAACTGAGACAAAACCAAAACAAGTAGGTCAGCTGCTGTGATATGCTCCACTTTGGTACTGTAATGTCCATCCACTGTTTGTTTTTTGTTTGTTTCTCTTTTCCAGCATCCCTTCCTTAGGGGAAATGTTCTTTCCCACTTTTACATAATTATGGTAGGACCATCAGGACCCTCAATCCTGGGGCTTGGTCTCCTTCAATTAGAGAATGTGTAAGTGACTCAGACTGACTAATCAGACAAACTTTTCTGTGTGGGCTCTATGCCTCTTAAAATACTTTGTGTGTCGGTGGGGAGCATTAATATTAGCGTGATTGGGGTTTGTAAACACTTAGTTCCACAAGTAACTGTTTTCTTGATTGAATTAATTGAATACAAAGAGGAAATAACATTCTTTTCTGCCTACTGCTGCCTTCTTTGATGTGTCTTTCTTCCCTGTCCCTTGATAACAGCTTGGAAAAAATCCCATAGCTGCCAAGTCACTTTAACAGAAAGAAACAGTCTGATTTCAGGTATTGAAAAATATAGTCTGGTCCAAGTCAAGACTTCAATCTTATATCCTAATCAGAGTTGTTTCCCTTTCCCCTCCATCAAGCTCAGACTTGCTCTGTGGTCCACGGTCATATGACGGGTAGAGGCACCCCACCCTTGATTCTGTTGCCTATCAGATTCTCTTCTTTCTTCTCCAGTTGTTGCGTCCAGGACGAGCAGATGGGGAAGAGCAGGAGGGTGTCACACGCTTGGTGTCACACTGACCTTCCCAAGATGGCTCTATCAGAGACGCCCCCTGGGTTTTCAGATCCTTGACGTGAGCAATGCATGATACAATTGTCTCTGAAGTGGGTTCATCCATCTTGTTCTTTGTTCTCTGGGGTCCAGTCCCTGTCTCTGGACTTTTCAGCACCTTAATAATTGCTTCTCCCATCTTGCCCTTGTTCTCTCGGTTTCAAAATGTTTCAGGGTGGTCAGTGATTTTCGATAGCTATTTTTTTTCTTTTATTTGTTTTTTTTATATAGCAGGTTCTTATTAGTCATCAGTTTTATACACATCTGTGTATACATGTCAATCCCAATCACCCAATTCATCCCACCACCATCCCAACACCCCCGCGGCTTTCCTCCCTTGATGTCCATACGTTTGTTTTCTACATCTGTGTCTCAAATTCTGCCCTGCAAACCGGTTCATCTGTACCATTTTTCTAAGTTCCACATACATGTGTTAATATACGATTTTGTTTTTCTCTTTCTGACTTACTTCACTCTGTATGACAGTCTCTAGATCCATCCACCTCTCAACAAATGACCCAATTACGTTCCTTTTTATGGTTGAGTAATATTCCATTGTATATATGTACCACATCTTCTTTATCCATTCATCTGTCAATGGGCATTTGGGTTGCTTCCATGACCTGGCTATTGTAAATAGTGCTGCAATGAACATTGGGGTGCATGTGTCTTTTTGAATTATGGTTTTCTCTTGGCATATGCCCAGTAGTAGGATTGCTGGATCATATGGTAATTCTATTTTTAGTTTTTTAAGGAATCTCCATACTGTTCTCCATAGTGGCTGTATCAATCTACATTCCCACCAAAGTGCAAGAGGGTTCCCTTTTCTCTGCACCCTCTCCAGCATTTGTTGTTTGTAGATTTTCTGATGATGCCCATTCTAACTGCTGTGAGGTGATACCTCATTGTAGTTTTGATTTGCATTTCCCTAATAGTTAGTGATGTTGAGCAGCTGTTCATGTGCTTCTTGGCCATCTGTATGTCTTCTTTGGAGAAATGTCTACTTAGGTCTTCTGCCCATTTTTGGATTGGGTTGTTTGTTTCTTTAATATTGAGCTACATGAGCTGTTTATATATTTTGGAGATTAATCCTTTGTCTGATGATTCATTTGCAAATATTTTCTCCCATTCTGAGGGTTGTCTTTTCGTCTTGTTTATGGTTTCCTTTGCTGTGCAAAAGCTTTTAAGTTTCATTAGGTCCCATTTGTTTATTTTTGTTTTTATTACCATTACTCTGGGAGGTGGATCAAAAAAGATCTTGCTGTGATTTATGTCAAAGAGTGTTCTTCCTATGTTTTCCTCTAAGAGTTTTATAGTGTCCAGTCTTAAATTCACGTCTGGAATCCATTTTGAGTTTATTTTTGTGTATGGTGTTAGGAAGTATCCTAATTTCATTCTTTTACATGTAGCTGTCCAGTTTTCCCAGCACCACTTATTAAAGAGACTGTCCTTTTTCCATTGTATATCCTTGCCTCCTTTGTCATAGATTAGCTGACCATAGGTGCGTGGGCTTATCTGTGGGCTTTCTATCTTGTTCCATTGATCTGTGTTTCTGTTTTTGTGGCAGTACCAAATTGTCTGATTACTGTAGCTTTGTAGTATAGTTTGAAGTCAGGGAGTCTGATTCCTCCCGCTCCATTTTTTTTCCCTCAAGACTGCTTTAGCTATTCGGGGTCTTTTGTGTCTCCATACAAATTTTAAGATTTTTTGTTCTAGTTCCATATAAAATGCCACTGGTAATTTGATAGGGATTGCATTGAATCTGTACGTTGATTTGGATAGTATAGTCATTTTCACAATATTGATTCTTCCAATCCAAGAACATGGTATATCTCTCCATCTGTTGGTATCATCTTTAATTTCTTTCATCAGTGTCTTATAGTTTTCTGCATACAGGTCTTTTGTCTCCCCAGGTAGGTTTATACCTAGGTATTTTATTCATTTTGTTGCAGTGGTAAATGGGAGTGTTTCCTTAATTTGTCTTTCAGATTTTTCATTAGTGGATAGCTATTTAAAAAATCTTTTTTTATTGAGGTAGAGTTGATTTACAACGTTGTGCCGATCACTGCTGCACAGCAAAGTGACGTAAAATCTTTTGGCTTAAAGTGTGTCCTTATCATCTTCAAATCTCCACCTCCCTTTATGCTATTTTAACCTAATTTAAAATGACTTCTTTTTTGGAATGAACAGACTAGGTAGGTTTTAATGAATGATGTAACTTTTTTTTTTGTTTCCATATTACACAACTGATCACATCACTGTGCTATTTTATAGTTGACTCTATAAACACTACTTTTATGAGGTTTTTGTGGGTTTCTGTTTTGTGTTCTGTCAGATCTTGACATCAAGATCAGTGATTTTTCAGCCTGTGTATAGTCGTATAATCCCATTATACCATGATTTAATTACACAGACTGTTTTAACTGTGGGTGAAATTATTATGATTTTCATTATTATACCAAAAATCTGACAAAGAGTAATTTTCCTATAGCAGCTAGGTTGGGTTCTGTTCCACTACCAGAGTCATAAAAGACCCTCTAGTCCAACTAGACACTTTGGACTTGCATTGTGTTCAAGTTTTCTTTTATTTTTAATTTATTTATTTTTAAATTTATGGCTGCGTTGTGTCTTCATTGCTGTGCGCAGGCTTTCTCTAGTTGTGGTGAGCGGGGGCTACTCTTCGTTGGGGTGCGCGGGCTTCTTGTTACAGTGGCTTCTCTTGTTGTGGAGCATGGGCTCTAGGAGTGTGGGCTTCAGTAGTTGTGGCATGCAGGTTCAGTAGTTGTGGCTTGCGGGCTGAGTTGCTCCACGGCATGTGGGATCTTCCCAGACAAGGGATCGAACCCGTGTCCCCTGCATTGGCTGGCAGATTCTTAACCACTGTGCCACCAGGGAAGTCCCGCATTGTGTTCAAGTTTAATTACTGGGTTTAAATTGTCTTTTTTAAAGACTGGGCCTATGGTAAAATATCAATAACATGATTGGGTAAACGGGGGACTATCTAATCATCTGATTGTTACTTTAAGAGTTTGGTAATTGTTTCCACTAAAATGACTGATTTTCGACAGGTTATTTTAGGGTCAGCCTGACTCAGCCTGTGTGACCCTTCTAACTCCAGGACTCTAACTGCTCTCCTAAAGGGATGCCAGTCATGCCTTGGGCACACCACCTGCCCCAGCATCAGCTGCTGTTCAAATGGCTCTGTGCTCCCAGACGCTGCACCAGGTAAATTACCAGCTTTGTGTTCACAAGGTGCTGCTCTCTACAAGCCAATACCAGCACCTGGAGTCTTGTACAGATGCTGCTGCAAAATGTTGGAAATCCCACGTAAAAGTGGCACTTTCCTTTTTTTCATTTTTTAATGCATGTGTATAAACCTCTAAAAGTCTACTACCTCTTAGGGTTTGAAACCCTAAAGACAAACAATATTTCTTTGCCCAATTTACCATGCATTATAAACTTAGTGGGGAGGGAGACCCAGGAATTAAAGATAACATATGAAGTTACATACAGTGTCATGTAACAGTGAATTGCAGGATTCACTGGAATTGCTCGGAACACGGGATGTTGTGCATTCCAAACTCTGCTAAACCAGGAGGCTTAGAGAGACCGTATTGGAATTCAGGGGTGCAAGATCCATGATTATACCATAAAGATAAGACAACTCTTGACTTGGAAACTACTTAGCAGTCTGGTTCACTCCATTCAGTTCAAAGCAATTCAATTCCATTCTGTTTCATTCAATTCAATTTAGTGGATCCATTTTCATGGGTGTTTATGGCCCACTGTTTCTGTGCCAGGCACTGAGGGGGATGCAAAGAAATGTAGAGCTAGGAAAACCTCTGCTGGTGCTGGTACCACTCCAAATCTACCCTCCCTTCTTCTCCACCCTGCTCTGCACCCTGGAAACCTGGTTTAGATGGACCACATCACTGTACTTCCTTGTCCTGTGGCTTTGGATTTTTTCAGGCAATGGAAGACACCAACAGGAGATGGGGGTGGAGAGGAGGGAGAAGTTCAGGTATTCATTCCCTGACTCCCTGCTGAATTTCAGGTTCATATCAGCTTTTCTTCTGCTCAGGTATCCTTCTCTGTGCAGCCCTATCTCTGAGTAGATCCTGACCCAGGCTCCCTTCTGTTCCCCTTTGTGCCTTGGGGTGGTAAGTGCTTCCTTAGGTACATGTCTTAGGATGCTGTTCCACCCTTGCTGCTTTCCTTAGGCTGTGCCCACAGTTTGGAAAAAATACACCTTTTATTCAGTTCTTTTTGATTATTCAGCTTGTGTCCTGCAGAGGACCATGCCAGATACCCTTAAGCAGCCTTCAATCCAAGTTTAGGAATTCGTTTATAGTTAAATCCTCATTATGTATTTATTATTCTGGGTTAAGTGACTAAGTGCTAGGTCTTGAGGATATAAACCCATGTAAATATGGCAGATGCAATTCTAACTCTCAGCGGAACCATGGCCTATGAGAGAGCACAGAAATTAAATCAGTGATTGCAAAATAGTATAATGAGTATATGACAGGTGATGGAAGGGTCCATGCGGCCCTTGCCCTGTCTCAGGAGGGGGACCTCCCTGAGGGATTGTAATAGATTAGACTGCAATCTGAAGAATGGGCAGACACTGATTAGGTGAAGGGGGAGGCAGATGTGATAGGACTGGGCATGGCGGAGCGTATGTTGGAAAATGGGAACACGTGTGTGGAGACCTAATGTGGAGAGTGCGGCTAGTTGGAGATGGGTAAACATTCAGTGCAGCTAAGATGGGAGAGGAAGTGGAGGACCAAATGAAGGTAGACACTAAGAAGAAACCAGATGCCATTTCACAGCCCTGTGAGTAGCTTTAGAGCTTACCCTCAGGGTGCGGGAAATCACTGAAAGGTTTTTAAGCAATTGGATGTGGGTTTTAGAAGGAGTCCTTGGGCTGCAGGTGGAGAATGAGTTGGAGGAGAGTGGGAGGCAGGGAGCTGGAAGGCGAGAGCTCATGGGGACAGGAATGAAGATAAATTGAGGTGTCCAGAGGCATTTAGTTGCCTCCTCTGTATTCTAATTCTTTCTCCACTCCCCATGACGGGTAAGCCCCGGAGACCTCTATCCTGAATGGCTTAGTTGCTCGGATAGAAGCCTCAGAAACAAAAGGCTCTGGCAACATCAGAGTGGCGGAGAGGAGAAAGGGTGCAGAAGTGGGTGTACAGGCAGATCTTGCAAACCAGGGAGTCATGTGAAGAGGGCTCTGCGGGTTCCACCAGTGGAGCCTCCTGGGCTCCTTGCCCCTCAGAGAGGAAAATCTGCGTCCATAAGAAGGAGAGCAGGGGGTATCCCAGGAGCCACCACGTCCTTCCCCACCTCAACCTAGAAAGAGCAAGTGCAGACCACGGCCCCCTCTCCATCTGAGGGCCTCTAAGCTGGGGCATTGCCTGGGGTTGGAGCCGGAGAGAGCCCCAAAGCAGAGAACAAACTCTGTTTTAAAATGAAAAGACTGAGTTTCCAAATCACTGAAAGAATCCAGAAATTATGGACTCTGCCTAGGGTATCAACATGGGAGGGAAAAGGGAGATTTGACAAAATAAGAATGAAATGATTTCTTATTTATGCCCCATTGAGTTTAAAATTCTCAATAAACGCACACACGAATACATACAAACTTAAATGTGCAAAATTTAAAAAATCATTTATGTGTATGTATATATATATACATGTGTGTATGTATAGCAATATATGTGTTTATATGTATGTACATACACACACATTGTCCTGTAGATACTCACTGTAAAAATTTGGAAAATACAGACATGTAAACATGTTTACATGTATACATGTAAACAAAGAAGATGAAAATCATCCTATCACCTAATAACTGCCTTGCGTTTTATCATATAAATGTAATGTATTTTTAAAACACTTCCCCACTGAGACAAGTTATAATGACATTTTTTAAGGTGTTTGTTACATATTATTAAAGTGTTTGCTACAGAATTACTCAGTGCATTCAGTGTTGTAATAGTATTGATACAACTAAAAAACTTTTGTCAATGTGGTATGTGAAAATAGAAACTCATAGTTTATTTAATTTGTATTTCTTTCATTATTAGAGAACCTGTATTTTTAAATTAGATGTATTCTTCCCCTATCTATTACTTCTGTGATTTGACTGTACGACTGTTGAGTATATTTTTATATTGAAGTGTTGATTAATATTTTTATTTCAGAAGAAATATGTATATACTAAAACTATCTTGCATAATGTATTTTGGAAATATTTTTCCTGTTTGTTTTTGGATTCAATTCGTAGTACTTTTTGTGCTACAGATGTTTTTAATAGGTATGCAGTCAAATATATCAATAATGTCTTTTAAGGTGCTTCCTTTGTTTAGCTTAGAAAGGCTTTCCCCACCCTGAGATCAGAAAAATCTTGCCTATATTTTATTCTACTTGGTTATTGCTTCATTTTTAAACATTGAACTCTTTAATCTACCTTGAATTTGCGTTGATGTATGTTCAGTGGCAGAAATTTACCCCCCCCTCCCATAGTTAAACCGTTTATTATCAAGTAATGTTTATTAAAAGTGTTTTCTGATTTAAGTCCATTAAGGATATGTTTCTTCCCCCATTGCAGAGGATGGATATGATGTGGGGTAAAGAACATAGACTTGGCATTCCAAACGATCTGGTGTTGCATCATCTTGTTTTTCTAATTTGTTAGCTGAGACACAAGACAATTTACTTGAAATTCTCATTTACTTCATAGTGTTAAATAAGCCTAATAGTATCCCAGATGGCTATGAAGAGGATTCAATGAGATAAGGGGTCTATAATACTTCATTAGTAAGTGTTAAAGCATTTGGTTTTATGCTTTTGTGTGTTGTTTACTTAAAAGCATTCTCGGTTGGAGCCAGAAAATCTGAGGACATTTACAATGCCATTCTTTTTCTAAGCACCTCATTTCACTTTTTTTCTGTGTTCAATAGCTATTTATGTCACAGAGTTGGAGAGCTGTTTGTTTTATTTTAGTCTCAGTTGAGAATGATTCTCTCTTTCTCTATTCTTCTCCACACACACACACACATACACACACACACGCACGTGTATATATGAATGCGTACTTATATATATGCACATGCTGTGTGTGTGTGTGTGTGTGTGTGTGTGTGTGTGTGTGTGTAGAGAGAGAGAGAGAGAGAGAGAGAGAGTACTTTAAAGCCTGGGAAGTGCCACACAAATATAATGTACATTTACAAAGATTTCCTTGAAGATTGGAAGCATAGACCATCTTTAGAGACCAGTTACATCCTTGAGTTGGCTTTATTTAACTGAGAAAAAAATGAACCTATTATGCAGCTGCTTGGTTTCAAGTATCAGAAACTGACTCTGGTTAACTGATGCAAAGAATGAATTTATTGGAAGGATGTGGAATTACTCATGGAACAGAAGGGAGGCTGATGAACAGGACAACAGCATGCGTCTGTGTGTGCTGGGGGCAGTAGAAGGTGGATAAATGGACTCTTTAGAGCAGGAACTGATAATGTGTCTTCCCCTAAACAGTCCTCTTCCTCAAGAAAAAAATCCGTGTTCAGTTTTTCTAATCATCCTGCTGAAGAGTAAAATTTGGGGGAGGGAGGGTATGTGGCCCCAGCTTATGTCATGTGCTCACCCATCGGTTAGAGGTGGGCAGGGTGATTCGTTGCCAGTTGCCAGTCTGTGTCTAGAGAGGGTAGATGGAACTCCTTAAAAGCCTATTGAGGTGACATTTGTATAAGAAGAAGGATATGATTATTGGGTAGCCTACATACAATAAATGTCACAAAGCATCCTCAGGCCTGTTTTCCTGCTCTAGCTTTAGGCTGGCCCAACAGAGAGAAGCAATCAGGAGAGGAGACCAAGAATAGAAGCCAAAAAGCTCTTAACCTAGCTTATCTAATGAAGTTCCAGCCCTAGGATGTAGCCAGCATTGCCCTTGACCCTGACTCAATAACACACTGCCTCTTCAAGAAGGTAGAGTATAGGTAGAGGGATCTGTGATGCTGATGCTGTGAGGCCCATGAGGTCCGAGCTGAAGGAAGTTTGGATATTGGGATACTGTAGCCTAGGAGCATGGCTGCAAGCGTCAAATTCCCCACAGCTGAGAAATGACAGAGAGGAACCACAGTTGATTGCTGTCTTAGTCTTAAGACTCAAGATTTTTCTGCTTCAGCATAATTAAATCTCCTTAAGTCTGTTTCTAAAGAGAAGAAAAGAAATGGAAACAGGAATTCATAAGGCCGCACCTTTCCCCCTGTACGTATTCCCCCGGGAAGGTGATCCATTAGAAACAGAGGCAGACATGCCAAGAGCAATAAAGGGGCAGGCTCTGTGGGCTAAGCAGACTGTAGTTAAAGGCTTTCCCTGAGAATCCTGCTCATTCATTAACTCTAGCCGTGGAAGTGGGCCAAGCCGTGTGGTTTCACCACAGCAAGGGGCAAGATCCTAATGATTAAATGCTCTTTGTTGCCTTGCATTTCACTTTTTCTGGTAATGCACTTTGAAGAATGGAAAATTGAGTTTTCAATACTTGGTTGTTTGTTGAAGCTAAATCTAGAGGTAATTGAAGCCAGTTGAAAGCTGAGGGGAACAGCCAAGGTAAAGCTTTGAGTACAGAGGAGGCTGGAGGACTCAAGTTTGGTGCCTCAGTGTGTCATGCTATCACCTTCTGTGCCATTTCTCCCTCTTTCTTGTGTTGGAAACTGTAGCGAAACTCGTGTTTGGAGAATCAGGTTATTCATTGGAGAATAAATTCCTTTCAACATTCTCTTTGGATAAATACTTTAGTGTGTACAGAAGACATAGGACCAGAGTAATATGAAATGGTTTCTCAATGGACAGTCAAGTGTCATCATTCTTTGCTTAAAAATCTTAAGCAACTAGAGTATGCTTTTTACTTTTTCTGGATAGCTTACCAGACCTTAATTTAATTAAATTTGCATTCCTATTTGATCTCCAGGAGCACATGAGAGTCATCTTGAGGAGATAAAATGCTTCTGTTTGATGTTGTCCAAGTAGATCAATAATCTGAGTATATGCAACACTTGGACTAGTGCTTGGCACTGAGTAGGTGATCTAAAAATATTAACTAAATGAATGAATAAGTTATGTTATTTTTCTTTTCTTCAACAACCCATAAACGCAGAGGAAAAATTCATTCAAACAATGGTGTGACTGAATAAGTCATTAAAATCTTTTAGTCTGGTCACCTTGTTAAAACAATGTTCTGATCTTCAGGCTGTTTGGTTGTGTATGGAAGAGAGTGTGTGTATTTGTAGGTGAGAGATTATTGCTTATTTAGACCAAAGAGCCAGCCAGCAAGGGTCTAGTTCCTACATCAATACCTACTGCAAGAAAAATGTACCCACTTTCAACTTCTTTAGGTTGGCTTTGGCACTTGATTCAACTTGATTTCTGGCTAGGAGGGGAAGGAAAACTCTTTGGCAATGGCAGGACATTTCAGAGGAAAAGTTAGGCTTCTCTATTTTGTTCTTCATTCAATAGCTACATTTTGAATGTTCATAACACACAAACCAATATATTCGACATCCCAGCCAGGAACCTACAGTAGATGTAGTTACCATTCAATACACACATACCTAGTTTTATTGTGTTTCACAGATATTGCGGTTTTTTACAAATTAAGTGTTTGTGGCAACCCTGAGTTGTCAGATGATGGTTAACATTCTTTAGCAATAAAATTGTTTTTAATTAAGGTACGTACATTCTTTTTTTAGACACAATGCTATTGCACACTTAACAGACTACTATAGTGGAAACGTAACTTTTATATGCACTGGGAAACCAAAAAATTCATGTGACTTACTTTATTGTAATATTCACTTTATTGTGGTGGTCTGGAACCAAACTTGAAATATCTCTGTAGTGTGCCTATATATTCTTCGTAGACAGCTTTATTGAGATGTAATTTACATACCATACAATTCACCCGTTTTAAGTGTATAATTCAATGGTTTTTAGTGTGCTTACAGAGTTACGCAGCCATCCTCACAATAGAATTTTGGAATATTTTCATTACCCCCAAAAGAAACCTCGCACCAGTTTACACCTCATCTCCCTGCCACTAGTTCTTGGCAACCACTAATCTATAGATACTTCCAATCTCTGTAGACTTGCCTATTCTGGATATTCCATACAAATGGAATCACACATGTACATACTGCCACATATAAAATAGATAACCAACAAGGACCTACTGTATAGCACAGGGAACTATACTCAATATTTTGTAATGAGCTATAAGGGAAAAATATGAAAAAGGATATATATAAAACCTTTATATATATAACTGAATCACTGTGCTGTACACCTGAAACTAACATGACATTGTAAATCAACTATTCTTCAGTTAAAAGAAAATGGAATCATACAATATGTATGATATTTGTGTCTGGTTTCTTTCACTTAGCATATAGTTTTTGAGGTCCATCCATGTTATAGAATGTATTAGTACTTCATTTCTTTTTATTGCTGAATAGTATTTGATAGTGTTCATTCATCAGTTGATGGACATTTGGGTTGTTTTCACATTTTGGATATTATGACTCAAGCTCCTACAAACATTTGTGTACATGTTTTTGTGTGGACATATATTTTCATTTTGGAGGGAGTATTTACCTAGCAGTAGAGTTGCTGGATCACATAGCAATCCTATAGTTAACTTTTTGAGGAACTGCCAAACTGTTTTCCATAGTGATTGCATCATTTTACGTTTACATTGACCATGTCTTTATTTGAAGAAAAAATGAGAATCCGTTACAAGGCTTAAAGGATTTCTGTACTCACTGAAGACTTATTACGTTTATAAAATGTTTAGCACAGTGTCTGTCACATCAGATTTAATCCTCACAGTAATCCTATAAAAGTGGTATTGTTATAAAGTTCATTTAAATATAAGAATGCTGAGCAGTGGAGAAGTTCAGCGACTTGCCCAAGGCCACACAGAATGTGGGATTCTTAATATTTGTCTATCTGGCTCCAAAACTAAGCTTTTAACAACTGTACTATAAAGCCTTTTCCCCTCTTTTAGTTCTGGAGGTACAAATTAGCATCACACTAATCACATGCTGGGTGAACAGGATAAACCTATTTGGGGGGATATACTTTCTGGAGCCATGGGCCACCCTCGTGATACAGGATGAGAGGCAGATTCTACCCACAGATTGATCATCATACTGTAGTGATTGATGGGCTCAAGATATTAGAAAGAGGAAATTTCTGTCTGATCCATTATGCAGGCCCTAAATCTAAGAAAACAAATGGGAAAATAAAATGTCTTCTTACCTTACACAATCCAGGGAGTGCTTACCAAGCATTATGCTGAGTGATCACATCGGTTACCCTCAGTCCTTTAATCTCCACAGCAACACTCTAAAACAGGCACTGGATTTGTCCCCATTCTACAGATTGGGAAATACTGGCTTAGAGAAAGTAAATCCCTTTGCCCTTGTTGCACAGCTAGCAGGAATGACAGAACTGGAATTTAAGCATATGCAACTTGGCTCCAATGCCTGGGCTTGTAAGCACCATGCCATGAAATCCTTTCAGAAGGAGCAACCACTGTGAAATTTACTCTGATATGAGGCTTCACTGTAAAAAATTGGTCTGTGGTTACTTTGAAAATAGAGGTTTCTAAATCTATGTCCAGTAAATGTAATTTTAGTTTTCAACTTCAAAGTAGTATATGAATAGAATTATAGCTTTTTATTCTTGACAGATGTCACCATTTGATGGTAAACTTTTAGGGAGAAATGTTGTGTTCCAAAAGCTGCAAGGACATTAAATCTTTGGGTCAAAAGCCAAAAACCTTTTTCTCTCAGTAGGGTGTTTTATTGTGGAATTCCTGGATAACCCACAGCAAGGATTATCTAGAAAGTGAGATAATCTAGAGACAGCATCATACAAGCCAAAATAACAGCCCATATGTTGTCTTGCCAGCAAAGGCTGGCATCCTGGAGGACAGCTCAATTCTGCTACTGGGATAACTGGTAGAAGATATCCTTTGAGGCTGATCTCAGAACTTGGCTTTAGGGTTGCACGCAGAGTTGGAAGGGTCCTGGGAAGTTGTCAGGATCAGGAACTGGGGGTGGAGGGGCAGGTTCTGATCAGACACACACTCTAAAGGGTGTTATTATAAAGCCCATTTAAAGATAAGAATGTTGAGCAGTGGAGAAGTTCAGTGACTTGCCCAAGGTCACACAGAACAAGCTGTTTGATCCTTCTGGGTCATGTTTTGTCTATCAAATAATAGGACTCACTTCATAGAGTTGTTTTGAGGATGAAGTGATTTGAAACATGGACAGCATAGGGGCAATACTGAGCTCTTGGCTGGCTTTGTGATTACCGGTGTTTAGAAGCATGGACTCTGGAGACAGACAGACCTGGATTGGAATCATGCCTTTGGTACTTAATTTTTGTCTAGAGAAGACTGGAGACACAAATATTTGCGCTTCCATTCCATAGGACAGAATTATGCGCAGGAGGTGGCTGCCCAGCCAGGGTCTACATTCCCCATTTCTCCCTGGAGTTAAGAGTGACCACGTGTCTAAATTCTAGACTATGGAAAATTAGCAGAAGGGACGTGCACCACTTTCAGGTCTGGCCCACTAAATCTCCCATGTACCTGTCTAAATCCTCTTTCTCCTCCCTATTTTATTAAAATATACATGTTGACAGAGCTTCTGGCAACCTGTATCTCTGCCTTCCTGTTCACCTACTCAGTATTATTATGTAAGCAAGAGTGAAACTTCTCTTGTGTTTGTGACATTACACAACTTCGAGTTTATTTGTTAGAGCAATTGCATTTGATATGTAACTTGGTTACACTTAAAGTTGGAGGAAGTTATCAAGAGGATGTGACTGCTGGTTGACCAGAGAGCTGGACCCGGGCAATCGGAGGCTCCTCACTCACTTCTCTGTCCTTGAAATATACATTCCACCCATAGTTCCCATAACTGGAGCCATTTCAAGGACTGAGCCTTGAGAGAATTTAGGTATCGGGACTATCTGCCTGGTATATGTGACTGAAACTGGTTAAGGCCTCTCTCTGCATATATATATATAAACTTTTAAGATTTTGGAAGGCGGGTGCTGAGATCTACGCATCTTGTAGCCACCCAAGATGAGCCTTGTGTGTAGGTTCCCTTGGTTATTACACCTGCCACCTACCAATCTGGAGGGCTCTGTCTCTTTCTTTGGTCTCCCTTTGTCCTCCATATATGGGGTCACTTTCAGACTTTACCCAAGAAGCTCCCAAGGTTGTGAACCAGCAATTGAATTCCTTCAGCCAGGAGACAAGAAATGGGTTTTGGGATAGATGCACCCACAGGGGAAATCCCGAGTTGGCCATCAACCTCTATGTGGGGAGGGGTGGCCAGTATGTCAGATGTTTGTGGACCGCTGAGCAGGTATTGGGATGTCCCAAAAATGTTGGCTGGTTTGATGTGCTTGTTTGAGGAACTTCAAGAAGTTCTTTGCAGGAAGGCAAAGAAGGGAAATGCCTGGCTGGGCGGTGGGCTGACCTCCACTGTGGGCAGTTCTGTGGCCACTGATGCCCAACTAGAGGCTGAAGATCTTGTGAGAAGGTTGGAAGAAAAGCTGAGGTTGGAGAAGGACCTGCAGTGTCCAGTGCTCTGCTAGCTTTGGGCTGGCAGACAAGGTGGGGGAACAGGCTGATAAGTCAGAGACCTTGGTGTGCCATTTTGCAAAGCTAGGAGGGCGAAAGCTGCTTGGATTAAGGTCTGAGCCCTTGTGACACAGCCTGATTGGGATGCCAGGAGGTGGAATTCCTGGGAAAGTGAGAACAAAGAGGAAGATGCTGTGCTGGCCCCATGCCATCTGATTTCTAACACAAAGGAAAGCAAAAGCACAGCAACAACCATGCCAGCCAACAGGGCAGTCCCTAATTCAGGAAGTGTTCATGATGAGAGAATATACTCCTGCTGAGCTTATTGGCTTAGCAGCCAAGTTCCAGCAAAAGGCCAGGGAAAGTATCCAGGCATGGTTAGTGCAGTTATGGGATACACTTGATATGTGACCTCGGGCAATTATTTATCTTTTCTGAACTTCAATCTGTAAATAGAGGGTAACTATCCTTGTTTTGCAATTTTGTTGTAAGGATTAAATGAGATCAAATATAGAATTTTCAGCATGGTAAGGTTATTATTATTACTATTATTATCTGTATCCAAATTACATCCAAGAGCTGAAGAGTTAGAAGCCACTTAACAGTCCATTTACATGGCTGCTGTAAAAATTCTTTTTCTCTCAATTGTGTGCTGGTCCAGAGCTCTGAAGGAACAATGGAGGGAAAGTGTAACTATCCCTGTTATCATTGTTACCCAGATTGAGATCTTTTCTGCCTAGAATCTAAATTCTATGAGGGTTGGGATTGGGTCTTGTCTCTCTTCCACAGCAGCTAGCTGAGTTTCTGGTATACAGCAGGTGATTAGCAAATGTTTCTTCGGTTTTTTTTATTTTCTAGTATTTATTATTTACTGTGTTCCCACCACCATACATGTGTTCCATTTTCTTGCATTATCTTCAAACATAGCATCTCATGTGAACCTCACAGCAATGCTGTAAAGTGAGCTGTATTGTTTTCCTATTACAGAGCTAAAGTAATAAGGCATTGAGCAGTTAAGTTACATGTGGGTCACATAGCAATGATGGAAGAATTAGGATATGATTCTAGGTGATCTGGCTTCAGAGTCACTCTTCTGCCTCTTGTAGATAAATAATGTAATATTTAGCTTATTGAGTACATATCATGTAAACGCTAAACTCCCTACAGGTGTAAACTCATTTCATACTCATTGCAAGAATTGTACATTAGGTGAGATTGGGTTATTAAAAAATGCAAAAGGATGCCTTAGTGTGTGTGGTCTTTGGAAAAATACCCACATCAGAGGAAAAAATCTACCCATGAAAATTGGATAATCACATGGAGAAGAAAACTGGCTGTGCATCCTGTTATGAGAACTCTTAAATTCTCATTCATTCCTTCATCATTGAATGAGCACCTACTGTATGTCAGGCGCTGAAGTAGATGCTGAAGATACAACAAGGAAGAAGTCAGTCCCTGCCCTGAATGTCTTTTCTTTCTAGTGGGAGAGGGACACATATACACCTAGTGAACCTAAGGAATATCCAAGCCAGAGCCAGCCGAATTCCTTATGCCAGAACAGGTGGACTTAACATGGCCAGTTTGCACCATCAGTAGCAGCCTAGTAGGAGGTAACCACTGTGCTTATACATAAAATGGATGATTTATGAGTGTTTTGTTGTTGGGGGCAGGGAAGCAAGAAAAACAAATGTGATTTACAAGTATTTGTTGGGTTCACTTATTTTAACATTTCCCATATGCTCAGAAGACAGCATACATGGAATATATTTTCTTGGTTACATACTGAAGGCTCTGGCAGGTTTTCCTATTTACTCTGTGTTATGATGTCTGCTAATATTTGTTATATGTTTGTGCAAAAACTGACAACAACAAAACACATACACACAAGGATGACAATTCAAGTGGTTTCTAATCCACATTTTTCTGGGAGTATATTTGCTATAAGGAAGTAAATTAATTCTGTAGGATCAAAAATTACAGACCACTAAGGTATGTAGCACTGCTAATAAGATCTTTGATTTTTAGAGCACTTTGGAGCCCCTCAAGGCTTGCTGTGTACTTGTTCATCTCCTGCCCCATATAATGATTTTGGGAAGTTTGCAAAACAAATAAAATTATGTTCATTTTCAAGGAAACAAAATCTCAGAGAAGCTAAATTACTTGTCTCAGATCAGATTAATAGTAAGTTGCAGAATCATGATTTGAACCAAAATCTTTCTATACAACTTTGTTCCAATGCTGCAGTTATATTGATTTGAATTATGGCCAGAAACCAGTGTTTTAATAATTGTCATATATTTTTGTATCAAAAATTTTACAATTTAAAAAAAAATTCCTCCTAGACAAATGATGCTTTGGGTATTTAAACAGATCCTGCAAGGGCATTAAAAATTTTTTTCCTACTTCCTACCCATCTATCAATTTAAAAACTGATGCTTTCCTTAGTCTTTTATGGAAATTATGTAAAAAGATTTTCTGGGTGAGTTCACCCAGTTTGCCCAGCTCTTGGCAAGGATTAGGTGTTTCAGACCCATCTACACCTCAGCAGCCCAGCAGTTTGACTGAAACAAACATGGGCAGCTCAGGGTAAGTCCTTCTGTTCTCCACCATGGCAGCTATGATTGTACCTCGCTGACAGCTCCCCTGTGGATCTTGTTAGTGGGGGTCTGTGTTTGTTCATTGCTTGGCAAGGCACAAGAACAATCTTTCTAATCTTGGCATTGAGTTCTCCAGGAGAGCTGCATGAATATTTATAAGCCATCCACCCAATTTCCTAAGAGGGTAAATATCATGTTAAGTTTTCTTAGCGCACGGGTGCACACACACACACACCCCCGCCCCCCACACACACGCGCTACTAAAGAGGGGCAGGAGGGAACTTTAGGAAGTGATGGACGTGTTTATGGCCTTAATGCTTTCACGGGTATATATTTATCCCCAAACTCATCATGTTGTGTAAATTAAATACATACAGATCTTTACATGTCAATCGTACTTCTCAATAAAGTGGTTTTTAAAAATTAAAAAAAAAGAAATACGTGGGCTTCCCTGGTGGCGCAGTGGTTGAGAGTCCGCCTGCTGATGCAGGGGACACGGGTTCATGCCCTGGTCTGGGAGGATCCCACATGCCACGGAGCGCCTGGGCCCGTGAGCCATGGCCGCTGAGCCTGCGCGTCCGGAGCCTGTGCTCCGCAACGGGAGAGGCCACAACAGTGAGAGGCCCGCGTACAACAACAACAACAACAACAAAAGAAATACGTGCACTCTTGGCAATTCTTTTTCATTTTCAAAGAAGGAAGGCCACTACAGTGTCTTCCATCTGTCTCCTTTCTATCTGTAGCCTGGAGCCCCAACTTCTTATCCTTGGACGTTATTAACTATTTCCTGATAGTTTTCCCTGTCTCTGGTCCCTTTCTTCTCTGATCCTTTTGCCACATTACAACTGGAGTTATTTTTCTCTCTGGAATCCTAGAACTGATTATATAATTCTCCTACCTAAAAACCTTGGAATGTTTAGTATATCCAAATCAAGATAAAGTCCAAATTTAAGGAATTCAGGCTCCCAGGACACCCCAGTAATTGACCTTAAATGACCTTTCTGGGTTCATCACCACCACGTCACCTACAGCACTCTGCATTCTAACCACTGTAGCTTTCCTGCCTCTCCTCTATCAAAGCCAACATTCTCACATCACAAATTTTTTCTTGTGTAGTTTCCCAGCCAAGTATGCATTTGGTCACCCTCTCTCCCTATAAAAATGTCTTCACTCATTTAAAGTCCAGTTTAACTACTTCCTATTGTCAGTTGCTTACCCTGATTATCGTTTAGAATTACATGTCTATACGATAAGTTGTTACTTGTTCAGATGTTTAACATAAGTTCTTTGTTGCTTTATCAGGTAGCTAACTTTTGTCTATGTCATCCACTAGATTATGAGGGCTGGCTTCCATGGACATGAGTTGCACAGTACCCCGTGTTTAGAAGGACCTCACACTTAGTTGAATGTTATGTTATCACCATCTTGAAAATCTTAAGAATTTTCCAACAAGTGGTCTTGCATTTTCATTTTGCACCGAGTTCTGCAAATATTGTAAGTGGTGCTGTCCATACGGAGAAGGGCTATTTCAGATTCATCTTTATCTGTACCAGCACCATGCCTTTCTCCTAGTTGCTGCCTATTTTAAAATGCTTGTTGGAAAAACCATGAAAATGAGTAGTCAAGTAACTTGCTTAATTAAAACATGTCAAAGCAGAAAATAGGCTTTGAACCCATCCGAGAAGGCTGGCTATCAAGGGAAATAAGATATCCCAAGGTCTAGTCTCTATGGCATTAAGTTCCAAGGATTTTCCAAAAACCACATTTACTACTTATTAGGGAGCAACATATTTCTACCAGAAGCAAATAACAGGCTTCAAGATGAAGCTACCTCTGGGACTGCCCAGTGAAGCTCTGAGGCATGGGATTGGAGTCACTTGTAAAGATGGAAGGCAATGAATTTCCTTCCAAAAGCTCACATGATGTGAGAGATTCTTGGCAACTAGCCCACACATTTGGTTTCCTAAAGAATCATCTTTTGATTGTTTCTAGACCAAGTTGCTTCAGGGAGATGGAATAGAATTATTCCTAGAAAGGATTGCCTCTGAGTGAGAATGAGTATGAAGTATAGGAAGCAGGAGGTAGAAATCTGTAAAAAGAACAACCGTTTTATTTCTAAACAGCATAAACATTCCTCTCAGTCATGTCTAAATTACTATCCCCAAGTTGAACACAAGGATTTCCCTTTACCTTTCAGAGTGTTTGAAATTTAATGTTCTTGCTTTCAAGAAAAGGGAATTATTTTTTAAAAGCAATTGCTAATAATTCCGGGTGGTTCTTTAAGAGACTATAAAGATGGTGATTTTTTTCAAAAAAGGGAAAAAACTAGACTATTTGGAGGGATACAGAGATTTTGTGTTGCGGTCTGGGTGAAGGAGGCACCATTCAGGAGAGCGAATGGGATCCTGTGATACAGTGGTGGGAAGCAACCATAGACAATATGTAAATGAATGAACGTGACTATTTTCTAATAAAGCTTTATTTACAAAAACTGATGGCAGCCTGGATTTGGCCCTTGGGATGTAATTTGCTGACTCCTGCTCTAGAACAACTGACAATGATACACTGGGAGAAGCTGTACAGAAGTGCTTCTTTTAATACTGTTCATAAGAACAAGGATCTCAAATGGCCACATCACCAGTAGAATGGTTACATATGTTGTTTTATATTCAATCAGTGGAATGCTAGATAGCAGTGAAAAGAAGTGATCTCCAGCCACATACATCAATGTGAACTAATTCTAGACACAGTGTGGAACAAGTGCAATAAGGCACACATAACATTATTCTACAGTTCAGAGCAGGTAAGCCGACTATAAGTGTATTTAGGGATACATACAGGGGTGAGGAAGGGAAGGGAATGATTAAGAGAGGCTTGGAGTTACCACCACGGAGGAAGGGAATATGAGAATGGGTCAAGTTCTAGGATCTGCAAGAGTACTGGTCAGATGTATACACTGATGTGTATAAAATTGATGACTAATAAGTACCTGCTGTATAAAAAAAATAAATAAAATTAAATAAAAAATTTAAAAAAGAAGGTGGACTTTCTTCTAGTCTTAGGTAGAGTCAAACCTTTTCAAATCTCATGTTTCAGACTCTTCTGATAGAGGATGATAAACTGTCCTTTACACACAGGTAGTTCAAGTGCAGTCGCATAGTACAGAATAGTTAATACATAAAGTCTGAATTCAGAATCAGAGACTGAAGTGTGATCATTCCTTCATCACTCAATCTATCTCCTAAATCAGTGATTTAAACCCTCATATACAGGCTTCCATGGTGGCGCAGTGGTTAACAATCCGCCTGCGGAGGCAGGAGATAGGGGTTCGAGCCCTGGTCCACGAAGATCCCACATGCCGCGGAGCAACTAAGTCCGTGCGCCACAACTACTGGGCTTGCGCTCTACAGCCCGCGAGCCACGACTACTGACTGCCCCCCACCCCCCCCACCCCCGCCAAAAAAAAAGAAAGAGTACTGGTCAGTTCCATTTCTTAAGCTGGTAGGTTGAACAGAAATTTATTTATTTCCTTTAAGAAGCAGGGTTCTTCCTCCTCCCCTTCCACCTCCCGGGCTACAGCGGGCGAAGGGCTGAGCGCTGCTGTATTTTGTCCCACGAGGCGACCCCTTCTCCCGCGGAGGTTGCGCGCGGCGGCAGCGGCCGCCATAGCGGTGGTGGCGACGGGGACAGTGGAGCGCTGACAGCAGGCCTGGCCGCCCACCTGCCCCATCCTGTCGCCGGTGGCGGGGAAGAAGCACACACCTTTAAAAACGCATTTTTGGGTAAATATATAGTTTAAGATAAAGTAGGGCTAAGTACACTCATCCCTTGGCTGGCGGGGGATTGGTTTCAGGACCCTTAACAGGTACCAAAATCCGAGGATGCTCAAGTCCCTTATATGCAATGACACAGTACAGAAGGCGCTCTTTATCTGCTGGTTCTGCAACCGCGGATACGGGAAGCTGACTGTAACTTTTTGAAGGCGTTTTAACTAGGAAGTCGCAGAACTGGGATTTGAACTTTGGTCTCTTTGGCTCCAAAGCTCAAAATTGTTCTACTCACTCCTCATGTTCCTGGGTTTAAGCCAGTATTATTTTATTGTAGTCCTTGGACTTAATCACTTCTTTATATCTACCGAGATACTACAAAACAGATTTGTACGGTCTCCATTTCTACCCGAATCAGTGAAGCCTGACACTCAGCTTCCAGAATGTGTAATTATCAGCTGTATTGAGTGGGAAGCTCAGATGACAGTTAATAGTACATGTAGAAGGAAATCTGTGTGTTGCAGTAACTGAAGAACGAGCCAAGAATGTAACATTAATCAAAACGTCCATATAGTGTACCAGAAAGTTTCTATGTGGAAATGCAAGCCAGAGCGTTTCTATATCTATAAACATTCCTAATTATAATTCACAGTTAATCTCTGTGCATCTTGTTCTCCTTTGAACCGCAGATATGGAAGACCAGTATATCCAACTGGGCACAGATGGAAAAATATCCCTATCCCAGCTTCACAATGAAACCAGTTTTTGTGCTTGACACCTGCAGCAGCTGATAGGTGAATGTGGCTGATCAGTCAGCTAAGCAACTTTTCAAATATGAGCAGCCAAAGCTCTGGAAATAGCATCAGGCACTTGATAATGTGTCAGGAGTTCTTGTACCACAGGCAGTGGGTGGAATTTTGCAGCCAGACAACTTGAGTTTGTGTTCTGCTTTTGCCACTTGAAAGATACGTGCTCTTGAGCAAATGACTTCACCTGAGTCTGTATTCTCAGTGGTAAAAATTTGTAAAATAGCTCATAGTTTCAATCCTGGCTGCTCGTTAGAAGTTTTTTTAAAAACCACCAATACAATGAATGGTTTCATTTGCCTTGGACCAATGATCAGTTTGGGGAGAAGAGGAGAGCCCTGGGTATTGGCATTTTTGGAAAGCTCAATAAATTTTATAAAGTGGATCAGAACTTCTACCTTATGGTTGGCTGTGTGACTCCTGCCCTGGAAGAGAGGACCTTACAAAAGTGTCTGTGTTGTTTCTCTCCTTTATGATGGGAAAGTGACATCCAGAGAGGTGAAGTGACTCAGCCAGTGTCCAAGCCAGTTAAGGAGCAGAACCAACTCTAGACCAAAGGTCTCCTAACCTGTAGCCTTATTATACTCATTAGAGAGACACTGGATCTTCAAGCTAAAAACACCAATGAAATAGTATACCTCCTCACTTTCAAAAATGTCTGATTTGGGTGATAAATTATATGTTACTTATATGTTAAAAAATGCATTATAGGCAAACAAGTAAAACATACTAAGTGCTTGTGTTTGTGCATATGTGTGTGTGTGTGTGTGTATTTGGGAAGTACTAGCAGTGAGAAATAGGACTTGAGAAGTTTTGAAGAGAACTGGTGTATATTAATCAGTTTGGGCTGCCATAACAAAGTACCATAGATTGTGTAGCTTAAATAACAAATATTTATTTCTAACAGTTCTGGAGGCTGGGATGTCCAAGATCAAGGTGCAAACAGGTAGTTTCATTCTGAGGCCTCTTCTCTTGGTTTGTAGATGGTCATTGTCCTTCTCTGTGCTCTTATGACCTCTTTATTTGTGGGAGTGTGGAGAGGGAGAGAAGCAAGCTTTCTGGTGTCTCTTATAAGGGTAGTAATCCCATCGTGGATGCCTCACCCTCATGACCTCATCTAATTAGGTACTAATTCCACCTTGCAGGTCCCACCTCATGACCTCATGCAACCCTAATTAACCACCCGAAGGCCCCATCTGCAAATACCATTATGTTGGGAGTTAGGGCTTCAATATATGAGTTTTGGGAGGGCCAAAAACATTCAGTCCATAACAAATAGTATGTAAATCTCCTTATTTTCAGAGTGGTTTGCTAGACCAAAAATTATGTCTATTATCCTGGTCCATGGAATATTATAAAAAATCCTATGTTAGCGATTCTCAGTCTTGGATGTAAATTAGAATAACCTGGGAGCTTTTATATAGTACTAATCCTCAACACCTCTTCTCCCAATAACTGAATCAGAATCTTGGAAGAGGGTTGGGGACCAGGGTTGAGGGTTACAGCCGAGGTTGGGAACCACTGATCTCTGGGCAGCTGGGCCCTGGAGTAGAAGGAGGTAGTCAGTGACTTGTCACCTAGTGACAAGAAGGAAGTGAGACTCATATGCCATAAATGTCTGAATAGAAGGGGAGAAGTTTCTCCAAAATCATCCCTCCTAAAAGAGGAAGGAGTATGTTCCAGTCCTTACAAAGTTTCTCATGTCATTGGGCACTCTCTCATTTGCTGTGTTTTGTGCGATGTTGATTTTACATCTGTCTTAATGCTATGCAAATTCAGTGGCTTGGGATTGCTTTATATTTAGACATATATGATTTATATTATCACCAGACCTTCCTTTCTTTTCACCACACTCCTTAACTGACACATTAGCAGGTTATGTACTGGTCCACAGACTTTCAGGACCTTGAGCAAGTTACTTCTCCTCCCTGGGCTTCAGTTCTTTTCCTCTCAAAAAATGAGGGCATTGAGCATGACTAGGGAATTGATAAAATTATAGAAGCCCCCAATCGTAGTAACTTTAACTGTACCCTTTTATCTCTTCCACACACATGCCTTAGGCACACCATTTATATCATTTTATTTTTTCTTTATGTTTGCCATTGTTCACTGTGGAAGATTGTATTTTATTCAAAATACTTGCTGCCCCTCCTTGGGGGCAATTATACTTTCTCACCTTACTGAACTCAGGAGTGGATATGAGACCAGAAGTGACATGCATCATTTCTGAACAGAAACTTTTAAGAGCCAGCTTGTGTTTTTGCAACATCTGTTTTTTTCTTTGCCAGGAAATCATCAATAACCCAGATAGGAAAAGTGACATATAATTTATTGTCCAAACCAGGCATTTTTGAAAGTGAGAAGATGAACTCTTGAGAGTGAAAAGATAAGCTATTAATAATTACTCTGGGACATAGACATAAGCTAGGACTGTGTTGGATAAACTGGAATGTGGAGTCCAGATTAGAGGCTGCTTTGTCAGCTTGGTTTCTGGAGAGAAGATGGCAGGGAGCAGGGCCAGAGCCAGCCCATAATGGACACACATGAGAGAGAAATCACCCTCTGTAAGTCACTAGGATTTTGGGGTCCATTGTTACTACAGCACAGCTCAGCCAACTGGTAACAGAAGTTTAATCAATACAGCTGATTGATGCAGAAAACTCATTGAAAAGTGGCCTTCTGTTGGCCTGAGTAACTGGGTCATTCAAGTGACTGCTGAACACTAAAGATATGTTCAGAGGTTTCTGGAGTTACTGGCAGCTTCTTCCAATTTAAAACAAGGAAAGCTATCCCCTACTGTCTAAATGGGCCTTGTTATTATGTCCTGGACAGACCAAATTTGAGAGTACCTGCATCACCCAAAATATCATTCCCAGGGATTTCTTTTGTAAACATTGATGTTGATTCATTTGACCAGTTTACTCTGGCCAAAGCTGATAGAATCATGGTAGAGACTCAAGTGTGAGCAATCTGCAGGCTGGCCAGCAGCCTACTTAGTGGCATTGTGTAAATGCTTTGCTAATCAGACAAGATGTTACCACTGGAGTGTTCAGATCCTCCCTGGAAAATATCTGACCTAGATACATGAGGAGATAATGTAATGAGTTTGCAGAAGTTGAAAGTCACACAGAAAAAGGGGCAAAGGATATAATTGAGCCATGCTAACAGTGGTTAATAGAGCATGGTTTAGCAAACTTGGGCTGCTGAAAATACAAAGCAATTTACTTGACTACTAGAGATGTTGCTAAGTGAAATCTATGTATATCCTGATCTTGGTGAGGCCGTCATGGTGGTTCTTCCTGGGTTCCCATGAAACTTGACTTCCCCTCTTCCTTGCTCTCCGTAATGCTGGTAGCACAGATAAGATCCTCATCAGTCTTCCTTCTATGCGTCCTTTCAATGCCATCCCTTCCCCTTTCCAAAATATGAACCAGAATGTCCCTGTTCTTGAAACCACAAAATGTTCTAACACAGGCCAGAAAGGACAACAAAGGCTAATTACAAATATCGTAATTGACAATAGCAAAACCACACATGTAAAGTTAAAATTCCTGTCTATTTTGAGAGTGGAGCTTCTGGGTCCAACTTGGCAAGAACCTTGCACCATTTGCCTTCCCCTAAATGAAACTGCTTTGCATTGGAATGGACTTTCACTTTGTCTGAATTTTGTTTTGTTTTGAGGGGTTGGCTCGAATCTCCTCATAAAAAAAGTATTTCCTCTTACTTCATGTGGTTTGTCCCACATCCAGAGAGTATCCTTTTATATTGTTTCTGAGCCAATATTTCTTTTTCTTATGTCTTTAAAGCTGTTGCTTAGAAATGCTGTGGCTCTTTCCTCCTGGCCTCAGTTAGGAAAGGGATTCTTGTACCCTAGAACTTCATTAGCATGTGAATTAACTCTTGCAGCACACAGAGACTTAGGTCATTGGTTAGCTTGTTGATATCTTTCAAGCCCTATAGTATGTTAGAATAGGAAGTGATGTCAGAGATCCTTGGGTTTAAGAGTACTGAGGAGTAAACTTACACCTTTATAACCACATGGCTAGTGAATGGCATAGATGGAGTAACGCTCAGGTGTATGGATTATTAATGCAGTGCTATTTCTCCAAATCAGATTCTTATTCTCCTTTGCAACTTTTACATTTGTTTAATTCATGCTATGCATACTTTCCTTCAGATACCTTTTCTAATCTTCATAAAAGTTATGCATGCCAGGTAAAGTGCCAAGCACTGGGGTTACAAAGATAAAGATAACACAACTTTTACTCCTGAGGAATGGCAGGAATTGAAAAATAGATATCACAATTCAATGTATCAAGTGCTGTGGGAACTCAGAGTAGAAATCAACCAACTGGGCTGCTGGGAGTGGGAAAAATGAGCTTTTGTAGAGGAAGTTACATTTAACAGTATTTTGAAGAATGTGTAAGAGATTGACAGATGGAGTAGGATTGGGAAGAGGACAGAAGAGCAGCTTGTACAAAGGATCATGAAAGGAATGGTGCTGATGTCAGGTTGGCAGAAGTATAGACTGTGATAAGAGAAGTGAGCTAGATGCACTTGGAAAAGAAGGTCAAGAGAGTGTCAGGCCTGACCTGTCATTTAAGGAGTTTGGAGTTTATTCTACAGGAAATGTAGATGAGAGATCCCTAAACAAGGAGAAAGGAGAGGTAGAAACAGAGGGACCAGTTGGGAAGATGGTACATACAATTATAAGGTAAAAAGTTCCAGCTCTCCCAAACTACCAGTGGTAGGAAAGGTTTGAAGCAGGGGGCTAAACTCAATCTATCTTGAAACAATGTATTATGGGTTGAAGGGGAGAAGAGGATGAAAGATAACTGAGGATATGAATTTTGGGGACCTGTGTGGATGATGTCAGCACACTGTGAAAAAAAAGGAGTGGAAAGAGCAACAAAGTTTGGGGCAAAAATGATCGGAGGTTTAGATCTGTCCTAAAGAAGGTGATGCTGAAGTGGTAGTTATAATTATTTGATTCTCATTTGCTGAAAAGGATCAAAATAAGATCTGGATTGAAGGAAGCAGTAATTAACATTTTAGTTTTGGTTCTAAATTTAAAAGGAGAGAAATAAAGATACTTGAGTGTTCTTCCAAATTTCCCGGGTTAGGTCACATAAAAAGAAGGAGAAAAGGAATTTAGGGCAGTTTGTACAGTGGCTAAGCATAGGAAAGGACCTAAGCTTAAAAACAGCATGGTCTTTAAGTTAATCACCTCTCTGCAATACATTCCAGGACTGTGATGAGGATTAGTAGAGACATCAGAAAGGAAAGTGTCCTAGACAACATAGGCTTTGCTCCATTGTGGTAAACAGACAAACAAACAAAACTCCCCAAATTGCAGTGGTTTAAGATAACCAATGTTTTCTTTCACTTAATAACTTTATGAAAAAGATAGATCATCTTCATTTTGTGGATAAAGAAACAGACTTGTTCAAGAGCATACAAGAGGTAGAGCTCTGAGATCTCTCATACTCCAAAGGCTGGGTATTCTCTTTCCATTCCATTGTGCAGAAATGCCTCCCACAAGGAGGACACCCCCAGTCCCAGACTATGTGCTTCTGGCCAGAATGGAGCTCTGAAGCTGAAATATCTACACTATTTTCTTTGTGTTTCCTAACTGTGAAGTTCTTCCCTGGGCAGAGAGGGAGGAGAGAATTTATCTCCCACCTCCTCTGTCTCATTGTTTCCCAAGGAGGAGGGCAGGGTAGGCCAGTGTCCACAGAGTTGACAGGGTAAGTTGACATATTTGGGTTTAAATCCTGATTAGCTGCTTGTCAGCTGTGTGGACCTAGATAAGATACTTAACATCTCTGTATCTCACTTTCCTTGGCCTCTGTAATGGGAGTACTAATGGTATTTATTTCAAATGTTTGTTGTGAGGATTAAATGAAATAATACACCTAGAGGCCTTAGCACATTGCTTAATGTAGAGTAAATAATCTTCATATTTGCCACTATTATGATGACTGTTTTAGAAACTCTTGACCTCTTGCTTTCCATTTCTTTACATGATGATTTCCACAAAGCATTGACCAGAGAAAGCTGAATTGCAGACAGTTCAGCTTATATTTATAAGTGTTTTTTTGGAAAAAGGTGGTCTTGTGGGTATGGAGTATGAAAATGTTCTGTGTGGACGGGTGAATTCCAATCATACTTATGTTTATTCTAAAGTCACAGAGTTGGTTATATGGAATCCATGAGTCTTAATTAGAGGTGTGAAGAAGGATGTGGATTTTTTTGTGTGTATTTTTTATGGAGGTGTAAAGTACATTTCATAAACTGAACAAATCTTAAGTTACAACTTGATTAGCTTTTACCTAAAGTGAACGTATTTGTGTAATACTCAAGTGATACTCCCGATAAAAACAGAGAATGTTGCCCATACCACAGAATATCCCCATGCATCTCCTGGTCAGCCCCTTCCTCCACCAAAGGTAACCACTCTGTTGGCTTCTATTGCGCTAGATTAGTTTTTCCCCTCTTTGAACTTTATAAAAAAGGAATCATGGAACATGTATTTTTGATCACTGTTATGCTTGTGAAGTTCATCCATGCCATTGTGTATAGCAGTAGTTTATTCCTTTTTATTGTTGTTTGATATTCTATCATATGAATCTACCACCATGATTTTATTTTCCAATGTTTATGAGCTTTTGCATTGTTTTATCATTTTTGGCTATTACAATGACTGCTTTGAATATTCTTAAATATACCCTTTTCTCTTATGTGGACACATTCCTTTCTATTAGGAATATACCCTGGAGAGGAATTTCTGGGTAATGAATATGTGTGTCTCTTCAGGTTTAGTAGATAGCATCGAATAGTTTCTAAAGTAGTGACAATTTTCACTCCCACCAGTGAGATAGGAGAGTTCCAGTTCCCTATACTCTCTAACACTGATCCATTCCATTGTTACTGTTAAATTTTAGCCATTTTAATGGGTATGTAGAACTTTTTGACTGTGATTTGAATCAGCAGTTCTCTAATGCCTTGTAATGTTGAGCATCTTTTCATGTGCTTATTGGAATTTAGATTTCCTCGTTTATGAACTATCAAAGTTTTTTACCTATTTTAAAAACTTGGGTTGTCCTTTCCTATTAATATAAAGTAGATTTCAAAAAAATCTGAATTTAAGTTCTTTGTCAGATTTATATAATGCAAATATATTTTTGTAGCTTTTTCACTGTCTTAGTGATATCTTTTGATGAACAGAAGTTCTTAATTTTACTAAAGTTCAATTTTCAGTATTCCCTTTGTGATAGTGTTTAGTTGTCCTGTTTTGTATGCTGGATATTAGACACTTGTGAAACAGCTACTGCTGCTGATGGGTGATTGGAATAAAAGGGAAGAGATGAAAATGTTTGATTAAACTGAAGGGAGTGAGGATATACTTTTGAAGCCAGAGGGGAAGAACATCACAAAGACCAGAGGGGTCACGATTTGGGGTCAGGGAGATACAGTAGGGCAGGACAACCTTGAAGAGACTGTAGAGGTTCCCACATGGGCAAGGATATGATTACTCCTTTATTTTGCCAAAGAGAGACATTTTCTAAGACTTTAACTTCAAGACAAGACCCTGGATAGAGTCCAGAGTTATGGTTTGATTTTTCTTTTTATTTTTATACTTGTGCCCAATCTATGGCAAGGTGGTACAGTGCTGATTCAAAGCTTCTGAAGTCTGAGAGGTTGTATATGGTGTAAAACCAAACCTAAATTGCTTTCAGGATCCAATGAATTAGCAGAGGTCATGTTCTCATGGATTATATGCTTAATAAATACCTCTTCCTTTCCTTGTACATAATTATATTAACTTAAGTAATAGCATGGGGGTGATTTAGTATTGTGATTGGGCGAAAGCCAAAATAAGGTTTTTGTTTTTTGGTTTTGTGCGTGTGTGTGTGTTCTTCTTATTTGTTTTATTTAAAGCATGGACCATAGTTTCCCTTTTATTTTAAAAGAGAATCTCACATTTATTTAATTAGTATTACTAATTAGTATTACTAATTTTACATGTGTCACCTAGGTGCTTTCACATAGGTTATCTCATTTAATCTCCACAATAAAGGGTGTGTTATTGTCACTATTTTACAAATGGGGAAGTAGAGGCTAAGAGAGATGAAATTATTTGCCCAAGAACCCTTGACTAGTAAGATATTTAAGAATTCAGATTTAAGCTATATTTTTGTAATGAAAGTCTCTGTCACAGTTTTGAATTTTAGGATTAAGAATTATTCACTTTAAGGGAGGGTGGGAGAGAGACAAGAGGGAGAGGATATGGGGATATATGTATACATATAGCGGATTCACTTTGTTATACAGCAGAAACTAACACAACATTGTACAGCAATTATACTCCAATAAAGATGTTAAAAAAAGGAATTATTCACTAAAATAGGCCTCTATTTTATTTTTATTTATGAATAACAACTTATATTTTCAATTATTTGAATATTCTAGTACCATTAATAAATTATTTTTGTATTTCATAGGCTCCAGAATATAAGCATGAATGTGAAAGAGAGCTTCACTGTATAAAATATAGCAAGAATAACTTTTAAACATATGCTGAACTCAATGGTAACCATATATCCATGGATAGGTAACTTTTTAGGAAGACGTATCATGATAATAGGGGAAATTCTGGAAGGGTTCTTATACCTTGCTTGGAACATCAACTCAATAGGGAGAAATGTAATATGCTAGTGTGATTAAGGTCAAGTGTCATTCTATAATTACAGGGACACATATAGTTCCAATGGTCCCAGGGCTGACTTTGCCCTAAAAAAAGTAGTTGGGCTGGATTTTGGTCGTCAACTTTGCACTGCTGTCACTCTTTTCTAAGGTTTTCTCTGCTTTCAAGAAGCATATTTGAACAAGATTTCTTTACAAGATAGTTATGAGTTAGGATTTTCCAATGATAGGTAGTTGAACAATACTTGGAAGGTACAGAGAAAGAAAGGCTGTTATTCTCAGGAGATTATTGAAACTTCGCACTCATGATGGCATCTCAGACAGCTCTTTCAGCTCCTATTTTGCGGCTTGGATGACCAGAAATGGTAGATTTTCAGACTTCTCTGCAAGTACCATTTTACTCTTTGGTGGCCAGATGTGGAGGCATCTCCGATTTTCCCATGAGCTTCCACTTCAAGGACACTGTAGGCAAGCACAATAGTTTTCTGATTTCCCTGGGCCCTTGCATCTCTACTTGTGTTTTTGCCTTAGTAACTCTATCTCCACTATGTTGAACAAGCCTCTATTTTAATGCACCACATTTCAAAGCACTCAACTAAGAGGTTGAGTCCTCAGCTAAAATTCTCAGTTGCAGACTTATGCTGATTTAACTAAGCTATTCAGCCTCTGTACCTCATTTTTCTTAATTGTTAAACAGGATTCAACAATGCCTACCTTAAAAAGTAGTTCTACAGGGAGACCTTCAAGATGGCAGATGAGTAAGATGTGGAGATCACCTTCCTCCCCACAAACACATCAAAAATACATCTACATGTGGAACAACTCCTACAGGACACCTACTGAACGCTGGCAGAAGACCTCAGGCTTCCCAAAAGATATCTCTTTTTTTTTCCTTTTTCTCTTTTTGTGAGTGTGTATGTGTATGCTTCTTTGTGTGATTTTGTCTATATAGGTTTGCTTCTACCATTTGTCCTAGTGTTCTGTCTGTCCATTTTTTTTTTGTATAGTTTTTAGCACTTGTTATCATTGGTGGATTTGTTTTTTGGTTTGGTTGCACTCTTTCTTTTTTATTTCTTTTTAATTTTTAATAATTTTTATTTTAATAACTTACTTTTTCACTTATTTTTTTCTTTCTTTTTTTCTCCCTTCTGAGCCGTGTGGCTGATGGGTTTTGGCGCTCTGGCTGGGTGTCAGGCCTGTGTGTCTGAGGTGGGAGAGCTGAGTTCAGGACATTGGTCCACAAGAGACCTCCCAGCTCCAACTAGTGACAGAAAAACAACCCCACGCATCAGCAGAGAGGGTACCTAAAATCATAATAAGGTCACAGACACCCCAAAACACTACCAGACGTGGTCCTGCCCACCAGAAAGACAAGATCCAGCCTCATCCACCAGAACACAGGCACTAGTCCCCTCCACCAGGAAGCCTACACAACCCACTAAACCAACCTAAGCCACTGGGGGCAGACACCAAAAACAACAGGAACTACGAACCTGCAGGTTGTGAAAAGGAGACCCCAAACACAGTAAATTAAGCAAAATGTGAAGACAGAGAAACACACAGCAGATGAAGGAGCAAGGTAAAAACCCACCAGACCAAACAAATGAAGAAGAAATAAGCAGTGTACCTGAAAAAGAATTCAGAGTAATGAGAGTAAAGATGATACAAAATCTTGGAAATAGGATGGAGAAAATACAAGAAACGTTTAACAAGGACCTAGAAGAACTGAAGAGCAAACAAACAATGATGAACAACACAATAAATGAAATTTAAAATTCTCTAGAAGGAATCAATAGTGGAATAACTGAGGCAGAAGAACGAACAAATGATCTAGAAGATAAAATAGTGGGAATAACTACTGCAGAGCAGAAAAAAGAAAAAAGAATGAAAACAATTGAGGACAGTCTCAGAGACCTCTGGGACAACATTAAATGCACTAACATTTGAATTACATGGGTCCCAGAAGAAGAGAAAAAGAAAGGGACTCAGAAAATATTTGAAGAGATTATAGTTGAAAACTTCCCTAATATGGGAAAGGAAATAGTCAATCAAGTCCAGGAAGCACAGAGAGTCTCATACAGGATAAATCCAAGGAGAAACATGCTAAGGCACATATTAATCAAACTATCAAAAATTTAGTACAAAGAAAAAAAATGCAAGAAACTCTGCAAGCCAGAAGGGAGTGGCAGGACATATTTAAAGTGATGAAAGGGAAAAACCTACAATGAAGATTACTCTACCCAGCAAGGATCTCATTCAGATTTGACAGAGAAATTAAAACGTTTACAGACAAGCAAAAGCTAAGAGAGCTCAGCACCACCAAACCAGCTTTACAACAAATGCTAAAGGAACTTCTCTAGGCAGGAAACACAAGAGAAGGAAAAGACCTACAATAACAAACCCAAAACAATTAAGAAAATGGTCATAGGAACATACATATCAATAATTACCTTAAATGTAAATGGATTAAATGCTCCAACCAAACGACATAGACTGGCTGAATGGATACAGAAACAAGACCCATATATATGCTGTATACTGGAGACACATTTCAGACCTAGGGACACATACAGAATGAAAATGAGGGGATGGAAAAAGATATTCCATGCAAATGGAAATCAAAAGAAAGCTGTAGTAGCAATTCTCATATCAGACAAAATAGACTTTAAAACAAAGACTATTACAAGACAAAGAAGGACACTACATAATGATCAAGGGATCAATCCAAGAAGATATAACAATTTTAAATATTTATGCACCCAAAATAGGAGTACTTCAATACATAAGGCAAATGCTAACAGCCATAAAAGGGGAAATCACAGTAACACAATAATATTAAGGGACTTTTACATCCCACTTTCACCAATGGACAAATCAACCTAAATGAAAGTAAATAAGGAAACACAAGCTTTAAATGACACATGAAACAAGATGGACTTAATTGATATTTACAGGACATCCCATCCAAAAAAACCAGAATACATTTTCTTTTCAAGTGCTTATGGAACAATCTCCAGGATAGATCATATCTTGGGTCACAAATCAAGCCTTGGTAAATTTAAGAAAATTGACATATCAAGTATCTTTTCCGAGCACAATGCTATGATACTAGATACCAATTACAGGAAAAAAACTGTAAAAAATACAAACAGTTGGAAGCTAAACAACACACTATTAAATAACCAAGAGATCAATGAAGAAATCAAAGAGGAAATTAAAAAAAAAATACCCAGAAACAAATGACAATGAAAACACGATGACCCAAAACCTATCAGATGCAGCAAAAGCAGTTCTAAGAGGGAAGTTTATAGCAGTACAATCCTACCTCAAGAAACAAGAAACTTCTCAAATAAACAACCTAACCTTGCACCTAAAGCAATTAGAGATAGAAGAACGAAAAAAAAAACCCCAAAGTTAGCAGAAGGAAAGAAATCATAAAGATCAGATCAGAAATAAATGAAAAAGAAATGAAGGAAACAATAGCAAAGATCAATAAAACTAAAAGTTCGTTCTTTGAGAAGATAAACAAAATTGATAAACCATTAGCCAGACTCATCAAGAAAAAAAGGGAGAAGACTCGTATCAATAGAATTAGAAATGAACAAGAAGAAGTAACAACTGACACTGCTGAAATACAAAGGATCATGAGAGATTACTGCAAGCAACTGTATGCCAATAAAATGGAAAACCTGGAAGAAATGGACAAATTTTTAGAAAAGCACAACTTTCCAAGACTGAACCAGGAAGAAATAGAAAATATAAACAGACTAATCACAAGCAGTGAAATTGAGACTGTGATTAAAAATCTTCCAACAAACAAAAGCCCAGGACCAGATGGCTTTACAGGTGAATTCTGTCAAACATTTAGAGAAGAGCTAACACCTACCCTTCTCAAACTCTTCCAAAAAATAGCAGAGTGAGGAATACTCCCAAACTCATTCTATGAGGCCACCGTCACCCTGATACCAAAACCAGACAAAGATGTCACAAAGAAAGAAATCTACCGGCAAGTTTCACTGATGAACATAGATGCAAAAATCCTCAACAAAATACTAGCAAACAGAATCCAACAGCACATTAAAAGGATCATACACCATGATCAAATGGGGTTTATCCTAGGAAAGCAAGGATTCTTCAATAAGCAAATTAATCCATGTGATACACCATATTAACAAATTGAAGAATAAAAACCGTATGATCATCTCAATAGATGCAGAAAAAGCTTTTGACAAAATTCAACACCCATTTTTGATAAAAACCCTCCAGAAAGTTGGCATAGAGGGAACGTATCTCAACATAATACAGGACATATATGATGAACCCACAGCCAACATCGTTCTCAATGGTGAAAAACTGAAACCATTTCCTCTAAGATCAGGAACAAGACAAGGTTGTCCAGTCTTACCACTATTATTCAACATAGTTTTGGAAGTTTTAGCCACAGCAATCAGAGAAGAAAAAGAAATAAAAGGAATCCAAATCGGGAAAGAAGAAGTAAAACTGTCACTGTTTGCAGATGACATGATACTATACAAAGAGAATCCTAAACATGCTACCAGAAATCTCCTAGAGCTAATCAATGAATTTGGCAAAGTAGCAGGATACAAAATTAATGCACAGAAATCTCTTGCATTCCTGTACACTAATGATGAAAAATATGAAAGAGAAATTAAGGAAACTCTCCTATTACCATTGCAACAAAAAGAATAAAATACGTAGGAATAAACCTACCTAAGGAGACAAAAGACCTGTATGCAGAAAACTATAAGACACTGATGAAAGAAATTAAAGATGATACAAACAGATGGAGAGATATACCATACTCTCAGATTGGAAGAATCAACATTGTGAAAATGACTATACTACCCAAAGCAATCTACAGATTCAGTGCAATCTCTATCAAACTACCAGTGGCATTTTTCACAGAACTAGAGCAAAAATTTCAGATTTGTATGGAAACACAAAAGACCCCAAATAGCCAAAGCTATCTTGATAATGAAAAATGAAGCTGGAGGAATCAGGCTCCCTAACATCAGACAGTACTACAAAGCTACAGTAATCAAGACAGTATGGTACTGGCACAAAAACAGAAATATAGATCAATGGAGCAGGATAGAAAGCCCAAAGATAAACTCACACACATATGGTCACTTTATTTTTGATAAAGGAGGCAAGAATATAGAGTGGAGAAAAGACAGCCACTTCAATAAGTGGTGCTGGGAAAACTGGATAGCTATGTATAAAAGAGGGAAGTTAGAACACTACCTAGCACCATACACAAAAATAAACTCAAAATGGATTAAAGACCTAAATGTAAGTCCAGACAGTATAAAACTTTTAGAGGAAAACATAGCAAGAACACTCTTGGACATAAATCACAGAAAGATCCTTTTTGACCCACCTCCTGGAGAAAGGGAAATAAAAACAAAAATAAACAAATGGGACCTAATGAAACTTCAAAGCTTTTGCAAAGCAAAGGAAACCATAAAGGAGACGAAAAGAGAGCCCTCAGAATGGGAGAAAATATTTACAAATGAAGCAGCTGATAAAGGATTTATCTCCAAAATTTTCAAGCAGCTCATGCAACTCAATATCAAAAAAAAAAAAAAAAAACCCAATCCCAAAATGGGCAGACCTAAATAGACATTTCTTCAAAGAAGATATACAGATGGCCAGCAAACACAGGAAAGGATGCTCAACGTCACTAATCATTAGAGAAATGCAAATCAAAACTACAATGAGGTATCACCTCATATCAGTCAGAATGGCCATCATCAAAAAATCTACAAACAGTAAATGCTGGAGAGGGTGTGGCGAAAAGGGAACCCTCTTGCACTGTTGATGGGGATGTAAATTGATACAGTCACTATGGAGAACAGTATGGAGGTTCCTTAAAAGTCTAAAAAGAGAATTACCATACGACTTAGCAATCCCACTACTGGGCACATACCCTGAGAAAACCATAATTCAAAAAGAGTCATGTACCACAATGTTCATTGCAGCTCTGTTTCCAAGAGCCAGGATATGGAAGCAACCTAAGTGTCCATCGACTGATTAATGGATAAAGAAGATGTGGCACATATATACAATGGAATATTACTCACCCATTAAAAGAAACGAAATTGAGTTATTTGTAATGAGGTGGATCGACCTAGAGACTGTCATACAGAGTGAAGTAAGCCAGAAAGAGAAAAATAAATACTGTATCCTAACACATATATATGGAATCTAAAAAAAAAAAAATGGTTCTGAAGAACCTAGGGGCAGGACAGGAATTAAGATGCAGATGTAGAGAATGGACTTGAGGACACAGGGAGGGGGAATGGTAAGCTGGGATGAAGTGAGAGAGTGGCATGGACTTATATATGCTATCAAATGTAAAATAGATAGCTAGTGGGTAGTAGCCGCATAGCACAGGGAGATCAGCCCCGTGCTTTGTGATCACCTAGAGGGGTGGGATAGGGAGGGTGGGAGGGAGATGCAAGAGGGAGTGGATTTGGGGATATATGTATACATATAGCTGAGTCACTTTGTTATACAGCAGAAACGAACACACCATTGTAAAGCAATTACACTCCAGTAAAGATGTAAAAGAAAAAGCTACTGATTAGAAAAAAAAATGTATCAAGATGGTAATTGTCTATGTTCAAGAAGAAGCTACTTAATAAAGTACAGTAAAAACAAACAAAAAAGTTGTTCCACATTTGTGTATTCTTCCATTTCTTTTTTCATGCACATATATGCATTCATTCAGTCACCCACAACCAAAGGATGAATGATGTCCTTTCACAGCATTGCTATCAAATTACAACTTGGTCAAACTCCTTAATGTAATGCTTAATGACTGTTTGTGGTCTAACAGGTTTAGGGTAACCTTTTCTCTTCCATTCCCACCTCTTCCCACCCACCCACCCCCGCCCCGATTCAGTCAGGATTCAGTCCTAGTCAGGTCACATTCAACATGCTTTTCCATATTTTCAGCTTCTGCCATTCATATCCTTTTTTCTATTGTGTATTTTTTTAAACCCAGCATCCCTTGTTCTGTGTTTTATTTAGATAAGTTGTATTTAGAGAATTAGTCCTCTTTAACTCTCAGTCTGTATATCATGTGGGCAGAGTTGACCCTATCCTAGGACTCCAGACATAAGTACATGGCTCAATCCTGACCAGTCAGAGCAATGGCTGCATGATCTTGGCCACAGAGATTGGTTCAGGGATGGGCAAATGACACAAGCGGGGACAATAAGAGGAAATCCACAGACTAATGAGCTAGAATTATTGGAAAAGAGGTTTCTTTACTCACCAGGCTCGCTAAGTTAATAGAATATAAGTTTGAAGCTGCTTGAAACCCATTTTGCTAGCTCCAAATGGGAACCTATCTGAGAATGCAACCAAATACAGAGGAATGCTGAAGCAAGGCTGGAGAGACAAGCAATATCTTAATGATATTTTTTGAGGCGTTGGGTCCAGTGATTCTTAAAGTTGGGCACATCTCTTAAATATATCACTTACAAGAGGCAATCATTGTTTCAGCCAGTTTGAGAAAGCTTTCTGTTACTTGAAACTGAATGAGTTAAAACTGGTGGGCTTGTTTTCGTGAACACTGAGATGTCCCATTTCTTCTCATTTCAAGGTCTTTGTTTTTTTTACCATAACATTTAGGAACTCAGTGTCCACTGATGTCACTATGCTGTGCCCCCAGTTACGGTTACTACTGGCTCTATCGGTGGAAAAACTCTATCTGAATGATTATCAGCAAAACATGTATTTATTATGCATGTCCCTGACTGAAGTTGGTGAGAGGCATGTTTATAAAATTAGACTTAAAATGAACAAGACTTACCCAATCTATAACTTGATTTAGCCAATTTCAAATCCTTGCTCAATTGCCTATTTAATATTCAAATCCTTGAAAATAAAAGCCATCAACTGTTGGGCACCATGTACAATCTGCTGTGCAATCTGTTGTCCTGCGATGGCACTTCTTACCTTTCAGTTTGTAACTGGATATTTAAAATGCAGTCAGAGTCTCAGTTCATCTGTTCACTTGTTTAACATTCTCTAAATGCCAAGTTGGTACACTGGGGACACATAATGATAACATATAGTGCTTGCCCATATGGGGCTAATGTTCTGGTTATAGCCTCTTGCTTTCAGAGTCTCATGCAGCAGGTGTATCTCTCTGTGTGTATGTGTGTTGCAATGTCAAAATTTATAATTTTGGCAGGGATTGGCAGGACATTGTCAATTGACAGGACAATGTCATTGGCATTGACATTCATTTAAATAATCACAGTCATCTTAAAGCTCTAGGACTCTGGTCAGTGAAAGGGCTGCAGAATAGATACTGAGAATCTCCTTTTTGTTGCAGTAGCTTTGTCACCAGGATCTCTGTCTCTGCCTTTTGTAGAGGGAGTATTGCCTAGTTCTTAAGAATGCAGGTTTCCATAACAGGCAGGATTCAGCTCTCAGATCCACTACTGTGTATACCTAGGCAAATTTACCTAACCCTTGTAACTCTCAGCTTTTGCCTTTGCAGAATGAGATAACATGTCTACTTATTTGGGTAGCTGTAAGGATTAAGTGAGGTAATGCATCTAAGCACTTTGCAGTGTGTCTGGTAGTAATCAATCCCAGCTAAATGACAGCTATTGCCTTATTCCTACCATTCTTATTATTTGACTAGGAAGGTAGTAGTCTGCTTGTCCTTCAAGAACCAGCTTAAATGCTCTGTCATTTTTAAGGAAGTTAGTTGTATAATTCTTCATCATTCATTCTGGTCTTACTTTTATTATAGTGGATATAATGATTTTTCCATAAATTTTTCTGTTTTCTTCACAAAACAGGTACAATGTCTTTGTTATCACTTTAACACCAATACCTGAAATTGTGTATAACTTATGGTAGACATTCATTAAGTTTTAAATGTAATGGAAACTTAATTTACTTTGAAAGGATGCTGTGACTCTGTTGTGCATGGACTTGTGTGGGTCAAGGGCAGAAGCAGGAGACAAGTTAGATTACTGCACAGATCCAAGGAGAATTGATGTTAGCACAAGCTGGTGGTGGAGGTAGAAAAAACTGGTTGTGTTCTGGATATGCTTTGGAACTGGAGCTATATATTTGGAAGAAGAAGAATGAGAATAACAAAAAAATAAAAATAAGAATAGTAAGACATTAAAGAAAAAAGCCTTCCTGTTCTGTGATGACTAATTCAAAGAATGAGTTTTGTTTGATGGTAAATTGATATGGCCTGTAGATGGCTCCATTTTCAAGAAACTTCAGGATTCTTTGTGTGTGTGTTCTAGAAAATTTCAGTGCTGCTGCATGTTTGGTTTCCCCAGACTGATATTATGGCTTCATTGTAAATTAATAAGCAGTTTTGACTTTCTTTGTTCAGATAGAATTATGTATATTGGCTCACATATTTAACATAAATTCTTCATTTTTGAGCCACTATTTAAGAACCACTAAGAAACTTGAGAAGCCAGGGAAACCTTGTGTACGTTGCTTACTTTAATGGGTTTCAAAATGTTTTCATTTACTCATTCATTCACTTATTTATTGAATGACTTCTGTGTCATTCCAGGCACAATGTTAGAGGCAGTGAAAAATATTACTATGAATAAAAATATATTTTCTGTCCATCTGTTATGCTTTAAATAAAAACACCAAGATACATGTTTTTAGGTAACATTTATTAAACATACACCATGTGTAAGGCACATTATCTTAGCACTTTAAATGCATCCTTTCATTGAAATCTTCAAAACAACCCTATGAGGTAAATGTTGTCCACATTTTATAGATGAAAAAACTGAGGAACAGAGAGATTAAGTAACCTGGTGAAGTTCAACCTGGGAACTTTATTGTAGAAACCAGTCCTGATTTACCTGCCTCTGAGTCATTCTCTCTAAGGTTGTGCAGACCTGCAAAGCAGGGATAGCTCCTCTGATCAATCCTCACAGAAGCCTTCTGTCCTTCTTTATTCCTTTGCATTCACCTCAAGTCTTACTTCTTTTGTAAAACTATTCCAGATTACGTGAGTTTTTCACCCTTCTCTGAGCTCTTCTGAGCTACTACTGCACAGATGCAGAAGAGCCTCTTTATTTGTGGTACATGTGTCTAACAGAACAATGGAGAATGAGTCTAATCATTGAAACTTCCAAGTGGCAGATGGGCTTTTCTGTAATTTGGGAAAGTGTCCTCTTGGAAGACGAAAGGGAGGCCTCGGTGTAGAGGGAACTCTTCCTAACGAGCTGACAGCTTCAGGGTGTCAAACTAAAAATCAGCTCAGGAGAATGTTCCTACCTAGTCATTTGCATTGCTTCTCTCTGTGAGTTTTTTACTCCTTTTTCCTTTCTTGGCTCCTATTCTGACCTAATGAGTAATGGTAATAGAGACTGCTGATTCTCCATCACTATACATCTGTCTTCTTCTTCTTCTTTTTTTTTTTGCGGTATGCGGGCCTCTCACTGCTGTGGCCTCTCCTGTTGAGGAGCACAGGCTCCAGACGCACAGGCTCAGCGGCCATGGCCCACGGGCCCAGCCGCTCCGCAGTATGCGGGATCCTCCCCGGACTGGGGCATGAACCCATGTCCCCTGCATCGGCAGGCGGACTCTCAACCACTGCGCCACCAGGGAAGCCCCTGTCTTCTTCTTTAGTAATAGAACACCGCAGTTTTAGCTAGACACATGGCTACACAAGTAGCATCTACATATTCCCACTATCCTTGCAACCCCGTGTGGCCATGTAAGTCCAGTCCAATCTAATGAACATAGAAAGTATATATTTCTGTGCTTATCATTAATATGAATGTGTCTATGCTGCCTTTACCCATTTCCTTCTTTCTGTCACTTGGGAGGTGATGAGAAGTGGAATGGTCACTTTTAGACGTAGAGTTGAAAGTTGCATGTCGAAAATGTCAAAGCTGCCTGATTGAAGGACTGGACTGCTATGTAAGAGAGAAATGAACTTGACTGTTGCTCAAGCACTGTATTTTGGGTCTCATGTAATTGAGCTTGTTTTCTACAATGAATATAGAAATCGATACTTAAAATTGGGCCACTGTCCTGACATTTAGCTTAGCATTTGGTCTTAAGGAGTGGGGCACACACGGTAAGCTAGAAAGCTGGTGATCTGTGTTATGCTTTAGTAAAACATTTGATAAAATTCTCATCTGCAGTACCTTGGAAGGCAGACCATATGCCAACAGAGTCTTTATCTAGCTAAATTTGTCGGAAAAATTACACTGTTGATGTGTGCTGGCTTCTTTTTGCTACATTTAGCAAAGTTCTATAAGAGAGAGTTGAAGTTGGGCTAGTTATTAGGGGTTGTGCTGATGAAACCAGTTTTACAGGGGTGGGCCTCAAGCCTTTAACACTTCCCTATCATTACATGTTATTCAGAAACTGGCAGATAACCCAGTGCCAAAGATCAGATAAACAGTATTGACTACCCACCTAAACCCACTGTTTCAAATCATCTCAAGGTAGAAACAATTATATTGAGAGAAAGAGAGATGGGAGGGAAACTTCTGGCTGTGGTTACTTATACAGGAACTAACTGGAAACAAATAGGTCAAATGCCTACAAAGATTATGAGGAATATTACTACCAAAGAAACCAGAGCCTGGTCTGAAAAAGCTTTTGATTCTTTGATGAAGAGGCTCCCAAACACACACAATCTGTTGGTGGGATTGGGGCTAGTGTAGAAATAGAAGTTCTTATAATGTATGCCATTTAAAATTTATAAATCTAGCTAACAAAAATATTAAATAGTACTTTTTCTATTCCCCTACCTTGAAAAACATATCTTCATAATGACCTGGATATCCAAGTCAGAAATTAGAACCTGAAACTCACTTGGAGCTTCACTGTAACAGTGCATGGAGAGCCACCCTATGGACCACAACATGTTCCCCACTCTTCCAAGTCTTATTTCTATCTTGCATCACAGGGCCTTGTAAGCACATGTAGATGTTCTATTCCTTATGCCTGCATCCAAGATCCATACACAACCCTTGTCTCTTCCACCACCACAAGTAGCTTAAATGCTTAGCAAATTACCATTAATGGTACTCATGTGTCACACATTTTTGAGTAATGTCTCAGGGCTGCTTATTATACTTGGTTTCTTCTTTCTCTCCTCCATTCTACTTCTTCCTTGTTGTTATTACCATTACAGCCATCAGCAGCAAAAAATGCTGCTGCACGTCCGGAGCCTGTGCTCTGCAATGGGAGAGGCCGCAACAGTGAGAGACCCACGTACCGCAAAAAAAACAAACAAACAAACAAAAAAAACAATTCAGTGAGTACTAGTTGATAATACATGAAAGAATGAATGAATGCATGAATAAATGAATGTGTCTTCATATTGCTGGCTCTATGCAATAAATTGGAAACTTATGAAGGCTTCTAGGGTTTCGCATCTAAGAGAGATTACACTAAAATTTGGATAACTAGATTAAAGTAGAAGGTTTAGAAATGTGTCATCCATGCAAAGACCTGAAAAATGGGCAGCCCTATTTATATTTCAAATTGCCCAGAAATATTTAGTTTTGCTTCAGTTCTAGGAAGGGCTCAGGTTTGGAGTGAGGTCACATTTTTATCAACAACAGTTCACTTAATATTGCTTATACAAGCTTTCTAAAGCAATGACTAGAGCATATGTTTAGATTTTCCCAAGTGTTTAGACTAAAGAAACCATATATATGTTAGTGTAGTAATTCTCAGTAGTTATTCCAGAGGCTCCTAAGGTAAGAGGATCACATTGTATGGTTTAGTAACACTGAAACCTTTCCATGCCGCTGTCTTTTTATCTTTGTTCTCTTAGAAAAACTCAGAATGGTACAAAACATATCTTTATTTTCACATTTCCAACTTTCTTTACACACATATACTGAAACCATCTGTCTAAATTGTGGCAAAATCTGCCAGCTCCAGATTGGCCTCATTAGTCATCTGAGAACATATAAACAGAGGAATTATGGAAAAATAAATAGATCTTGGATAGATCATCCTGGTCTGGGAAGATTTTTCTCGTCATCAGCATCATTGCCAGACATGAAAAGGCACAGGTTTGCATCTTTAAAACATTTGGAGGAGTTTTTGCTCTAGAAAGTGGATAAAAATGTCTTAGTGACCCACTTGATATCCTTTATCATATGACCAAGTCACTTCAGCTACGAACCAAAGGGAAAACTAACATCTAAAGGAGTTGACAAGGTCTTTCAGAGTGAAACTGTATGCATGTTGTTCTAATAGAGAGGAATATATCTAAGAGGTGAGATGAGAGATAAGGAAAGTGTGAGAGTGCATGAAAATAAATTTTGGACATTATCATCAAAGGTAGTGTTTTTCTAAGCTAGTCATAAGCTTACCTCCCCAGATGTTTGCATGTGCTCCTACCAGCCATCTCTTCTTTATGAATAGCAGTAGTTTAATTGTGAAATTGAACTGTCAGAAATATATATTGTGCAATTGAATCTCTGCCACAATAGGGAGTCTGGTCATCTGTATTTTCCTTGGGACTAACGGAGCCCAAGGGACTAATAGATATCCTAAGTAGGGAGAAGACTGCTAACATAGTATAAAATGAGGGGGAATTTTCTCCTTGATCTCCAACAAAAACAGCAACAAAAAAATCTCTATCACCAGACTTCTGTCATGTCCTACATTTCATTATTTGAGATTCATTCTTTTGGTCCTCAAAAGTGTTTATTAGTCAGGATATTTGGGCTTCCCTGGTGGCGCAGTGGTTGAGAGTCCGCCTGCCGATGCAGGGGACACGGGTCCGTGCCCCGGTCCGGGAAGATCCCACATGCCGCGGAGCAGCTGGGTCCGTGAACCATGGCCGCTGAGCCTGTGCGTCCAGAGCCTGTGCTCCACAACAGGAGAGGCCACAACAGTGAGAGGCCCACGTACTGAAAAAGAAAAAAAAAGTCTTTATTAGTCAGTATATTTTATATTATAGTGTGTTTAAATCTCAGTGACTTAATGGATTACAGGTTTATTTTTCACTCAAATCAAAGTTCAATGAAACTCAAATAGTTTCCCTTCAAAAATCCCCGAGGGGTCCATGCTCCTTCTGTTTCGTGATGTTGACATCTTCAGCACATGCTGTTGCTGGGGCAGGGGATGACAAACTACAGCGTAATATGCTGCACTTGGAAGTGCCGTGAATCTAAGCCCTTAGATTCCATCTACCTACAGGGAGGCTGGGAGATATAGTTCTGTTTCATGTCCGGAAAGTGAAAGTAGGATTAGTGAATATCTAGCTGGTTTCTGCTACAAAGACTGTTGGATTTATGGTAGATTGGAAGCATAGGCATAACATTTTCCAGCTCTTTTTATTAGGAGATAATGGCTATAACCCTACTCTCTCAACCCAGGCTAACCTTGGTGTCTTACTTTTACCAGTAGAATGTAGTTGAAGTGGTGTTTGCTAGTTCCAGAATCTAGCTTTCCAGTGGCCTTGTCACTTCTGTCTTTGTTCTCTTGGAATGTTGTCTTGGGACTTCCATGTAAGGATGTAGTCTACTGGACAACGAGAGACCACAGGCAGGAAAATCAAGTCACTCCAGCCAACAACGAGCATCAGTTCCTCGATTTGCATACATGAGTGAGGACAACTTGGACCTTCAAGCCCAGCTGACTCTTCCTGAAGGCAACTGCATGAGTCATCCAGGTAAAAGGAGAGGAAAAACTGCATAACCAATGAACAGAATTGTGATAAACAATGAATCATCGTTTCACGTCACTGAGTTGGGGATGATTTCTTATTGTAACATTAGACAACTGATACAGGTTTAAATTTTTTCAGATTAAAATTTTCCACCTTTGTAAACCTCAAGCTAATGGCTTATAAAAGATCCTACTTTAATGTCATTTCTGGCATTTCTAATGTGTGTGTGATTTCATGATTGTATATGTCTTAGGCTGGGTTCCCCCAGACGCTGACCTTGAGGAAAGGATGTGGGTGTGAGTTGTTTATTTGGGAGCACTAGTGGGTGAGTGGGAAGTGATACAAGGAAAAGAAGGAAGCCAATGCAGGCATATTATTGAACTTGTTATTACTAGACAATTAGGTCTCAATTCTGTAGCAGAACTCTGGTGGATAGAATAGATCTTACCTCAGAGTTATCCCAACAGAGAGATGAGTAGCTGAGGTATCTATCCACTAAATCCCATCAATTTTTGATAGAGGGCTTTTAGGGGGTGAGGAGAGTGTCTTAACACCTCAGTACTTCTGGTCTGCTCTGCCTTGTGCACTGGCTGAATGGGCTCCTCTGATTAGAGAAGGCCTTCATGGGAAGAGTTACAGGATTTCTGTTTAGAAAAATTCCAGTTGCCCCTTTTTGAAGTATGAATGCTTATGGCATTTGGGTGGGGTACCAACAGTAACGTTTGAATTTATTTTCAATATCTGAATATTATAAATATTAATATCTAAATATATTATTTTTATTTCAAGTAGTAAATTGTCAAGCTAGATATAACTTGCAGTGAAAAATCTCCTTAAGTGTTCTTCTTGTTAAAATTTTAAAAGTCCAGTGAAATATAAATGTATATTCATTATTGGAAAACTAAAATGCTGCAAGTAAATTGTGATGATTTTGAAGTGTGTTAATTTTATGAAGAAAAATGATTAAGAACTTTAAAAGACTTAAAAAGTAAAATATTGGAATTTAATATGAACATTGAGAGTGTTTTGGCTGGATAACTTGGAAAGGATACTATTTTTGAATCAAAAATGTATGTAATATTTAAATAATACAAAACCAAATAATAGATTATATGATATCATATTCTGAAACTATCTGAAATTATCAAGTGTATTAGTGTCCTTAATGTTAAACAATGAACTGCTGAGAACTTCATTTAATTTTTAGTTACTTTCATGTATGGATTTTATGAAAAAATATCTTGGAATAATTCACAAAGAAAAATAGACTATCAAGTGTCCTTGCCCCTGTGGTGAGCCACAGCTGCCCTCCACCTCTGTGGGAGACCCTCCAACACTAGCAACCATGTAGCTAACAGGATCTTGGTGCTCTGGCTGGGTGTCAGGCCTGAGCCTCTGAGGTGGGAGATCTGAATTCAAGACACTGGACCACCAGAGACCTCCCAGCCCCACATAATATCAATTGATGAGAGCTCCCCCAGAGATCTCCATCTCAACACTAAGACCCAGCTCCACTCAATGACCAGCAAGCTTCAGTGCTGGACACCACATGCCAAACAACTAACAAGACAGGAACACAACCGCACCTATTAGCAGAGAGGCTGCCTAAAATCATAATAAGGCTACAGACACCCCAAAACACACCACTGGAGGTGGTCCTGCCCACCAGAAAGAAAAGATCCAGCCTCATCCACCAGAACACAGGCACTAGTCCCCTCCACCAGGAAGCGTACACAACCCACTGAACCAACCTTAGCCACTGGGGCAGACACCAAAAACAACGGGAACTATGAACCTGCAGGCTGTGAAAAGGAGACCCCAAACACAGTAAGTTAAGCAAAATGAGAAGACAGAGAAACACACAGCAGATGAAGGAGCAAGGTAAAAACCACCAGACCAGGGCTTCTCTGGTGGCGCAGTGGTTGGGAGTCCGCCTGCCAATGCAGGGGACGCGGGTTCGTGCCCCGGTCAGGGAGGATCCCACATGCCGTGGAGCGGCTGGGCCCGTGAGCCATAGCCACTGGGCCTGCGCGTCCGGAGCCTGTACTTCGCAGTGGTGGAGGCCACATCAGGGAGAGGCCCGTGTACTGCAAAAACAAAAAAACAAAACAAAACAACAACAACAAAAAAACCACCAGACCAAACAAATGAAGAGGAAATAGACAGTCTACCTGAAAAAGAATTCAGAGTAATGAGAGTAAAGATGATACAAAATCTTGGAAATAGAATGGAGAAAATACAAGAAACGTTTAACAAGGACTTAGAAGAACTGAAGAGCAAACAAACAATGATGAACAACACAATAAATGAAATTTAAAATTCTCTAGAAGGAATCAATAGTGGAATAACTGAGGCAGAAGAACAGATAAGTGACCTGCAAAATAAAATAGTGGAAATAACTACCATGGAGAAGAATAAAGGAAAAAGAATGAAAAGAATTGAGAACAGTCTCAGAGACCTCTGGGACAACATTAAATGCACCAACATTCAACTTATAGGGGTCCCATAAGAAGAGAAAGAGAGAGGGTCTGAGAAAATATTTGAAGAGATTATAGTTGAAAACTTCCCGAATATGGGGAAGGAAATGGTCAATCAAGTCCAGGAAGCACAGAGGGTCCCGTACAGGATAAATCCAAGGGGAAACACATCAAGACACATATTAATCAAACTATCAAAAATTAAGTACAAAGGAAAAATATTGAAAGCAGCAAGGGAAAAGCAACAAATAACATACAAGGGAATGCCCATAAGGTTAACAGCTGATCTTTTAGCAGAAACTCTGCAAGCCAGAAGTGAGTGTCAGGACATATTTAAAGTGATGAAAGGGATAAACCTACAATCAAGATTAGTCTACCCAGCAAGAATCTCATTCAGATTCGATGGAAAAATTAAAATGTTTACAGACAAGCAAAAGCTAAGAGAGCTCAGCACCACCAAACCAGCTTTACAACAAATGCTAAAGGAACTTCTCTAGGCAGGAAACACAAGAGAAGGAAAAGACCTACAATAACAAACCCAAAACAATTAAGAAAATGATAATAGGAACATACATATCAATAATTACCTCAAATGTAAATGGATTAAATGCTTCCACCCAAAGACATAGACTGGATGAATGGATACAAAAACAAGACCCGTATATATGCTGTCTACAAGTGACCCCCTTCAGACCTAGGGACACATACAGACTGAAAGTGAGGGGATGGAAAAACATATTCCATGCAAATAGAAATCAAAAAAAGCTGTAGTAGCAATTCTCATATCAGACAAAATAGACTTTAAAACAAAGACTATTACAAGAGACAAAGAAGGACTCTACATAATGATCAAGGGATCAGTCCAAGAAGAAGATATAACAATTGTAAATATTTATGCACCCAACATAGGAGCACCTTAGTACATAAGGCAAAAGCTAACAGTCATAAAAGGGGAAATCAACAGTAACACATAGTAGTAGGGGAGTTTAACACCCCACTTTCACCAATGGACAGATCAACCAAAATGAAAATAAATAAGGAAACACAAGCTTTAAATGACACATTAAATAAGATGGACTTAATTGATATTTATAGGACATTCCATCCAAAAACAACAGAATACACTTTCTTCTCAAGTGCTCATGGAACATTCTCCAGGATAGATCATATCTTGGGTCACAAATCAAGCCTTGGTAAATTTAAGAAAATTGAAATCATATCAAGTATCTTTTCTGACCACAATGCTATGACACTAGATATCATAAACATAAACCATGATCAAGTGGGGTTTATCCCCACTTGAATGCAAGTATTCTTCAATATATGCAAATCAATCATTGTGATACACCATATTAATAAATTGAAGGATAAAAACCATATGATCATCTCAATAGATGCAGAAAAAGCTTTTGACAAAATTCAACACCCACTTATGATAAAAACCCTCCAGAAAATAGACACAGAAGGAACTTACCTCAACATAATAAAGGCCATATATGACAAACTCATGGCCAACATCGTTCTTAATGGTGAAAAACTGCAACAATTTCCACTAAGATCAGGAGGAAGACAAGGTTGCCCACTCTCACCACTGTTATTCAACATAGTTTTGGAAGTTTTAGCCATGGCAATCAGAGAAGGAAAAGAAAGAAAAGAATCCAAATTGGAAAAGAAGAAGTAAAACTGTCACTGTTTGCAGATGACATAATACTAAACATAGAGAATCCTAAAGATGCTACCAGAAAACTCCTAAAGCTAATCAATGAATTTGGCAAAGTAGCAGGATACAAAATTAATGCACAGAAATCTCTTGCATTCCTATACACTAATGAGGAAATATCTGAAAGGGAAATTAAGGAAACACTCCCTTTTACCACTGCAACAAAAAGAATAAAATACCTAGGGATAAACCTACCTAAGGTGACAAAAGGCCTCTTTGAAGAAAACAATAAGACACTGATGAAAGAAATTAAAGATGATACCAACAGATGGAGAGATGTACCATGTTCTTGGATTGGAAGAATCAACATTGTGAAAATGATTATACTACCCAAAGCAATCTACAGATTCAGTGCAATCCCTGTCAAACTACCAATGGCATTTTTCACAGGACTAGAACAAAAAATGTCACAATTTGTATGGAAACACAAAAGAACCCAAATAGCCAAAGCAATCTTGAGAAAGAAAAATGGAGCTGGAGGAATCAGGCCCCCTCACGTCAGACAATATTACAAAGCTACAGTAATCAAGACAGTATGGTACTGGCACAAAAACAGAAATATAGATCAATGGAGCAGGATAGAAATCCCGAAGATAAACTCACGCACATATGGTCACCTTATCTTTGATAAAGGAAGCAAGAATATACAATGGAGAAAAGACAGCCTCTTCAATAAGTGGTGCTGGGAAAACTGGATAGCTACATGTAAAAGAATGAAATTAGGACACTTCCTAACACCATACACAAAAAGAAACTCAAATTGGATTAACGACCTAAATGTAAGTCCAGACAGTATAAAACTCTTAGAGGAAAACATAGCAAGAACACTCTTGGACATAAATCACAGCAAGATATTTTTTGACCCACTTCCTACAGTAATGGATATAAAAACAAAAATAAACAAATGGGACCTAGTGAAACTTAAAGGCTTTTGCACAGCGAAGGAAACCATAAACAAGATGAAAAGAGAACCCTCAGAATGGGAGAAAATATTTGCAAACAAAGCAACTGTCAAAGGATTAATCTCCAAAATATACAGACACCTCTTGGAGGTCAATATCAAAAAAGAAACAACCCAATCCAGAAATGGGCAGAAGACCTAAACAGACATTTCTCCAAAGAAGATATACAGATGGCCAACAAACACATGAAACGATCCTCAACGTCACTAATCATTAGGGAAATGCAAATCAAAACTACAATGAGGTATCACCTCACACCAGTCAGAATGGCCATCATACAAAAATCTACAAACAGGGCTTCCCTGGTGGTGCAGTGGTTGAGGTCTGCCTGCCAATGTAGGGGACACGGGTTCGAGCCCTGGTCTGGGAAGATCCCACATGCCACGGAGCAGCTAGACCCCTGAGCCACAACTACTGAGCCTGTGCGTCTGGAGTTTGTGCTCCGCAATGTGAGAGGCCGTGACAGTGAGAGGCCCATGCACCGCAATGAAGAGTGGCCCCTGCTCGTCACAACTAGAGAAAGCCCACGCACAGAAATGAAGACCCAACACAGACAGAAAAAAAAAAATCTACAAACAATAAATGCTGGATAGGGTGTGGAGAAAAGGGAACCCTCTTGCACTGTTGGTGGGAATGTAAATTGATACAGCCACTATGGAGAACAGTATGGAGGTTCCTTAAAATTCTAAAAAGAGAACTACCATATGACTTAGCAATCCCACTACTGGGCACATACCCTGAGAAAACCATAATTCAAAAAGAGTCATGTACCACAATGTTCAATGCAGCTCTGTTTACGATAGCCAGGACATGGAAGCAACCTAAGTGTTCATTGACAGATGAATGGGTAAAGAAGATGTGGCACATATATTCAATTGAATATTACTCAGCCATAAAAAGAAATGAAATTGAGTTATTTGTAGAGGGGTGTGTGGACCTGGAGTCTTTCATGCAGAGTGAAGTCAGAAAGAGAAAAACAAATACCATATGCTAACATATATATATCGAATCTAAAAAAAATAATGGTTCTGAAGAACATAGGGGCAGGACAGAAATAAAGACAGAGATGTAGAGAATAGACTTGATGACACGGGGAAGGGTAAGGGTAAGCAGGATGAAGTGAGAGAGTGGCATTGACATTTATGCTCTACCAAATGTAAAATAATGAGTGGGAAGCAGCTGCATAGCACAGGAGGTCAGCTTGGTGCTTTGTGACCACTTAGAGGGGTGGCATAGAGAGGGTGGGAGGGAGACACAAGAGGGAGGGGATATGGGGATACATGTATATGTATAGCTGATTCACTTTGTTATATAGCAGAAACTAACACAACATTGTAAAGCAATTATACTCCAATAAAGATGTTTAAAATAAATAGACTATCAACCTAGCTATCTAAAATTTTTAAGAGTTGGAAAGACCTCAAACTCATTTGTAAAACATCTAGGATATACATCTTTGATCCAAAAATAATAAAAATTTCAAAGGCAGGAAGAAAACCTTTATTTCTTGAAATTCTAACAGTCCATTGATATATAAATGTAGATTCATTATTGTAAAAGTAAAACTTGCAAGTGTTAGAGGAAAAGGGTTATAACAAAACACATATGAAAACACGTTTTGTTCACTCAACTCAAACTTCAAAACAACAGGCTTCACAAGAATGCTTTTAGAAAATTTTTTATTGTTTTGAGTCCATGGAGGATTTATTTTGGTTATTATGGAGAGGAAGAAAAGCTTAATCATTCTGTGGCAACTTACCATTAGCAGCACTCTGTACCTCAGAGCCAGCCAAATCGCTCCCCTCCCCAAGGCAATTGTAACTGCACTTCCATTTTGTTTTTCTAAAGTGCCTTCAGTAACCGTGGGTGCAGTCAGGCAGCTGACAGGGCTGAGAAATCATTTTTCCTGTATTGTAATGTCAAATCCATAACCTTGGCCACCACTACAATGTGTAATAATCAAATGGTAATAATGACAATGAAAAATTTATATCAAATTTCAGATTTATTTCTGTATTCCAGAAGTTCCTTCCGTGATGGTGATTCAGCTCTAGTTAGGCTGTGGTGCAATATTGATTTTAACTCTTTGCCCTTTGGCACTCAGGCAAAAAGTATATTCCACACAGCTCTACTCTATGTGTGCATGTGTTTTGCAACAGCAAGCATTTATTCTCTTGGTACATGTTGGCAACTACAAGTTAACTGATGTGGCTTCACTTAGCTTCCCGGTCTGTCTAATGTTACCCCAGGTTAAAGGAGTAGTTCTGATGTGGGACATGTAGGTGCTTGTCCTTGTCCTCATAGTTCTGAAGACCACAGTTCAACATCAAGGTGTTGGCAGGTTTGGTTTCTTCTGGAGCCATTCTCCTTTGTTTGTGGACGTCCACCTTCTCACTGTATCCTCACGTGGTTTCTTCTCTGTGAGAGCGTGTCCACAAAGAATGTCTCTTTGTATGTCCAAATATCCTCTTCTTGTAAGAACATCAGTCAGATTGGTTTAGGGCCCACCCAAACAGCCTCATTTTAACTTAGTCACCTCTTTAAAGGCTTCATCTCCAAATACAGTCACATTCTTTTTTTTTTTTTTTTCCGGTACGCGGGCCTCTCACTGTTTTGGCCTCTCCCATTGCGAAGCACAGGCTCTGGATGAGCAGGCTCAGCGGCCATGGCTCACGGGCCCAGCTGCTCCGCGGCATGTGGGATCTTCCCAGACCGGGGCACGAACCTGTGTCCCCTACATCGGCAGGCAGACTCTCAACCACTGCGCCACCAGGGAAGCCCTACAGTCACTTTCTTAAGTACTAGGGGTTAGGGCTTCAAGGTAATGTTTTGTCCACTTCAGCTTTTTAAAAATTTCTCTGATGGTGCCAAAAATGAGTACAAGAGAAAGGAATACCAGACAGAGAGAACTCGGTACATTATTATGAGAGAGAAAAACTTCTTTTCCAGCAGTCAGCTAAGAGGGCAATAGGGCAGATCCCATGTCAGCATTTTTTTGCTCTCACAGGTCCCACTTTGAAAGACGTTGATGTGGTAGAAACTTCAAACAGGCATTGAGAAATCAGGAACACTTGAAAAGATGGTACATTTTCTCAGGCATAGCCTGAGGAGGGTTGCAGCCCTTCAGCAGAATTTGTTCATTTGGCTCAGCACTGCATCTAACTTTAATGGAGTGAGAGTGAATGTTTAAGAAAGAAAGAGACAAAGTATAAGAGCCTGAGGCCCTACTCCCACTCTGATGGCCTGTAAATGGAAAGCAGTGGACTGAGGAGTGCCTTTTACTCCAGTGGAAAGGATGGAGAATTGCTGAGAGAATGAGGGGAGCAGTGTAGACCCCAGACCAGAGGAAGTGAGAATTTCAAGACCAAAGGCCAATGCCACACCACCTCATTATTTTCTTTGCACACTTGAGTGTGCTGTGAGTAAAATATACAGCTTCACTTCAGTAAAGTTTAAAGGAGAGTGCTGTCAGAAAATAGAAGTAGGTACATTTGCACATTTCATTCTTCCATTAACTGTTTATCAAACACTTACCACAGTTAGATAATGAGCTGGTATCCTTTTTACCATATACCCTTTAAGAAGGAAAAATACAGGGAAGACACATTTTAGAGAAAGATATGTGCACACTCCCCTAACTTCCCTAACAGGAAGACATTCCTGCACTATTTCAGTTCACAGAAATTTCATTTAAAAATTCACCCAATATTTATTGAGTGACTCGTATGTGCCAGGTGTTATGTTAGGTCCTGGGGAAGAACAATGATTAACACCATAGACACAATGTTTGCTTTCCTTCCAGTCTAATATGGAAAATAGTAATTACACAATTGTGGTATAGTCTCAGAAACATTGTGCTCAGATTGTGTGCTGATATATTGAATCTTACACTCCATTACTGTTAGTGTATCTGCATTTACTTAGAAATTCTTTAATTTATGTAAGAACATAATGTGTGGAATGCGCTAAGCTACAACCCATTCAAAATGTGAAGGCTCAGTACAAGATTGACAGCTAACCTGATATCAGAAAAGCCTCATTTTAAGGTGCTGATCAAGCAGGTTGATTGACATTTGAAGCTTTGCTAATTGGCATACTAATGTCAGAATTGGGTTTTTATTGGTGAAATTGATGATAATTAACAAGATAAATGTTATAAATAGGCTCTAATTGGTGAAGTTAAGGGTATTCAAGATATGAGGATTGGCTAAAATATTTTAGATATGCATATGCATGAAACAGAGGGTAATAAGCTAGCAAGCCCTGTAACATAGACCTTTGCAAGGTTGAACTCCACATGGTCCTGTGTCTAGCAACTGATGTAGAGGATTTCTCGTTACCTGATGCTGACCCTGAGGGAAAAAGAATCCTGCTCTGGAACATTGTTGTGACTGCCTTCAGTAAAGCTTTCATGAAATGTGGTGGTTGGAATATGTAAAGGGACAAACATCTCAGACTCAACTGAGATTACAAAACAGGTTATATGAATTGTTTTTGTTCTTGCTTGCTAAGGAATGTTGGTTTAACAAATGTGGCAGAATTTGGTCTGAAAATTGTTTTGCTTACAACCTGGTTGTGGAGCAGCAGCCCATTTTTAGGCCACTACCATTATTTTCTAAAAAAAAAACAAACAAAACTTGTATGAGTTAAGGGTAACATTAACTGACTTAACACGTTAATGTAGAAGTGTAAGTTGACACAGTAGAATTTTATTTCTTACTCACATAAGGTAAAAATGATAGCTGGAGGTGGGAGAGGCTCCTGCCCCACACAGTCTTTCAGGCATCCAGGATGTGAGAGCATATGGCTTTGAAAGTTTCCCTGAGTGTCAACATCCAGTAAGTAGAAAAAAATCATGTGAGAGGTTTTAGTCCCAAACATTACCTCTGTCTGTATACCATTGGCCAAAATTAAGTTATATGGTCCTACCCAGATATAAGTGGTCTAAAATAATATAGTCTATGGCCAGGAAGATGCCTTCAATAACCTCCCTTAATAACCAATAACTCTGTGGAAGGGGAGAACAAATCTTTGGTGGACAGATATCTCTCTGTACCACAGAACCTGAGAATAGTGCATGACCAACCACTTTAAGTCAGTTCCCAGTTTTGTTCTTAGAACTGTTCATTCTTATGGTCTATCAAAACACAAAATTTAGAAGCAAGATCCTATTTAATTTCTTCATATTGCCATAAAATGTTAGAGGTCTAGGTATGATATGACTAATATAGTTTAATTTGTACATATGGCAATCCCACCAAAGGAAGAACTGTATTTTGAAAAAGATGTTTATTAATCCCAAGGATCCCATCCAAATATAGTAGAATAACTCTTGTAAGAAACTTATACTTTAAATTCTTAAAATTAACTTCTTCCCATTTTACATAAAAATGATTTATCTTCCCATTCAAAGAGAAAAGCTATGTTTGAGCTTTATAATGGATATATTTCTTTCAAATTAAAATAAGTAATAACATAATTGTATCTGTTGTATCAGTCAGGAAATAAAAAGAAGGAGATGACAGCATCAAGATCAATATTGAGGAATTTTATAAAAGGACTCTACAAGGCTACGGGACATCCACAAGAGAAAAGGGATAGCAAAATACCTTAAGGCTAGCACCAGCAAGAAGTTAATTCTAAGCCTGAAGGAGCAGAGGGAGGGATTAGTGGGAAGAACCCAGAGAGAGTTAGTATATGGAGACTAGTACTTGGAGTGGCAAATGGAAGATACCAACACAACTATTAATTCAGATATAGCTAAACTTTATTTCCTCTGAGAATTTCCTATCTACCTCAGGAAAGGAGTAATAAAGAGTACAATCGTTAAGGGCATGTATCTGCAGCCAGATTGTCTAGATTCAAATCCCACCTTTGTCACTTCACTTGATCTCTGTGTCTCAATTTTCCCCACAAGGCAAGAGGCAAGGCATAGAAACTTGCCTCTTGTTGTTTGAAGGCTTAAATGTGTTACTATAAGTAAACTCTTAGAGTAGTGTCTGATGCATGACAAGTACCATATAACTTTTACCTATTTTTATCAGGTCCCCTTCATTTTTATTTTATTAAAAATAATACACACATACATTAAGTTGTCTCATAATGCCTCAGCCACATTTCTATGTTTTAAAGTATCAATATATTAGCACTGGGTAGACCCAATGAAGTGGGTTGGTTTTTGTCAGCCCAGTATCTCTTTGGGGAAAAACCTCTCCTCCATTCTTAGGTCATTCCCATGGTTTAGGTTAGGTTTAGGTCAACAAGCACTCATATACACCCTTCCAGGAGATTGACACATGAGTTAAATTAAGCTAACTAGGCACCTCCTTTTGAGTATTTCTGGAACTACCATTACACTGAATCCTCTTTTAACTGGGATGGTTAGCTGTAAGGATAATATAAACCTACAATTGTTGGTAGCCATCTTTTCTCTTCCTGAGAATGAAGACAACAAAGAGGAAAGTTAAGATAGAAATGGAGAAGTTACCAGTCATATGAACCAGGAATTTCCTCATCTTCCCATCTTCTAGTTCAAACTGGGTGTCTCTCATTTTCAAGCAAAAATCCTAATTTCAAAATTCTATCATATTCCATATTTTTAATATAATTTTCTAGCTATAGCATGAGGCATGAGATTTGAAGTCTCCCCTGTGTATACTGATAGCTGGAATTTCAAATCAGTAAAAATTAATATTTCAATGTGAGAACCAATCAGGAAGAGTATGTGATGCCATTAATTCCTTGAAAATATTACAGGCTAACAATTTCTTAGTGAAAATTATATGTGAAGCATTGTGTTAGAAACTATTTATGATTTTCACAAAAATCAAAGTAGATGCTACTATTGCCCTGTTTCCTAGTGAAGACACAGTCTCAGAGAGGTTAAAACCAACTCCAGGCACTTCAGCTGTTTTGCAAATAAGTCTGTGAAAGCAGACTGAATATTTGTGAGCCCTGCAAATTCATACATTTAAATCCTAATCCCCAATGTTATGGTATTCAGAGGTGGGGTCTTTAGGGTGTGATTAGGCCCTTGTGAAAGATATCTCAGAGAGCTCTCTCACTTTGGCCATGTGAGGATAAAATGAGAAGTCAGAAACATGGAAGAGGGCTCTCACCAGAACTGGAGCATACTGGAACCCTGATTCAGACTTCCACCTTCCAGAGCCATGAGGAACAAATTCCTGTTGTTTAAAAGCCACCAGTCTATGGTATTGTGTTATAGAAGCCTGGACTAAGACACAGAAGTATTCTAAAAAAGATTATGCTGCACAAATCATGTTTATTGGCATGGAAATATACCAAGTACATACTGTTAAGAAAAAGATATGTAAGAAATATGTAAAGCTGTTAATATAAAATACTATTTTAAATATTTACATATTTATATATTTCCATAAATAGATGTCTAGGCACAATTATATATATTTTACAATTCATATTTTATATATTTACATATTTTCATAAAGGTATATCTAGGAAAATGTACACTAGCATATAATGTCTTAATATAATGTACAGACATACATATATATGTGTATTTAAAATATGTTACTTTTTAAATGTATTTCTATAGGGGATGTCTGGAAAAATATTTACCAATAGACCTGGTTTGTGGGATTTTAAGTTATTTAAAACTTTCTTCTCTATTTTTTGTTTTGTTTAATTTTTTTACAGTGACTGTGTATTACTTTTATAAAAACAATGCAGCTTAAAATAACAATAAATTCTCAAAGACATAAATCCTTGAATATCACAGCTTAAAAAAAGGAGAAATAAAATACAAAGGATTAGAATCCTGATACAGCAATGTATTCAATACTCATTCATTTATTCAATAAATCCTCATTGGGCAGTGGATATTATGGGAGGCATCTGGGATAAAATAGTGAAAAAAGTAGACACAGTCTCTAATATTCATGTACCTGATACCAGTTCCAGAACCCTAATAAAACCTGACACATGTAAACATGCATTTTTATATTATGGATGTGATGGTGTGGGGGGGGCGGGGCAAGGTGGGAAGGTGGAAATGAGTGGAGTCATAGGAAAGCTCATCTCTCAAAGCATTCACTGTTCTTTGCACATCCATGAATAAACAGCTCCTGTAACACCCTGAATGAAGATAAATGAGGTCAGGCACAAGTAAGGGTCTTATATAGGTCAGCATCTCCTTTCTCAGAGGCTAGTCCTGGAAATCTCTTAATATACATAGTTTATAATTTATGCTCAGAAGTAGTGACTTACATATGTGCTTACCTATAAGTGCATGCATGTGTGCGAGTGCAAACACACACATACAAAATCCTTTCTTTACACCTTCCATGAAAAATATTTACCAAACACATTACATAATTCAAGGTATAAAATGGAGAAACCTCATTTCAAAAGGGAGAAACTGAATGTGGCTAAGAAAGTTTGATATGTAATTTTCAGCTACTTTGACCATAACCTGCAAAGCCTTGAGGTAAATTCCTTCCCTGTCTTAGCTCTTCATCTGATAGTTTTCTTTATCTCCCTTCCTCCTCTGTCAACCCATCCTCACACAACTATTTGGAAATAAACTGCTGCATGGACCTGAGAGGAAGACCAGTTAGAGTAAAAACTCAGCCTGAAAACATGTTCCTGATGCTGGAATAGAGAGAATGTCTGAGAACTTAGAATATTTGGAAGATCTCAGCAACAATCCAGTAATTATGAGGCCCTCCGTGTACCTGTGTGTATAAGTGCCCATATTTATTTATAAACCGATTCATTAAAAAAGCTTTATGACAAAACTCTCCGGGGTAACAAGGAAAGTTTTTCTAACTTGACCTTGGTCTTGGCTTCTCTGCCTAATGCCTGTTAAACGGTATCAGTAAAGAGCACTGAACTCTAAGACACCTTATCATCTAAGGCTAAAACTTTTGCTATTAAATTGGATCATTCAGAAAATAGTGAATTGTTTGCCTTTGCCAAAGAAAATCTGACTTCCACAAATGTTTTATCTCATTAGAAATTACCTAACTTTTGAGTACCACAATCTTTATTATATTTGTATTCTTTTCCTCTAAAAGAGTATTAAGGAAGATAAATCACAGTTAATTAAATTTAAGGAGTTAGAGTAGATAGTCTCTAAGGTCACCCTTGGTCTCATATTCTGTGATTAAAGTGAGGCTGCTGGAGAGGTGGGTTCGAGATTTTATTACATAATCAGTGAAACCTAGAATGGTGATAGTGTGACATTAAGCAGGTGTCTGGGATGGTGACAAGGCATTTACTTGTTCTCATGTTTGTGGGTAAGATGGCAGAAAGAAAACAATCTGTGTTTGATGGCTCATACATCTTCTTTGTCTTTCCCCCATTTTTATCACATCGTAAAAGAAAGATTAAAAAAATTAGAGTCAATATGTAGTTATTAACATATTATTCACAAATATGGATTCAAGTATAAGATCTGAGAATCAAAATTCCATTACCTGGAGTCACATAGCTATTGTAAATATAGAACAAAGGGCTGTAAAAAAAAGAAGGCATTCCAACCAGAGGAGGCAAACCCATGCATGAAGGCAAAGAAGTGTGCATCACTGTGGTTTTTAAGTACCTGTATGTTGTTCAGCATGGCTGGACCAAAGGGCACTATCTTATGGTGGGGGAGGAGGTAAGACATGGGGAAGTAGGGGCCACTAGAGTGGTAGTCAGGGGTCAGATCATGAAGGGCTTTGAGTATTAACTTAAGGAATTAAGTGGTTTTCTTAAGCCTGTGCAGATCCTTGATAAATTATTGAAAGATTCTAAGTTAGGAATGACACATCCAAGGATTAACTGGGTATGTTGGCTGTAAATCTTCAGCTAGTTTGGAGCAACATTTAATGCGGTAGTCATCAGCAGATAAGTAAGTTATCATCTCTGGATAGGGGGAAGAGGGTGACAGGAATTAATAAAATAGTTGTACTATGATACACTCTTCTCCTCAACTTGCCCAACCTCCACTGAAAATAGGAAGAAGAAAGACAGAAAGAAGGGTGGGACTAGAGGAGTTCGGCACTGCCTCTTGTCCTCTGTTAGCAAGACAAAGAGCACTCCTTCTTCTCTCACTGACTTGGACTGTAGTGTAGCTGTGGAGACCTCCATTCCTTTCCAAACTTGTTTTGATTTTTTTTTTTGCTTTGTCAGATTTTATCCATTTAAGGACAGAGTTAAAGGGAGTAGGCAGAAATATAATTAAACTCTTTATCTAACCCTCTAAAGGGGATCTGTAGGAATGGGGAGTACTCTAAAGGGTGAAATGTTTGAAGGAAGAATACTGGAAAATGCAGGATTTTCTCATAATCACCTTGCTCTGTACATCTAAGTAACGCTTTATTGATCAGTTTGGACAACTGAGAGATTTTATTTATTTTTTGCCTTCCTTATCCTTTCCTGTCCTTTTTAAAAATGAATATAAAATATGGAGGAATGTTAACATAAAGAGTTTACAAGCTCTGAGCAAACAAGAAAGAAGACAAATGATTTAGAACATTGAACAAAAGATTATAGATGGGGAAATTGATGATTCTTTCATGAAAACCTTTCACATACTCTTACTATATTATCTCATACTGTATTGCCATAAGGCAAATTGAACCTACACTGACTTTAAAGGTTCATGGGGTTTTTTCCTCCCTGCTTTTTTAAGCTATTGGGAAAGCCCAATAGAAGATAGAGAATAACTTTTGTTACAGCCCAAGGACAGATAATCAGACCTTCTATGAAAAGAAAGAAGCTGGTAGTTTGGATTAGACACTCTTTGTATCCCAGAAATGTACATAATTCCTCTCCAGTCTATTGCTATGACTTGATCTAAGTGATTTGATCAAATACAACTACGAGATCCACTTTAGGATAATAGGATACTAGGACTTATGATAAATAATGATAGATACCAATAGTTAGAGATGGTTAGTGTTAACTACACCCTTCACTTTTCAACCTCCCTATCAAGTTATAGAGAAAGCAAATCTCAGACCAAATGCTGGCATGCATACAGACATAGGTTAACATCTATTAACAAGTAGATATGAAACAACTGATATAATCCATTCTGTACACTTACTGAGTTCCTAGCTTTGTGTTCTTTGTGTGTTCTGATATTTTGGGGGGAAGAAATATTTATTCAAGGCAAATGTGACAACATTATAAAGGTAGAAGTCAATTAGATTTATAATCACATCAGGCAACCCTACCCTTTTAAATAATTGACTGAGACCAGTTCTGTTATGGAGTCAGTCATTGGTAACCTTTCCAAAAAGTGAAGGGATCACTAGATTCTTACAGTGATTTGAGGGTTGATTTAAACGTAAATTATTTTAGCCACTTCACATATTTTGGTTTTATCACAGAGAATTCTATAATGAACATTTGTTATCTGATTAACAGCCCTAAAATTGTCACCATAATGTTCCTAGCATTCACTATGTTAATTGGTATTGATCAGACAAAATGATAGCAGAAAGTCACAACTTCTGAAGTATAGATATTTCTGATTAAATGCTAGCTGATCAGGCCTAGAGTGTCACTTCCTACTATTAGGCAACACACTACTCCTAGAGTGTCACTTAAACTAATATGTAAAGAATATCACATTGCCTGTGCTGAAGTATTTTAAATTATAGAGCTCATAACACATGCTATTATGGGTTGTGTGTTTCTGCATCTTCCTCCCTCTCCCTCCTGCCCCCCACAAATACATATGTTGAAACCATAATTCTCAGTGCAATGGTATTTGAAGGTGGGCCTTTGTGATGTAACTAGGTCAAGAGGGTAGAGCCACTATAAAGAGATTAGAGCTCTTATAAGAGGCCAGCCCATCAGGAAACTTGCAAAAGCCTCTTAGATAGCCTTATCCACCAGAGGGAAGACAGCAGAAGCAAGAAGAACTACAATCCTGGAGCCTGTGGAACAAAAACCACATTCACAAAAAGATAGACAAAATGAAAAGGCAGAGGGCTATGTACCAGATGAAGGAACAAGGTAAAACCACAGAGAAACAACTAAGTGAAGTGGAGAGAGGCAACCTTCCAGAAAAAGAATTCAGAATAATGATAGTGAGGATGATCCAGGACCTTGGAAAAAGAATGGAGGCAAAGATTGAGACAATGCAAGAAATGTTTAACAAAGGCCTAGAAGAATTAAAGAACAAACAAACAGGGATGGACAATACAATAACTGAATGAAAACTACACTAGAAGGAATCAATAGTAGAATAACTGAGGCAGAAGAACAGATAAGTGACCTGGGGCTTCCCTGATGGCTTAGTGGTTGAGAGTCTGCCTGCCAATGCAGGGGACATGGATTCGTGTCCCAGTCAGGGAAGATCCCACATGCTGTGGAGCGGCTGAGCCCGTGAGCCATGGCTGCTGAGCCTGTGCATCTGGAGGCTGTGCTTCACAGCGGGAGAGGCCACAACAGTAAGAGACCCATGTACTGCAAAAAAAAAAAAAAAAGTGACCTGGAAGACAGAATGGTGTAATTCACGGCTGTGGAACAGAATAAAGAAAAACAGAGAAAAGAAATGAGGACAGCCTAACAGACTTCTGGGACAACGTTAAACAGAGCAACATTCACATTATAGGGGTCCAAGAAGGAGAAGAGAGAGAGAAAAGACCAGAGAAAATATTGAAGAGATTATAGTTGGAAAGTTCCCTAACATGGGAAAGGAAATAGCCACCCAAGTCCAGGAAGTACAGTGAGTCCCAGGTAGGATAAACCCAAGGAGAAACATGCCGACACATAGTAATCAAATTGGCAAAAATTAAAGACAAAGAAAAATTACTGAAAGCAGCAAGGGAAAAATGACAAATAATATACAAGGGAACTCCCATAAGGTTAACAGCTGATTTCTCAGCAGAAACTCTACAAGCCAGAAGGGAGTGGCATGATATACTTAAAGTGATGAAAGGGAAAAACCTACAACCAAGATTACTCCACATGGCAAGGATTTGATTCAAATTCGATGGAGAAATCAAAACCTTTACAGACAAGCAAAAGCTAAGAGAATTCAGCACCACCAAACCAGCTCTACAACAAATGCTAAAGGAGCTTCTCTAAGTGGGAAACACAAGAGAAGAAAAGGACCTACAAAAACAAACCCAAAACAATTAAGAAAAGAGTCATAGGAACATACATATCGATAATTACCTTAAATATGAATGGATTAAATGCTCCAACCAAAAGACGCAGGCTTGCTGAATGGATACAAAACCAAGACCCATCTATATGCTGTCTACAAGAGACCCACTTCAGATCTAGGGACACATGCAGACAGAAAGTGAGGGGATGGAAAAAGATATTCCATGCAAATGGAAATCAAAAGGAAGCTGGAGTAGCAATACTCATATCAGGTAAAATAGACTTTAAAATAAAGAATGTTACAAGAGGCAAGGAAGGACACTACATAATGATCAAGGGATCAATCCAAGAAGAAGATATAACAATTATAAATATATATGCACCCAACATGGGAGCACCTCAATAAATAAGGCAAGTGCTAACAGCTATAAAAGAGGAAATTGACAGTAACACAATAATAGTGGGGGACTTTAACACCTCACTTAAAACAATGGACAGACCATCCAAAATGAAAATAAATAAGGAAAAGAAGCTTTAAATGACAAAATGGACCAGAGAGATTTAATTGAAATTTATAGGACATTTCATCCAAAACCAGCAGATTACACTTGCTTCTCAAGTGCACATGAAACATTCTCTAGGAAAGATCACGTCTTGGGTCACAAATCAAGCCTCAGTAAATTTATGAAAATTGAAATCATATCAAGCATCTTTTCTGACCACAACACTATGAGATTAGAAATGAATTACAGGGAAAAAAACGTAAAAAACACGAACACATGGAGACTAAACAATACGTTACTAAATAACCAAGAGATCACTGAAGAAATCAGAGAAAAAATCAAAAAATACCTAGAGACAAATGACAATGAAAACACGATGATCCAAAACCTATGGGATGCAGCAAAAGCAGTTCTAAGAGGGAATTTTATAGCTATGCAACCCTACCTCAAGAAACAAGAAAAATCTCAAGTAAACAACGTAAACTTACACCTAAAGGAACTAGCGAAAGAAGAACAAACAAAACCCAAAGTTAGCAGAAGGAAAGAAATATAAAGCTCAGAGCAGAAATAAATGAAATGGAAACAAAGAAAGCAATAGCAAAGATCAATAAGACTAAAAGCTTGTTCTTTGAGAAGATAAACAAAATTGATAAACCATTAGCCAGACTCATCAAGAAAAAGAGGGAGAGGACTTAATAAAATTAGAAATGAAAAAGGAGAAGTTACAACAGATACCACAGAAATACAAAGCATCCTAAGAGACTACTACAAGCAACTCTATGCCAATAAAATGGACAACCTGGAAGAAATGGACAAATTCTTAGAAAGATATAACCTTCCAAGACTGAATCAGGAAGAAATAGAAAATCTGAACAGACTGATTATTAGTGTTGAAATTGAATCAGTAATTTAAAATGCTCCCAACACACAAAAGTTCAGGACCAAATGGCTTTAGCAGGGAATTTACCAAATATTTAAGGAAGAGTTAATACCCAGTCTCCTCAAACTATTCCAAAAACTTTAAGAGGTAGGAATACTTCCTAACTCATTCTAGGAGCTCAGCATTAACCTGATCTTAAAACCAGACTAAAACATCACAAAAAAGAAAAAAGAAAACAATCTCATTTATAATCAAATAAAAATAAAATACTTGGGAGTACATTTAACCAAGGAAGTGAAAGATATATACTCTGAAAACTATAAAACATTGATGAAGGAAATTGAAGATAATACAAAGAAATAAAAGGATATCCTCTATTCAATGATTGGAAGAATTAATATTGTTAAAATGGCCATACTCCCCAAAGCAATCTACAGATTTAATGCAATCCTAAAACATACCCATGACATTTCTCACAGAACTAGAACAAATAATCCTAAAATTTATATGGAACCACAAAAGACACCAAATTGCCAAAACAATCTTGAGAGAAAAGAACAAAGCTAGAGGTATCACACTCTCTGACTTCAGACTGTACTACAAAACTACAGCAAACAAAACAGTATTGTACTGCCATAAAAACAGACACATAGATCAATGGAACAAAATAGAGAGCCCAGAAGTAAACCCATGAACGTATAATCAGTTAATCTATGACAAAGGAGGGAAGAATATACAAGAGAATATACAAGACAGCCTCTTCAAAAAGTGGTGCTGGGAAAACTAGTCAGCTACATGTAAAAGAATGAAATTAGAACATTTTTCTCATACTGTGTACAAAATTAAATTCTAAATGAATTGAAGACCTAAAGGTAATACCTGAAGCCATATAACTTCTAGAAGAAAACAGAAAATATGGTCTTTGTCAGTGGTCTTAGCAGTATTTGTTTGGCTCTACCTCTTCAGGCAAGGGAAACAAAAGCAAAAATAAACAAATAAGACCTAATCAAACTTAAAACATTTTCACAGAGAAGAAAACCATCAACAAAACTAAAAGGAAACCTACTGAATGAGAGAAGATATTTGTAAACAATATGTCTGTTAAGTGGTTAATATTCAAAATATATAAAAACTCATACAACTTAATATCAAAAACAAATCAACCTGATTAAAAATGCGCAGAGGACCTGAATACTCACTTTTCCAAAGAAGACATACAAATGACCAACAGGCACATGAAAATATGCACAACAACTCTAATCATCAGGCAAATTACAAATCAGAACCACTATGAGATATCACTTCACACCTCTCAGAATGGCTACCATCAAAAAGGCAAGAAATAACAAGTGTTGGTAAAGATGTGGAGAAAAGGGAACTCTCATGCACTTTTGGTGAGAGTGTAAATTAGTACAGCCACTACGGAAAACAGCATGGGAGTTTCTCAAAAAAAATTAAATGTAGAACTATCATATGATTCAGCAATTCCACTCCTGGGTATTTAATTGAAGAAAACAAAAACACAAATTTGAAAGGTCTATGCACTGCTATGTTCATAGCAGCATTATTTACAATTGCCAAGATATGGAAGCAATCTAAGTGTCTACCAACAGAAGAACAGATAAAGAAGATGTGAGATACATATACATATATATGTGCATACAAATATATGTATATGAGTGTATAATATATATGCACACACACACACACACACATACACACAATGAAATTTTGCCATTTGTGACAACATGGATGGACCTGAAGGGTACTATGCTTGGTGTAATGAGTCAAACAGAATAAGACAAATACCATATGTTTTCAATTATCTGTGGAATCTAGAAAATAAAACAAATGAACAAGTATAACAAAATGGAAACAGACTCACAGATACAGAAAAAGAACAAACCAGTTGTTACTAGAGGGGAGATGGTGGGGACAGGGGTAAAACAGGTGAAGGCAGTTAAGAGGTGCAAACTACTAAGTATAAAATAAATAAGTTACAAGGATTTAATATATGGCACAGGGAATATAATCAATATTTTGTAATAACTTTGTATGGAGTATAACCTATAAAAATATTGAATTACTATGTTGTACACCTGCAACTAACCTAATATTTTAAGTCAACTCTACATCAATTTAAAAATTTTTACTGTGCTTTGGAGCACATAAAAAATATATGCTTTTGGGCTTCCCTCGTGGCACAGTGGTTGAGAGTCTGCCTGCCGATGCAGGGGACACGGGTTCTTGCCCCGGTCTGGGAAGATCCCACAGGCCGTGGAGCGGCTGGGCCCATGAGCCATGGCTGCTGAGCCTGCGCGTTCTGAGCCTGTGCTCCGCAACGGGAGAGGCCACAACAGTGAGAGGCCCACGTACCGAAAAAAAAATATATATATATATATGCTTTCTCTTTTAGTGACTAGAAACAATAATAGCAAATTTCTCAGCATTTAAAATGTGCCAGGCACTGTGCTTAAGCTCTATGTATACTATCTCATTTAATGCTCACCACAACTCCTTAAAGTACAATTGTTCCTATTTTTCAAATGGGGAAATTGAGACTCAGAGAAATTAAGGACCAGAGTCAAGGTTGAAACCCAAGTTTGTCTGGCTCCTTACTCTGTAGTCTGATTTGACTATTTGTGTATACTATCTCTCTTTAATTAAAGACATGGTTGCCTAATACTTATCTCTCTACAGTAAGAAGGCAGAGTAGACAAAAGAAATGGACATAAGTTCTTAAAAATTTAATTATCTGTATGACCTTCTATGCTATTTCACCCACATATGAAGAAAATATGTGCTCTCAGCCAAAAGCAGGCACATAAAACAGACACATAAATGACTTATTCTTATTCTCTGTTTTAATGGAATTATCTAGTAGAGAGGAGAAAAGGCAACAGAATTCAAATATTTGTCTATTGGCATATGCCCAGAAAACAGAATTCATATGAAGAACTGAAGTAAGAATATCTTTCCATACAACATATTTTTTTAGTGTTTTGCTGTTTCTGGATTGTTTTTCTCTCTTTTACCCCTATCTGAAAAGGAGATTGGAAGGTTTGTTGTTAAATACATTGCATGATGAGGTCTCTGTCTTAGTGGATCAGAGTTTTAAAGATTTGAGGATGGCTGAATTAGTTTGTGATAAAGATAAGAAGCAGAAGAATTAGGGAAATACACAACACACTGAATGTCAAGACCCAGAAATTAGTACCGTTTTCTGGATTCATTGTTTTACTTCTCAAGCTGCATTATGAGCCCACCTGTAAAAATTTCATTCTTTGGGAGACGGTCTCAGTATAGTCTTTTGTATTTCCACCAGATGGCAGTACTACCTCTGCTATATATTTGGTGATGGTGAATATTCATTAGCTGGATGGAACAGTGACAGAGTGGTTACAGCAGGGTGGATTTGGTACTAAAACCCAACAGAAGACAGTGCAACAATATTATAATGACAAATGTAGATCTTGAACATAATCTAAATCGAAGTTACAAACAGAATAATAAAATTGCCTTACTTTATATTGAATTAAGAGGGTATCAAAAACTCTTGAATATGGCTAATTCTGGAGGATGACATCAACAGGCTTCAGTGAGACTTTTAAATTGGCAAAAGCTTTGTGTTCCACAAAACTGTATGGAGATTATATTTCAGACCAGAAAAAGAAATAGGGATATGGCATTTCTTCTGAGGAGCTAAAATGTATAAATCACTTTGTCTTATGCCATGGAGGAGTTGTAGGTCTCTTTTCTCTAATTATACTTGTCTCTCATTCAACTATGGCAAATTGGCTTAGAGGAATTAGACACTAAGATAGAATCTGAGGTGTAAAATATTTATTAGGGATTAACACTTGTGAAAGATAAGGAGACAAAGTATAATTAGGCAGAATATGAAGTTCTGAACTGTGATTCAGGCCTGGCAAAACCTTGGTGAATCTGTTCAGGAGCTCTGGAAAAAGAATTGCTTATCAGTGTCCCATGTTAGATTCAACTGAATAAATTTTATATCCACTTGTCAGTCAGTCATGTATGTGAACTGCACCAGAATGGTTGAGGAAGACTCTGAAGGAGCTGTGAGGTGGAGACTGTGTGAGTACCTCAAAGGAGCCTTGATATAGGCTGAATGTTTATATCCTCCAAAATTCATATGTTGAAGCTCTAATCCCCCCACTGTGATGGCATTTGGAGGTGGGGCTTTGGGGAGGTAATTAGGTGTAGACACCATCATGAGGTTGGGGATCTCACAATGAGATTAGTGACTTGATAAAATAAAGAGATAAGCCATCTATCTCTCTTACTGTGTCACGTGAGAATACAGCAAGAAGGTTACCATCTGCAAATGGCTCTCAGCAGACACTGAATCTACCAGCACCTTTATCTTGGGCTTCCCAGGCTCCAGAATTGTAAGAAATAAATATTTGTTAAGCTACCCAGTCTACAGTAATATATTATAACTGACCAGACCAAGCTGACTAAGACAGGCCTTTTCCTATTATGTCAGATAAACTCAGTTTTGGAATGTCAGATAAAGTTGCTAAAGGTGCTCACTCCATGTTATTCTGAATTAGTCCTTGTTCAATGCAAGTTTCCTAAAGACTAGTTCTGTCCTATGATCATAATGAAGTTTCTCTTTCATAAAATTACATAGTTGAAAAAGTAACAAAAACTTATCCAGGACAACCTTACATATGTGAGAAATGAAGACTAAGTGAGTACTGAAAATTACACAAGTAAGTTAGTAACAGCTAGAATTCAGAACTCATTCCAGTGCTTAATCCAGTACTCATTCTAATTTGGCACTCTGGCAGTACCTATTGCCAGGTATCTCTTATAATCAGCAACATCAATAAGACAATATCAGTAAGATACATTTATAGAATAATGTTAATGTTATCAAACACATGAATTTCTTATTATTTTTGTTAATAGTAATTTGACCTCCATCTTTCTCTCACCTAATTTCCCTCACTCACTATACATACTCTCTTTTTCCATTGCCATAGACTGAATGTTTGTGTCTCCTCAAAATTCACACATTAAATCCTAACCCTCAGTTTTATGGTATTTGTATGTGGGGCCTTTGGGAAGTGATTGTCATATGGGTGTAGCTCTCATGAGTGCCCTTATAAAAGAGACCCTAGGGAGCTCCATGCCTCTTCCACCACATGAGGACAGAGTGAGAAGATGGCCATCTATGAATACGAAGCAGTCCCTCACTGGACACTGAATCTGCTGGCCCCTTGATCAGGGGCTTCCCAGCCTCCAGAACTGTGAGAAATAGATGTTTATTGTTTAAGCTAACCAGTCTATGGTGTTTTGGTATGACAGATCTAATGGACTAAAACATCTACAATTGTCCATTCTCTCAGCAGTTGATGATTCAATTTGGAAATCCACCCTACCCCCATTTTCTAGCTGTTGATATTTTTCTATCAAGGGCAAGTTCAATTGCTGTCTCCATTCTATTTGGGTGAATTTTTCTTCACTTTTTGAGGAATGAAGTATCAGCTGATGCAAATGTCTTCCTGATTGGAAGCAAACTGAAAGTAGATTTAATGGAACTCTGCATGTGTACCATTAGCATCTGAGGAAAATGAGAGAAAAATGGGAGTAAGAGAGAAAATAGGAAGGTAGATAGCTAAGGAAAATTTGAGTTGTGCCTCAAGCTTATCCTGACGATAGGAATCAATTCTTACATAAAATAGTAGGTTATTATGTTATACATTGTTATATTATGTTATACATAATAATATCTATATTATTACACTTTAATCATTGTAACCACCAGGTGATATAAGTCACTATTGTCCCATGTAACAGATGGGAGAACTGAGGCTAGGACAGATTAAATAGTTTAAGCAAGGTCAAACAGAACATTTTTTCCTTCCTTCCTTCCTTCTTTCCTTCCTCTACTTCTTTTTCCTTTCCTTCTATTTATTTATTTTATCTTTTAACACATAGTCATTGCCTATTATATGTCAAACACTCCAGTGTATGTATGACCTGCATTGAACTGTGGTGTGTGAGAGAGAAATAAACTTTTATTTCTTAAGCTACAGAGATTTGGTTGTGGTTGTTTTGTTTTGTCTTGTTTTTATAAGTTTACCCTGACCAGTACAAAAGTATTGGTCAGAGTCTGTCCTTGTGACTTAATATATAAAAATAATAATATATAAGAATTAGTTTTCTTCTAATATGAAAAACACATTTGAAATTGTATGATTATGGTGATGAGAATGTGTGACAGTGTACTATATGGTGATGGGAATGTGTGACAATTCATTGCAGTACTCACACACTAGTTCTGCACATTTCCTATATGTTTACATATATTATTAGGTTAGTTTATTTCTTGATTTTAATTTGATGTGTTTATTTTATATGTACTACATACAGTGCTTTGTTTTTGTCATTTGCAATCATTTTGCTTTTTCTATTTGTACTTTATTGGTTTAGTCTGGGGGTCTCTTAGTCTGGTAGTCTATTTAATCTCTCCTAAAATGTTTCTTTAATCTTTCTAATTTTTTAGAATTCTTAGTTACAGGTTAACCACTTTTATCCTTCTTACAACTTTTAAACTTTAAGTAAATGTTCCATAATTCATTCAATTTATGCTTGAATGTGTAAACACTCTGAAGCTCAAATTTTTATAACTTCTTTAATGTAGTATATTAAGTTGAAAATCAGTGATGCATGGTGAACATTATATGCTTAGGACATTCAAAAATTGATTTAAAAATATTAAGCCAATGCATTTTCAGAAATATATTCAATTTATTTTTAACCTGAGAATGTCAACATTTATAAATTTTATGACTGTGTTTCACATTATCATAGGTTAGTCTTTTAATTGGTATGAGTGACCATTTGAAAACTCACTGAGCTGTCTTGAGAAAATATAAAGTTTTGATTTTTTAGGTAATTCTTATTACATTTTTAAAAAAGTAAAAACACTGGAAACTATACTTAACACTACTTACTTTCCATTCTTAATAAGGCAGAAGAATAAAGAACTTATTGATTTGTTGGAAGAATAATTGTCAGAGGAGAAAAATTTGAGAGTGAACTTCACTGACCCAATTCATTAATTCAGTCATTGAATAAACATTTATTGAGGCCTAGCTCTGTAATAGGCACTGGCAATACAAAGATCGATAACACGTGAGTCCAGGACTCAAGTCGCTGGAAGAAGTCAGTGGGAGGAAGATATGCAAACAAGCAATTACAATTCAATAATGTCTCTAATAGAGCAAGTACAAAGTGCCTTGTACAAAAAATAAACATTTAATCCATCTTGGGAAAAACAAGGATGCTCCATAGATTATGGGTTGATCATGTGAGGACTAACAGGACTTTTACTGAGAGATAAGGGCACACAGTACTGGTAAGGTAGTATGAACCCAAGTCAGAGGCATGCCCCACCCACTAACACCCTTGAAGTAGTCAGACACCAGCAGGCCTTGAAACCAGCCATGCTGGAGGACTACCTAACCTGCCCACCAACATGCCTGCAGCAATAGCATGCCACTGGGACAAAGAGCTAGCTACAGTGGGGCTCTGTGATGCCAAAGAGTGCACCCAGCAAATGCACAAGGCAGGGACTCACAGCCAGCCCTACTGGGGGCCAGCTCTGCCTACTAACACACCTTCAGTAGTCAGTCATGTCAAAAGAAATGTGCATGCAGCCCATACAGGGGAGACAACAGGAGCATATAGCTCTGGTGGTCAGGAGGGAGTATGCTGCTGGACCCCATAGGACATTTCTTATATAAGGCCACTTCTCCAAGATCAGGAGATGATTAAGGCCCTACTTAACATAAACAAACAGAATTAAGCAAAATGAGAACACAGAGAAATATGTTCCAAATGAAGGAGAAAGACAAAAACCTCAGGAAAATAATTAACTACCCAATAAAAAGTTCAAGGTAATAATCAAAAAGATGCTCAACTAACTTGATTGAAGAATGGATGAATACTTAATAAAGAGCTTAACAAAGAGTTAAAAAATATTAAGAATAACCAAGCAAAGCTGAAGAATATAATAACTGAAATAAAAAATACAAAAGAAGAAATCAAAAGTAGATTAGATGATACATAGAAATGATACATAGTAAACTGGAAGACAGCATAGTATAAATCACACAAGCTGAACAGAATAAAAGAAAAAGGAATTTTTAAAAATGAGGATAGCTTAAGGGACTTCTGGGAGAACATCAAGCATACTAACATTCACATTATAGGGGTCCCAGAAAGAGAACAGAGAGAGAAAGTGGCAGATAAATAATTTGAAGAAACAATAGCTGAAAATTTCCCTAACCTGGAGAAGGAAACAAACCTGCAGGTCTAGGAAGCACAGAGAGTGCCCAGAAAGATGAATTGAAACAGGTCCACACCAAGACACATTATAGTTAAAATGTCGAAAATTAGACATAAAGAGAGAATCTTAAAAGCAGCAAGACAAAAGCAAGTAGTTCTGTATAAGGAAACTTTCATCAGACTATTAGCTGACTTTTCAGCAGAAATTTTGCAGGTCTGAAGGGAGTGGCATCGTATATTTAAAGTGCTGAAAGGAGGGCTTCCCTGGTGACGCAGTGGTTGAGAGTCTGCCTGCCGATGCAGGGGACATGGGTTCGTGCCCTGGTCCGGGAAGATCCCACATGCCACGGAGCAGCTGGGCCTGTGAGCCATGGCCGCTGGGCCTGTGCGTCTGGAGCCTGTGCTCCGCAACGGGAGAGGCCACAACAGTGAGAGGTCCATGTACCGCAAAAAATAAAATAAAATAAAGTGCTGAAAGGAAAAAAACTACAACCAGAAATCTTCTTCCCAAAAAGGTTAACTATAATTCAGAATTGAAGGAGAGATGAAGTGTTTCACAGACAAACAAAAGTCTAAAGAATTCATCGTCACTAAACCAACCTTACAAGAAATGTTGAAGGGAATTCTCTAAGTGGAAAAGAAAAGACCAAAACTAGAAATAAGAAAATTACAAAAGAAAATATTTTGGATAAAGGCAAACATATAGTAAAGGTAATGGATCAACCACTTATAAAGTTAGTAGGAAGGTTAAAAGGCAAAAGTAGTAAAATCATCATATATCTAAAATAAGTAGTTAAAAGATACATGAAATAAAAAGATGTAAAATATGATGTGCTGGGCTGCACCCTGCAGGCCTACAAGGCCTGTACAAACCCAACTTTAAGATGAAGAAAGAGCTCAGAGTCAGCAACAGAGAAATCAATGACTTAATGGAGGGGAACTTACACATTTAAAGCAAAGTCCCGGAGTGACTCCCCACCATGTGCTGTGGACAGTGAGGCAGGACATGGTGGCAGTCTATACTCCCAAGGAGAATTGACATCAAGTTGGCTCCTTGGTTACCAGGGAAACTAGCAGAGTGGCACACCACTCACTGCCCCTTTGATAAGGAGTGGGGGCAAGTATGTAGGAAGGTCAGTCGTGTGAGTAGGATATAGGTGAAACAGGCACTGGTTGAGCAGGGGATGTACAGAAAGTAAGAAAACAGCCATCTTGAGTGGCCTGACCATACATGATGGTGAACACATAAAATGTGTGAGGGTGAGTAAAAATGTAAGGCTTTTAAAATGCATTCTAAATTAAGAGATTATCAACCTAAAATAAATGCCTACATACATAAGTTGTTCTATATGAACTTCATGGTAACCACAAACCAAAAACCCATAATAGATACACAAAAATTAAAGAGAAAGAAATCTAAATATCACACTGGAGATAGCGTTCAGGTCACAAGGTAAGAGAAAAAGAGATGAAGAAAGGAACAGAGAAGAACTACAAAAACAACCCCAAAACAATTAATAAAAAGACTAAGTACATGTCTATCAATAATTACCTTAAATGTAAATGGACTAAATGCTCAAATCAAAAGATATAGGGTGGAGGGTGATAGGATGTGAAAGGGACTCAACCTGATGTTGGATTTGAAAATGGAAGAGAGGGTCTTTGAGCAAAAGAATGCCAGCAGTCTCCAGAAGCTGTAAAAGGCAAGGAAACAAATTCTTCCCTACAGCCTCTAGAAAGAAATGAAGCCTTGTCAACATCTTGATTTTAGGCTAATTAAACCTGTGTTGGGCATCTGACATACAGAACTGTAAGGTGGAGAGTTTTCCTATTACACTTATTTAGCTGGGACACCATTGCAGAAAGTTTACTGGAAACCTCCATATACAGTTCTGTCATGGGCTCTGGAGCTAAATTCCTCAGGCTCAGATCCTGACCCTCACTTGGTTTTGTGATTTTGTGACTGAGAAAGATGAAGATCAGTCAAAATAGTGGAGTAAAAAGACCCTGAGCTCAATTCCTCTTACAAGCACACCAAAACCACAACTATTTGCAGAATGACCATCAATGAAAAAGACCAGAACCTATCAGGAAATATCTTCTACAACTTCAGACATAAAGAAGGAACCAAAACAAGATGGGTAGGAGGAGTGGTTTTGTGATATAATCAAGTCCCATACCACTGGGTGAGTGACCCACATAATGGAGAATAATTATATTGCAGACATTCTCCCATAGGAGTGAGAGTTCTGAGCATCCCTTCAAGCTCCCCAGCTGAGGGTGTGTGGGGGGGTGTCCTGCAATTGGAAAATGAGCCCTGAGAGCATTTGGCTTTGAAAGTTAGTGGGGATTAATTTCAGGAGTCCATAGGACTGAGAGAAATAGACTTCATTCTTAAAGGGCACACACATAATCTTACACTCTCCAGGACCCAGGGCAAAAGTAATAATTTAATAGAAGCCTGAGCCAGACTTACCTGCTAGTCTTAGGGAGTCTCTTGGATAGGCAGTGTGTGGCTGAATCTCAGTCTGGGGACATAGACTGTGGTAGCAACCATTCTTGAGAACTCCTTCTACTGCACAGACACTGGTGCTGGTGGGTGCCATGGTGGAACCCTCCCTCTAGCTCAAGGGCTAAGGCCTGGCCCCACATAAAAGCCTGTAGGCCACAGTGCTGGGATGCCTCAAGCCAAGAAACTAAATGTGGGGGGTGGGGGCGCATAGGACCACCCACTAGAAGAAAGGTTGCCTAAATACTTCCTGAGACCACAGTCACCTCTGCACATGCCCCTAGACACAACACTACATACCAGAAGGCCAGGACCAGCTCTACCTACCAGTGGACAGGCACTGGCCCTGCCTTCCAGGAAGTCTTCTCTAGCCTCTGGACCAACCTTACCCACATTACCCACCAGGAGACAGAATTCAGATGCAAGAGAACCACAATTCTGCAGTCCATGGACCCAGACTGCCCACAACAGGCCAGACCCTGCCTTGGGACTAGTTGAGCCCCAGCCCTGCCCACTTTCAGGCTGAAACAAGCTTTGGGACACCCTGAACCCTATATCCAACTGTATCAGGAACCAGCCATCTCCCACCAGTGATCAGACTGTAACTCTGAGATCCCTCCAGAACTGGCTCTGCCTGCTAATAGTCCAGCACTAGCCCCAAGATATGGCTTTTCCCATAAGTGGATGGGCAATTTCCATGGAATCTTCTGACCCAGCCCTCCAGTGAGCCAGCACTAGCCCTGAAGCTCCTTGTAGTACTGGAGTCAGTTGCCTCATGATTGGGCCCCATCAACCAGCAGCTGTCAGCCTCCACACAAGGCAGGGTCAGACCAGGGACCAAAAAAGGCTACCAGACCACCAACATAGTCCAACACAACAGAAGGACCCATGCAGCATTTATAGGGGGAACCCCTAGAGCATATAGTTTGGGTGATGTGAGGGAAGTGTGCTGCTGCGACAATTAAGATGTGTCCTTCAGAAGACCAATTCTTCATGTTTGGGAAACATAACTAACCTACCAGATATATAAAAATATAAACAGCAACTTAGGCAAGAAGAGGAAGCAGAACATATCCAAGAAGAAGGAATAAGATAAGACATCAGAAGAAGAACTAAGTGAAGTGGAGAGAGGCAATCTACCTGAGAAAGATTTCAGCATAATTATCATAAAGATGATCAAAGAATTTAGGAGAAAAATGAATGCACAGAATGAGAAGTTAAAGGTTTTTAACAGGGTTAGAAAATATAAAGAACAACCAATCAGAGATGAAGAATAAAAACTGCAATGAAAAATACACTAGAAGGAATCAACAGTAGAGTAAAAGATACAGAGGGACAGATCAGAGAGCTGGAAGACAGAGTAGTGGAAATCACTGATGCTAAACAGAAAAAAGAATGAAAAAAAATGGGGACAGTTTAAGACAACATCAAGAACACTAATATTCACATTTATAGGGGTCCCAGAAGGAGCAAAGAAAAAGCTGAGAAAATACTTGAAGACATAATAGCTGAATAATTCCCTAAACTTGGAAAGGAAAGTGTCACCCAAATCCAAGAAGTGCAGAGAGTCCCATACAGGATGAACTCAAAGAGGAACACACCAAGGCACATTGTATTTAAAATGAAAAAAAAATTAGAGATAAAAAGAGAATATTAAAAGCAAAAAACAAACCAAAAACAAAATACAAGGGAAATCCCATAAGGCTATCAGCTGATTTTCAACAGAAACTCTGCAGGCAGGAGGGATTAGCATGATATATTTAAAGTGATGAAAAGGGAAAACCTACAACCAAGAATACTTTATCCAGCAAGGCTCTTGTTCAGATTTAATGGGGAGATCAAAAGTTTACAGAGAAACAAAAACTAAAAGAGTTCAGCACCACCAAGCCAGTCTACAGCAAATGTAAAAGGAACTTCTCTAGGTGAAAAAGAAACAAGAAAATTACAAAATGAAAAAGCTCATTGGTAAAGACAAACATACAGTAAAGGTAGGAAGTCATCCATGCACAAAGCTAATCGACAGCTTAAAAGACAAAAATAGTAAAATTATCTAGATCCACAATAAACAGTTATGGGATACCCCAAACAATGAAATGTAAAATATGATATAAAAAACAATAATCATGAGGGAAGAAGAGTACAAATGCAGGGTTTTAAAATGCATTTGAAATGAAGATATCAGCAACTTAAAACAATCATGTATATATATAGATAGCTATATAAAAACCTCATGGAAACCACAAACCAAACATCCATAATAGACACACATGCATGCACACACACACACACACACAAACAAAGGACTCCAAACATAACACTGAAGACAGTAATCAAATCACAAGAGAAGGGGACAAAAGAAGAAAGGGGGGAAAAGACCTATAAAAACAACACAAAACAATTAACAAAATGGCAATAAGAACATACATATCAATAATTACTTTAAATGTAAGTGGAGTAAATGTGCTAGTCAAAAGACGTAGAGTGGTGGAATGGATACAAAAACAAGATCCGTATATATTCTGCCAACAAAAGACTCACTTCAGATCTAGAGACACACTCTGAAAGTGAGTGGATGGAAACATGTATTCCACACAAATGGAAGGCAAAAGAAAATTGGAGTAGCAATACTTATATCAGAAAAAATATACTTTAAAATAAAGACTGTTACAAGAGACAAAGAAGGCCACTACATAATGATCAAGGGATCAATCCAAGAAGAAGATATAATATTGTAAATATATATGCACCCAATATATGAGTACCTAAATATATAAGGCACATATTAACAGACATAAAAAGAGAAATCAACAGTAGCACAATAACAGTAGGAGACTTTAACACCCCACTTACATCACTGGACTGATCATCCAGATAAAATATCAATAAGGAAACACCTTAAATGGCACATTAGAATAGATAGAGTTAATTGATATATATAGAGAACATTCCTTTGGAAAGCAGCAGAATACATATTCTTTTTCATGTGCACATGGGAAATTCTCCAGGGTAGATCACATGCTAGGCCATAATGCAAGCCTCAGTGAATTTAAGAAAATTGAAATCATATCAAACATCTTTTCTGACCATAGCGCTATAAGACAAAAACATAAATAAATAAAACAACTACAAGAAAAAAATGCAAAAACATAAAAACTAGTTAAGCAATATGCAACTAAACAACAAATGGTTCACTGAAAAAATCAAAGAGGAAATCAAATAATACCTAGAGACATGAAAATGAAAACATTACACCCAAAACTTACGAGACATAGCAAAAGCAGTTCTAAGAGGAAAGTTTATAGTGATACAAACTGACCTCAGGAAACAAGAATAATCTCAAATAAACAACCTAACATTACATCTAAAGCAACTAGAAAAAGAAGAACACACAAAACCAAAGTTATGATGAGGAAAGAAATTATAAAGATCAGAGCAGAAATAAATGAAATAGAGACTAAAAAATAATAGAAAAGATCAGTGGAACTAAAAGAAGATTCTTTGAAAAGATAAATCAAATTGATAAACCTTTAGCTGACTAATCAAGAAGAAAAAGGGAGAGGGTCCAAATCAATAAAATCAGAAATGAAAAAGAAGTTAACTGACAACAAAGAAACACAAAGGATCATAAGAGACTACTATGAAAAACTCTGTCAATAAAATGGACAACCTAGAGGAAATGGAGAAATTCTTAGAAATGTACAACCTCCTGAGACTGAACCAGGAATCTGATTCATTACTGGTAATTGGACTGTTCATGTTAACAGACCAATTATCAGTAATAAAATTGAATCACTAATTTAAAACTCCCAACAAACAAAAGTCCAGGACCAGATGGCTTCACAGGCAAATTCTACCAAATATTTAGAGAGGAGATAAGAGCTATATTTCTTAAATTATTGCAAAAAATTGCATGGAAGGAACACTTCCAACCTCATTCTATGAGGTCAGCATCATCCTGACACCAAAGCCAGATAAAGATATCATTAAAAAAGAAAATTACAGGTCAATATCACAGATGAATATAGATGCAAAAATTCTCAACAAAATATTAGCAAACCAAATCCAACAATACATAAAAATGATGTTACACCATGATGAAGTGGGAATTATTCCAGGGATTTGAGGATTTTTCAATATCCACAAATCAGTCTGTGTGATATATCACACTAACAAATTGAAGAATAAAAATCTAACAGTCATATCAATAGATGTAGAAAAAGCTTATGATAAAATTCAACATCCATTTATGATCAAATAAAAACCTCTTCAGAAAGTATGAATAGAGGAAACATACCTCAACATAAAAAAGACCATACAAAGGGCAAAACCAAAGCTAACATCATAATGAATGATGAAAAGCTGAAACTAGTTCCTCTAAGATCAAGAAAAAGACAAGGATGCTCACTCTCACCACTTTTACTCAAAATAACTTTGGAAATTTTAGCCACAGCAATCAGACAAGAAAAAGAAATGAATGAAATCAAAATTGGAAGAGAAGTAAAACTGTCACTGTTTGCAGATGGTGTGATACTATACATAGAAAATCCTAAAGACAGAACCAGAAAACTACTAGAACTTATCAATGAATCCAGTAAAGTTGCAGGATACAAAATTAATATTCTTTTGAGTCTGTTGCATTTCTATACACTAACAATGAAAGACCAGAAAGAGAAATTAAAGAAACAATTCCATTTAAAATTGCATCCAGAAGAAAAAATACCTGCAAATAAATCTACCTAGGGAGGTAAAAGACCTGTACTCAGAAAACTATAAGACACTGATGAAAAAAAAATTGAAGACAACACAAACAAATGGAAAGATGTACCGTGTTCTAGCATTAGATGAATTAATATTGTTAAAATGACCATACTACCCAAGGCAATATACAGATTCAATGCAATGCTTACCAAATTACCAATGGCATTTTTCACAGAGCTAGAACAAAAAATTTAAAAATTTTTATGGAAGCACAAAAGACCACAGATAGCCAAAGCAATCTTGCAAAAGAAAAATGAAGCTAGAGGAATCAGGTTCCCTGCCTTCAGACTACACTACAAAGCTACAGTAATCAAAACAGTATGAAATACAGTATCAAAAACAGACAAATAGATGAATGGAACAGAATAGAGCCCAGAAATAAACCCATGTGCTTACGATCAATTGATCTATGACAAAGGAAGCAAGAATATACAATGGAGAAAAGACTGTCTCTTCAATAAGTGGTGCTGGAAAAACTGGACAGGTACGTGGAAAAGAATGAAATCAGAACATTTTCTAACACAGTATACAAAAATAAATTCAAAATGGATTAAAGATCTGAATATAAGACCAGATACAATAAAATTCCTAGAGGAAAATACAGGCAGTACACTCTTTGACATAAATCACAGCAATATTTTTTGGATCCATCTCCTAAAACAAAGGAAATAAAAACAAAAATAAACAAATGGAACCAAATTAAACATAAAAGCCTTTGCACAGCAAAGGTAACCGTAGACAAAACAAAAAGACAACCTATGGACTGGGAGAAAATATTTTTAAATGATATGACTGATAAGGAGTTTATATCCAACATACATATAACAACACATACAACTCATCATCAGAAAAACAAACAACCCAATTTAAAAATGGGCAGAAAAACTGAAGATACATTTTTCCAAAGAGGAAATGCAAGTGGCCAATGTACACATGAATAGATGCCCAACATTGTTAATCATGACGGAAATGCAAGTCAAAACTACAATGAGGGCTTCCCTGGTGGCGCATTGGTTGAGAATCTGCCTGCTAATGCAGGGGACATGGGTTTGAGCCCTGGTCTGGGAGGATCCCACATGCCGTGGAGCAACTAGGCCCGTGAGCCACAACTACTGAGCCTGTGCATCTGGAGACTGTGGTCTGCAACAAGAGAGGCCACGATAGTGAGAGGCCCATGCACCACAATGAAGAGTGGCCCCCCCTTGCCACAACTAGAGAAAGCTCTCGCACAGAAACGAAGATCCAACACAGCAAAAATAAATTAATTAAAAAAAAAACTACAATGAGATATCACCTTACATCTGTCAGAATATCTGTCATCAGAAAGAAAACAAATAACAAATATTGGCGAGAATGTGGTAAAAGGGAATCCTCATACACTGTTGGTGGGAATGCAAAGTGGTGTAGCCACTGTGGAAAATAGTATGGAAGTTTCTCCAAAAGCAAAAATAGGAACATATTACCCAGAATTTCTACCCTTGGTATATATCAGAAAAAAAAATCAAAAACAAAAAACACCTCATTTGAAAAGATACATGCACCCCAATATTCATAGCAGCACTATGTACAAATGCCAAGATATGGAAGCAACCTAAGTGTCCTCAACAGATGAATGGGTAAAGAAATGTGCTATATGTATACATACATACAATGGAATATATATAATGGAATACTACTCAGCCATAAAAAAGAACACAATTTTGCCATTTGCAAAAACAAATTGGACTTGGAAAGTATTATACTGAGTGAAATAATCCAGACAGAGAAAGACAAATACTGTATGATATAACATATATGTGTAATCTAAGAAATAAAACAAACTAGTGAATAAAACAAAAAAGAAGTAGATACACAGATATAGAGAACAAACTAGTGGTTACTAGTGGAGAGAGGGAAGGGGGAAGGGGCAATATGGGGTAGGGCATTAAAAGGTAGAAACTATTAAGTATAAAATAAGCTACAAGGATATATTGTACAATACAGGGAATATAGCCAATAGTTTAAAATAACTATAAGTGGAGTATAACCTTTAAAAATTGTGAATCACTATATTATATACCTATAACATATAATATTGTACATCAACTATACTTCAACTAAGAAAATACCTAGGGTGAATGCATGAGTAAAATAACAAGACCAAACTATATGCTGTCTACAAGACTTGATTCAGATCTAAATACATACACAGACTGAAATTAAGGGATAGAATAGATATTTCATGCCAAAGGAAATGAAAAGAAAGCTGAAGTAGCAATACTTTTATCAGACAAAATAGATTTTAAAACGAAGACTGTAACAAGACCCAAAGTAAGACATTACATAATGATAAAGGGATCAATCTAATAAGAAGATATAACACTTGTAAATATATATGCACCCAACATATAGGCACTTAATACATAAATTGACAGTGGTACAAAAATTTTAGGAGACTTCACATCCCGCTTAAATCAATGGTTATATCTAGACAGAAAATCAATAAGAAAACATTCTTTTCAAATGCACCTCTGTGTTCATTCTAGCATTATTTATAATAGCCAAGGTATCGAAGTCACCTAGGTGCCAATCAATAGGTGAATGGATAAACAAGATATAAACAACAAGAGTTTACTGTATAGAACAGGGGATGATATTCAATATCTTGTAATAGTCTATCATGAAATATAATATGAAAAATATATAACTGAATGACTTTGCTGTACACCTGAAACTAACACAATTCTGAATCAAATATACTTCAATTAAAAAAATGATGTACTATATGTATACACTGGGATATTACTTAGCCATAAAAGAGAATAAAATCTTGCCATTTGTGACAACATGGATAGACATACAGACATTATACTAAGTGAAATAAATCAAACCAGAGAAAAACAAGTGCCATCTGATCTTATTTACAAGTGGAATTTAAAAAACAAAATAAATAAACATAACAAAATAGAAACAGACTCATAGATACAGAAAACAAACTAGTGGTTGGCAGGACATGGGGGTTGTTGGGCAAAATAGGCAAAGGGGATTAAGAGGTACAAACTTCCAGAAAAAAAAAATGTCACAGGGATGTAGTATACAGTATAAGGATATGGTCGACAATACTGTAATAAATTTGCATAAGGATGTATGGTTACTAGACTTATCATGGTGATATTTTTGTAATGTATTTAAATGTCGAACCACTATGTTGTATACCTGAAACTAACATAATATTGTATGTCAACTATACTTCAATAAAAAAGCAATTATACTCCAATAAAGATGTTAAAAAAAAATGGAAGAGGATGTGATCAACCATGCAAGTACTGCTGTAGGTCAGTTATGACAAGAACTGAAACAGAGGCTCCCAGACTTTCTTGGTTCATGCCATCCTTAGTGTCTCAGTGCACTTTTATGGATATCCTAGGCCAAAAGAAATACCTAACAGTTTTGTTTATTAAGTGGTCTTGCCCAAACTGCTTAATAAATATTTATGTTCTTTTAGCTTAGAAGTGATTGAAAACCCAACACACACAAATTAAAATGAAAGAAAAAGCTAGCATTTAATTTCATTATCAAATAACCACAATTACTTTCTAATCAGATATGTGTACCAGTTGGGCATTGCACAGCTTGTAAATCTTGGAATGTCTTTGGGAACTACCGCACTCATGAACTGGTTCACTCTGATTTTAGCAAAGTCTTTACTTTTTATCTCAACAGACACCAAAAACCCAGCTTTGCAAAGATATGACATCATTGGAAGGAAAGAAGTGCAGTCTCACACTGAAACTGTGAACTAACTTAAATATGCACTTTTTGCTTTATTTGACGATGTGTTTCCCTTGAAATTTTATTTAAAAAAATTTTTTAAACATCTTTATTGGAGTATAATTGCTTTACAATGTTGTGTTAGTTTCTGCTGTATAACAAAGTGAATCAGCTATATGTATACATATATCCCCATACCCTCTCCCTCTTGCTTTGAATCTCCTTCCCACCCTCCCTATCCCACCCCTCTAGGTGGCCACAAAGTACCGAGCTGATCTCCCTGTGCTATGCAACTTCTTCCCACTAGCGATCTATTTAACATTAGTAGTGTATATATGTCAAAGTCACTCTCTCACTTTGTCCTAGCTTACCCTTCCCCCTCCCCGTGTCCTCAAGTCCATTCCCTTGAAACTTTAAAATATCCTTTGGGGTCTTGCGAGTTTGCTGTGGTGCTTTAGGGAGTTTGAAACACAGTATGAGGACTGAAATACTGAGAAATGACCACGGGATTTTCCAGTGGGAGACATAGATCAGGAGACCATATGTTGTATTGCCTAAATAGGGATAAAAATGTGAAAATGAAAAGGACACTATTATTATTGTTGTGACAACTGGAGCAAACTCAGCTTATGGGGGAAACTGGGAACTACTAGTTACCTAGTAAGTTAGGTGAAATAGTAGAGTGAAACCCTGATTTTCGTGGTTTTAAGAAAGAAGAGAAGAGATATTGGAGACAGTGAGTACTAGAGAACACTGAGAGCTGAGAACACAGCTCAGTATTTATGGAACTGATGGAGGAAGATAGAACAAAATGGTAGGAAGAGAGAAGCAAGAGACAGACCAAAGGACAATAAAATTGCAAGGTGGCTATGTTTAATAGTAGCTAATATTTACAATAAGTAAGCAAGATAAATAAAGTAATGAAATGTGTACACTGGATATGCAAGCAAGACAAAAACAGTTTTTGTCAAACTGTGGGAGCTAAGCCAGATTCAGTGGATTAAAACACATAGAGGAAGAGTGAGAAAGGAGCAATAAACTAGATTCACTTTCCAGAAGAGATGGCTGGTCCAATCATAAAGGAAGTTGCATGGAAGAGGGCTGAATCATTTTAGAATGCAAAAGATTTGAAAATAACTTAACATTTTTGTTTTTAAGCATTTAGTGGGATGGGTTCTCTCATCTTTGTAAATTTTATAAGTGTTTATGATCATCAACTTCACTCCCACGGGAAGAAAAACATCAGAAATATTTCAAGATCCATTTAAACTCTCACCTCTTCCTCAGTGCTTTCAGAAATCCTCTGAGATTTACTCTATTTCATTGGTTTTGAAACTTGATCATTTTTGTTTAGTATTTAGTTACTGGTTGATCTCTTATATTCAGGGTGTATGTCTAGCCTTCCCCAAAACTGTAGTCTTTCTGAACTGGGACCCTCTCAGTACACATCAGGCATGCTCTAACCTCGGATCCTTGCACTGGCTGTTTACAAGGAACTTCTTTCCTCCCTGATTCAGATCTGTGTTCAAATGTCCCCTTTTCTGGTGCAGTGGTTAAGAATCTGCCTGCCAATGCAGGGGACACGGGTTTGAACCCTGGTCCAGGAATATCTCATATGCCATGGAGTAGCTAAGCCCATGCACCACAACGACTGAGCTTACTCTCTAAAGGCTGCGAGCCACAGCTACTGAGCCTGAGCACCACAACTGCCGAAGCCTGTGTGCCTAGAGCCCATGCTCCACAACAAGAGAAGCCACCACAATGAGAAGCCCACGCACTGCAATGAAGAGTAGATGCCGCTTGCAGCAACTAGAGAAAACCCGCGCACAACAACAAAGTCCCAATGCAGCCATAAATTAAATAAATTAAAGAAAAAAGTTACAAATGTCCCATTCCCAAGGGGGTCTGCACTGGACACATTTATGTAAGTTTCAACCCACTTTTCCCTCATCCCAATACCTGTATCTCGGTCATCCTATGTCTACTCTGTTTTTCCTATAGCATTTTCAATTTCTAACATATAATTATTTGTTATGCTTAGGGTTCATTTTCTGCCTTCCTCCAAGTAGAACATAACCTCTACAATGACAGGGAATTTTATGGGGGGAAGGTGTTCACTGATAAATCCCAAGGGCCTGATACATATAAGATGCTCAAGAAATCACTTGCAGAGTGAATAAAGTTGTTTATGCCTCTCCTTTAAATGTAGTAAGACTCTTCTGTGGCCTCAGTAAGCCCTTGTTAATTTCAAAGAACTGACTTGTATTGGATCAAAATCTTAAAAGTTCTATAAATTCCCAAAGCAAATGACAATTGTTTCTTTTATCATTTAGTGCCAGAGGACACATTTTTGTCTAACTTTGCCAGTCAAGGGGTTTTCTTTTTTTTTTTTAAGCCTTGAATAAAATGCTTGTTTAAGTCACATTGATTGCTTTTATGTTCCACATTTTTCTTTAGAATTTCTTTAATTAATTTTATCTTTTTATTTGTCTCTCTTTTGTCCCCGTATACATTTAGTACAGTTTGCTGCCTCACAATTCTATTTGATGACAATGGCTTACAAAATACATAATGGATTTTTCTTTTCCCAAAGAAATAGAACAGTTTCCTCTATACTCCAAGGGGATATAAATGAAGAATACAAGTATGGATTCAAGCATGCAAAAATCAGCATGCACTCTTCTTTTTTTAGAAGGTTGGAAAAGTTGAGTTCAGCAGCATTGTTTGGTGTGGCTGAATCAAGTGCAACTACATGAAAAATAAAGGCTGTCAACAGTTTTATAAAGAAAATGAATTTTGCTCTTTCTTATAAGAAAAAATCTCATCACCTTTATTTTTTAAATGTCCCGAGTTGAGGTAAACAGGATCCATATCTTGCCATCAAAAATTTCTATTTCTTTTTGATATTTTCCCCAATCAATAGAATCAGAAGGACTCCCCAATGGAAATTAGCATTAAAATGCAAAATCACTGTAACCTCTTTTCTATGATAGATATTGATTTTACAAATTGAATTTAACATGATTTGCTCTTTCACTTCCTCAGTTTATTTTTGTTTTTTATTTATAGCTTGTTAACACATTAAATACTTTTTTGTGGTTTTGGTTTGTGTATATATAATATTTTAATTATATTAAAAATTGGCGTTTACTGCCTGTTAATTTGCTCTCAATCACTGGTGTAAACATATTTTACATTGCTCTCAGACCCCATAGTCAGTAGGATGTATTAGCCAATGTGTTCAAGCACACCATGTTCTGTATATCTTTTTTAGGCTTTAAAGTTTTGTAAGTTGGTTAATTGCTTTTCCTTTTTAAATTAATAGACATTTTTAAAGAGCAGTTTTAGGTTCACAACAAAATTAGCAGAAAATACAGAAAGTTCTCACATTCCCCCTTTCCTCCTCTTCTCCTCCTCCTCCCCCATTAAACAGAACCTGCCTGGGGATCAACATACCAAACCAGAGTGGTGCATTTGTTACATTCAATGAAACCTATACTGACACATTATTATCAGTCAAAGTCCATAGTTTACATTAGGGTTCACTCTCATACATTTTATGGATTTTGACAAATGTATGATGATATATATCCATCATTAGAGAGTATATCCTACAGAATAGTTTCACTGCCATAAAAATTCTGTCTCTGTTTATTCATCTCTCTCTTCTCTCAAATCTCTGGCAACCATTGATCTTTTTACTGTCTCCATAGTTTTGTCTTTTCCAAAATGTCATGTAGTTGGAATAATAAAGTATGTAGCCATTTCATTTTTTTTCACTTAGTTATATGCATTTAAGCTTTCTCCAGGTCTTTTTGTGGCTTGATAGCTCATTTATTTTCAGAATTGAATGGCATTCCATTGTATGGATGTACTACAGTTTATTTATCTAATAACTAATTGAAGGTGACCTTGGTTGTTTCCAAGTTTTGTCACTTAAGAATAAAGCTGCTATAAACATTCATATGCAGGTTTTTCTGTGGATGTACATTTTCAACTCCTTTGGGTAAATACCAATGATCATGATTGCTGGATTGTAGAGTAAGAGTATGCTTAGTTTTGTAAGACACTGCCAAACTGTCTTCCAAAGTGGCTGTACCATTTTGCATTTCCACCAGCAGTGAATGAGAGCTTCTGTTGCTCCACATTCTTGTCAGCATTTGGTATTGTCAGAGACTATCATTTTAAAGACTTTTCCTAATCTCATTTTAGGATTTCCAGAAAAAGTAAGGAGTAAAGTCAAGGATCAATTAATTTTTTTCCTTTATATGAAAGTGTGGGTTGGGGAAGGCTGGGAAGAGGAGGCGTGAGATGGGGTGGAATAAGGGGGGAGTAGAGGGAGGGGAGAAGAAGGGAGGGAAGAAGAAGGAATGGGAGAGTTTTCCCTTTTCCTTTATAATATTTTTTAGTTGTGAAGTTTCCCTGGAGACTTGCAGACATTTCCAAGAAGAGAAAACATACCCACAAGTTTAATAACTGTGAAAAATTGTTTGAAGAATATGGGCAAGCAACAAGTGTCTAGATTTTTGGTTCTTTTTTGGCAAATTTTAATAGTACTTATTTTGCAAAGTAGGATTAGAACTATAAACTTGACTGTATGTTCACTTCTACTTATCAGATAAAAGCCTTTCATCATGTCTTACATAAATATTCAAGACTGATTAAATAGCATAGGTATTGAATTAATTACATTGCATTCTGGACTTTTGAAAAATTACTGTTGTTAAAATAATTAATAATAATACAAAATTCATAATCTCACAAGCCAAATAATATAAATCTTTCATTTTGCAATATCCTTTTAATGTGAATGCATATTTTTTTCATAGTACTCAAATTCTAAATTATACTTATTGTGGGAATCTGGTGAATTGAATTGAAAATACCAAGTTTGGAAAACTCAAGTATTAAGGACAACTATTTCCTACGTGTAACCCAGGCCAAAGGATTGTCTTTGGCAGGCTCAGGGACCCCACAGTCAGGTGATGGTTTGTAAATTTCAGGAAGCCTGGAGTTTCCACCTGGTGACTCATAAATTCCCAGGTGTGTGAAAAGGTGTTCTCATGGGTTCATGAATTAAAGGTGTCAGTAGCATCTGTTTAATTTCTAGTAATAAAAACTAACAAAGTCACTGATGATTTTGTACTCTTTTAAAATTGAAACAGTGTGAAAGTCTGTACTGAGTGAGCATATATGATGAATTGGAAGTCAAGGTCAGAGGAGATGAAGGGAACATACTCAGGACTTGGGTGCTCCTTTACATTACCACTCAGAGTAGTTTTAAGTATTATAAGGATTTACATTATTTTTACTCTTATATATTGTTTAACCTATACTCATAAAGAAAAAATAATGCAGATTGTAAAAATGAAAAATAAAGGCTGTGGAATGAAAAAAATACTTCAAATTCATCTAAAAATAATATTTCCCAGATTATTTGCCTTTTGTTTATTAGATCAAATTTTTATTCAAAATTCGGAAAATCTCTTGAAATTCAAAAAAACAATGTTAAAAAGAGAAAGTATAATGTCTATAGACATTTTGATTTTTGTTATTTGGAAATAAACATTTTCTGTAACAACAATGCATACTTGAAGATAAATGTCATGTTTTTAAAAGTTTATAATCCTCTCTTTTAAAGCATTAAATATAATTCATAAAATTTAATTTTGTAAGTATAATAGCAATGAAACCACTATATAGACATTAACATAACTAAAAATACAAAAGTCCCTTAGGCAGAAAAATTTAAAACTCTAATCAAGGACACAGAAGATGATCTGGATAATATGTGACATTCCATGCACTTGGATGGGATGACTTAATATTATAAATATAACACTTTTCCTCAAATAAATCTATAAATTAATGCAATGAAATTTCCAGATGGAGTTTTGAAAAACTTAATAACCACATTAAAAATTTGATTGAAAAAATGAAAATTCATGAATAACTAAATCATCTTTGACAAGGACTATAGAAGAGGAGTCAAGATGGCAGAATAGGAGGACAAAGAATGCATCTCTCCTCATAAGTACATCAAGAATACATTTACAAATGGAACGATACTCACAGAGCACCTGCTGAACATTAGTGGAAGATTTTGGGGCACCTAAAAAGGCAAGAAAAATCCCTGCACAACTGGGTAAGATAAAAGAAAGAAAAGAGAAATCTAAAAAGGGACCAGCAAACATGGCAGGAAGCTGAAGGTGAGGAGAGGTTCCCACACTCAGAAAAACCCCTTCATGGTGGGGAAATCAGCTGGGACAGAAAGGGACCTTTGGGGGATTTAAGGAGAATGCAGTGCATGGTCTGTGGAAAGCAGGACAAAGTAAGAAATGTGCACATGGTCTGTGTCACAACCCTACATACCCCAGCCTGAGTCATGTGTCTCCTGTTGTGGAGAGGAGCTGGATGCTGGAAAGTGGGGTTTGGAGCATGGACCCAGGAAGGGGACAGCTGTTGGCTGTGAAATGACAGCATGAAAGGACAGGAGTAAGGAACTCCACAAGTGGGAAAGTTTGAGGAAAAAGCCTGGAACACCATAGAAGGAAGGTGTCATTGTTGAGTGGTGCACAAGGGTGGGGCTACCATTGCAACCCCCTTCCCCACCCACAAGCATCGGCCTCTGCAGGCACTGGGAAAGACACCCATAGGAGCAGCCTTCCCACCCCTCAAGCCAAGGCCTCCTCCTCCCGTGTAGGCTCTGGGGTCCTGAACACCACCCATCCAAAAGCCTCCTTTGGAGTCAGCCCTGAGCAGCCCTGTCTAAGATGGGAATCTGCCAGTGCTGGTAGGGGCTAAGTGCTAAAGTATGGGATTAAGAGAGAGGATCTGGGGAGAGGACTGCTGTTGGCTGTGCGGATACAACAGAGGGGACAAGAGTGAGGGGCTCCATGGCAGGAAATGCCCCTAGAGGAAGCATGGTCTGCCTAGAAAATGAGGCACCATTGGGTGGTGCACAAGGGTCAGGGCCACCTCACACCCACATGTCATCCCCTGCCTATGTGGGCACTGTAAGGGAGCCCCACCAGAGTGAGCGCACCCCAGTTTGTTGTAACTGCCTGCTGCTCTCCACCACTGCAGGCACTTCACACATATCCCCAGTTGTGGCTGCCACACCCCTCTGCAGACTGAGTAAATGTGCCCCAATCAGCTGCTTGTTTCACTTTCCTCTCGCCTGGATGGGGAACAGATGCCTGGGGGTGGCACACACGCAGAGGTGGGGCGAAAACCAAAGCTGAGCCCCAGGGGCTGTGCAACTAAGGAAGAGGAACAGAAATCTCTCTATGCAGGTGCACAAGCTGCGGATTAAATCCCCATGATCAGCTTGGTAAATCCTGAGTCTGGAGAATCTGAATAGATGAGTGTTCCCACAACTGAGAAGGTGTAGCTCTAGCAGCAGTGGACTTTGGGGTCAATTACATGCAGGAGTTGGGTCAGGTCAGAGTCCAAGACCTACTGAGATGTATTGGAGGGCCTCCTGGGGAAGTGGGGGTTGGCTGTGGCTCACTGCGAGGGCAAGGACACTGACAAAAGAGACACCAGGAAAATATTCTTATTAGTATTATTCTTTTCTGTTTGTTTTATTTTGTTCAGTTGTTGGTGTTGTTGTTTTTATTTTTTTAATTTCTAATTTTTTAATGTATTTTAAATTTTTCTAATTTTACTTTACTTCATTGTTGTTTTGTGTTTTTTCTTGGTTTTGTTCTTTTTTATCACTTTTATGTGTTTGTTTTATATTTATTTGCTTTTTGCTTTCTGTTTTTGTTGTGTTTTTCATTTTTGTTAGTTTAGTCCCTATTAATTGTTTTCACTTTTGAGTTCTTTTGTTTGTTTTCTCTCTCTCTCTTTCTCTCTCTCTTTTTTCTTTACTTTCTGCTTCTTTGTTTCTGTTTGGTTTTGCTTTTATCATTTGACTTGGGTTTGGTTTGTCTCTGTGTTTTCTTTATTTTTTGTGCATGTGTTTTGTGGTGATGGTTGTTGCTGTTTGTTTGTTTTTGCTATTTGTCTTGTGTTTTGTTTGTCTCTTTGTTTTTTTTCCTTTTATTTTTCTCTTTTTTTCCCTGGCTGTGCAGCATGGCTTGTGGGTTTTTGGTGCCCCAGGCAGGGGTCAGGCCTGAGCTTCCAGGGTGGGAGCACCAATCCAGGATGCTGGACTGCCAGATAATTTTCAGGCCCAGGGAATATCAGTTGGCAGGTGCTCTCCCAGATGTATTCATCTTGACACCAAAACCTGGATTCACCCAACTCCCTGCAGACTCCAGTGCTGGACACCTCATGCAAAACCATCAGCAAGACAGAAACAGAGCTCCACCCATCAGCAGACAGGATGCCTAAAGTCATACAGCTCACAGACCCCAAAACACACCACCTGAAGGGGCCCTGCCCGTCAGAGGGGGATAAGACTCGGCTTCACTGACCAGGGTGCAGATACCAGTCCCTCACTACAGGAAGCCTACACAAACCCCTGGACCAACCTCACACACCAGGAGACAACAACAGAATCAAGAGGAACTATGATTTGCAGTCTGTGGAAATGAGACCATAAACACAGAGGGTTAGACAAAATGAGACAACAGAGAAATATGTTACAGATGAAGGAGCAAGGTAAAAGCCCATAAGACCAAATAAAGGAAGAGAAAATAGGCAATCTACTGAAAAATAATGCAGAGTAATGGTAGTAAAGATGATCCAAGATCTTGGGAAGAGAATGGAGGCATGGATCAAGAAGATACAAAAAATGTTTCACAAGGACATAGAAGAACTAAAGAACAAACAATCAGTGATGAACAACACAATAACTGAAATGAAAAACACACTAGAAGGAATCAATAGCAGAATAATGGAGGCAGAAGAACAGGTAAGTGAGCTGGAAGAAATAACAGAGGAAATAACTGCCAAGGAGCAAAATAAAGAAACACGAATAAAAAGAAATGAGGACAATCTCAGAGACCTCTGGGACAACATTAAAAACACAAATATTCGAATTATAAGGGTCCCAGAAGAAGAAGAGAAAGAGAAAGGGTCTGAGAAAATATTTGAGGAGATTATAGTAAAAAACTTCCCTAACATGGGAAAGGAAATAGTCAACCAAGTCCAGGAAGCACAGAGAGTCCCATGCAGAATAAACCAAAGGAGAAACATGCCAAGACACATATTAATCAAACTAACAAAAATTAATACAAAGAAAAATATTAAAAGAAGCAACAGAAAAACAACAAATAGCATACAAAGGAATCCCCATAAGGTTGTCAGCTGATTTTTCAGCAGAAACTCTGCAGGTCAGAAGGAAGTGGCAGGATATATTTGAAGTGATGAAAGGGAAAAACCTACAACAAAGATTACTCTACCCAGCAAGGATTTCATTCAGGTTTGATGGAAAAATCAAAAGCTTTACAGACAAGCAAAAGCTAGGAGAATTCAGCAACACCAAACCAGCTTTACAATAAATGCTAAAGGAACTTCTCTAGGAGGGAAACACAAGAGAATAAAAAGACCTAAAAAAAAAAAAACCCAAAATAATTAAGAAAATAGTAATAGAAACATACATATTGATAATTAACTTAAATGTAAATGGATTAAATGCTCCAACCAAAAGACACAGACTGGCTGAATGGATACAAAAACAAGATCTAATATATGCTGATTACAAGGGACCCACTTCAGATCTATGGAGGCAAACAGACTGAAAGTGAGGAGATGCAAAAAGATATCCCATGCAAAAGGAAATCAAAAGAAAGCTGGAGTAGCAATACTCGTATCAGACAAAGTAGTTTTAAAATAAACACTATTACAAGAGACAAGAGAGGACACTACATAATGATCAAGGGATCAATCTAAGAAGAAGATAGAACAATTGTAAATATATATGCACCTAACATAGAAGCACTTTAATATAGAAGGCAAATATTAACAGCCATAAAGGGAGAAATTGACACTAACACAATAATAGTGAGGAAATTTAACACCCCACTTACAGTAACAGACATATCATCCAGAGAGAAGATCAATAAGGAAACACAGGCCTTAAATGACACATTGGATCACATAGACTTAATTGATATTTATCAGACATTCCATCCAAAAGCAGCAGAATACACTTTCTTCTCAATTGCACACAGAACATTCTCCAGGGTAGATCACATCTTGGGTCACAAATCAAGCCTCAGTAAATTTAAGAAAATTGAAATCATATCAAGCATTTTTTCTGACCACAACTCTATGAGATTAGAAATCAAATATAGAAAAAAATATAAAAACACAAACACATGGAGGATAAAAAAATAGGCTACTAAATAACCAGTGGATCATGGAAGACATCAAAGAAGAAACCAAAAAATACTGAGACAAATGACAACAAAAACAAGACCCCACACCTATGGGATGCAGCAAAAGAAGTTCTAAGAGAGAAGTTTATAGTAATACAAGCCTACATCATGAAAGAAGAAAAATCTCAAATAAACAACCTAACCTTACACCTAAAACAACAAGAGAAAGAAGGAAAAAAAACCAAATTTAGTAGAAGGAAAGAAATCATAAAGATCAGAGCAGAAATAAATGAAATAGAAATGAAGAAAACAATAGCAAAGATAAATGAAACTAAAAGCTGGTCCTTTGAGAAGAGAAACAAAATTGATAAACATTTAGCCAGACTCATCAAGAAAAAAAAGGAACGGGACTCAAATCAATAAAGTTAGAAATTAAAAAGGTGAAGTTACAGCTGACAATGAACAAACACAAAGGATCATAAGAGAATACTACAAGCAACTACAAACCAATAAAATGGGCAACCTGGAAGAAATGGACAAATTCTTAGAAAAGCACAACCTTTCAATACTGAATCAGGAAGAAATAGAAAATATGAACAAACTAATCACAAGTAGTGAAATTGAAACTGTGATTAAGAATCTTCTGACAAACAAAATCACAGCACCACATGTCTTCATAGGCAAATTCTTTCAAACATTTAGAGAAGAGGTAACACCTATCCTTTTTTTTTTAACATCTATATTGGAGTATAATTGCTTTACAATGGTGTCTTAGTTTCTGCTTTATAACAAAGTGAAGGAGCCATACATATATTCCCATATCTCCTCGTTCTTGCCTCTCCCTCCCACCCTCCCTATTCCACCCCTGTAGGTGGTCACAAAGCACCAAGCTGATATCCCTGTGCTATGCAGTTGCTTTCCACTAGCTATCTATTTTACACTTGGTAGTATATAAAAGTCCATGTCACTCTATCACTTCATCCCAGCTTACCATTCCTCCTCCCCATGCCCTCAAGTCCATTCTTTACATCTGTGTCTTTATTCCTGTCCTGCCCCTAGGTTCTTCAGAACCTTTCTTTTTCCTTTTAGATTCCATATATATGTGTTAGCATATGGTATTTATTTTTCTCTTTCTGACTATTTCACTCTGTGTGACAGACTCTATGTCCAGCCACCTCACTACAAATAACTCAATTTCTTTCCTTTTTATGGCTGAGTAATATTCCATTGTATATATGTGCCACATCTTCTTTACCCATTCATCTGTCAATGGACACAGGTTGCTTCCATGTCCTGGCTATTGTAAATACAGCTGCAATGAACACTGCTGTTCATGACTCTTTGCATTTTGGTTTTTTCAGGTTATATGCCCAGTAGTGGGATTGCTGGGTCTTATGGTAGTGCTATTTTTAGCTTTTTAAGGAACATCCACACTGTTCTCCATAGTGGCTGTATCAATTTACATTCCCACAAACAGTGCAGGAGGGTTCCCTTTTCTCCACACCCTCTCCAGCATTTATTGTTTCTAGATTTTTTGATGATGGTCATTCAGGCTGGTGTGAAGTGATACCTCATTGTAGTTCTGATTTGCATTTCTCTAATGATTAGTGATGTTGGGCATACTTTCATGTTTTTGTTGGCAATCTGCATAACTTCTTTGGAGAAATGTCTATTTCGGTCTTCTGCCCATTTTGATATTGGGTTTTTTGTTTTTTTCATATTGACCTGCATGAGCTGCTTGTATATTTTGGAGATTAATCGTTTCTCAGTTGCTTCTTTTGCAAATTTTTCTCCCATTTTGTGGGTTGTCTTTTCATCTTGTTTATGGTTTCCTTCTGTGCAAAAGCTTTTAAGTTTCATTAGATCCCATTTATTTCTGTTTTTATCTCCATTTCTCTAGGAGGAGGGTCAAAAAGGATCTTGCTGTGATTTATGTCATAGAGTGTTCTGCCTATGTGTTCCTCTTAGAGTTTTGTAGTGTCGGGCCTTACATTTAGGTCTTTAATTGATTTTGAGTTTATTTTTGCATAAGGTGTTAGGTAGTGTTCTAATTTCATTCTTTTATATGTAGCTCTTCAGTTTTCCAGCACCACTAATCAAAGAGGCTGATTTATCTCCATTGTATATTCTTGCCTCCTTTATCAAAGATAAAGTGATGATATGTGTGTGGGTTTATCTCTGGGCTTTCTATCCTGTTCCATTGATCTTTATTTCTTTTTTTGTGCCAGTAGTATACTGTCTTGATTACTGTAGCTTTGTAGTATAGTCTGAAGTCAGGAAGCCTGATTCCTCCAGTTCCATTGTTCTTTCTCAAGATTGCTTTAGCTATTCAGGGTCTCTTATGTTTCCCTGCAAATTGTGAAATTTTTTTTCTAGTTCTGTAAAAAATGCCATTGGTAGTCTGAGAGAGATTGCACTGAATCTGTAGATGGGAATGTTGCCTTAATTCCTCTTTCAGATTTTTTTGATCATTAGTGTATAGGAATGCAAGAGATTTCTGTGCATTAATTTTGTACCCTGCTACTTTACCAAATTCATTGATTAGCTCTGGTAGTTTTTTGGTAACATCTTCAGGATGCTCTATGTAGAATATCATCTCATCTGCAAACAGTGACAATTTTACTTCTTGTTTTCTGATTTGGATTCCTTTTATTTCTTTTTCTTCTCTGATTGCTGTGAATAAAACTTCCAAAACTATGTTTAATAATAGCGGTGAGAGTGGGCAACCTTGTCTTTTTCCTGATCTTAGAGGACATGTTTTCAGTTTTTCACCATTGAGATTGAGGTTGGCTGTGGATTTGTCATATATGGCCTTTGTTATGTCTACCTAGGTTGCATCTATGCTTACTTTCTGGAGAGTTTTTATCATAAATGGGTGTTGAATTTTCTTGAAGGCTTTTTCTGCATCTTTTTAGAATATCATATCTATTTTATCCTTCAGTTTTTTAATATGGTATATCATATTGATTGATTTGCATATATTGAAGAATCCTTGCATTCCTGGGATAAACCCCACTTGATCATGACGTATGATGCTTTTAATGTGCTGTTTGATTCTGTTTGCTAGTACTTTGTTGAGGATTTTGCGTCTATATTCATCAGAGCTATTGGCCTATAGTTTTCTTTTTTTTGTGACTTCTTTGTCTGGTTTTGTTATCAGGGTGATGGTGGCCTCGTAGAATGAGTTTGGGTGTGGTCCTCCCTCTGCTTATACTTTGGAAGAGTTTGAGAAGGATAGGTGTTAGCTCTTCTCTAAATGTTTGATAGAATTAGCCTGTGAAACGTTCTGGTCCTGGGCTTTTGTTTGTTGGAAGATTTTAATCAGAATCCAGTTTCAGTGCTTTTGATTGGTCTGTTTATATTTTCTCTTTCTTCCTGGTCAGTCTCAGAAGGTAGTGCATTTCTAAGAATTTGTCCATTTCTTCCAGGTTGTCCATTTTATTAGCATATAGTTACTCATGGTAATCTCTCAAGATCCTTTCTATTTCTGCAGTGTCAGTTGTTAGTTCACCTTTTTCATTTCTAATTCTGTTGATTTGAGTCTTCTCCCTTTTTTTCTTGATGAGTCTGTCTAATTGTTTATCAATTTTGTTTATCTTCTCAAAGAACCGGCTTTTAGTTTTAATTATTTTTGCTATTATTTCCTTCTTTTCTTTTTCTTTTTTTTCTGCTCTGATCTTTATGATTTCTCTCCTTTAGCTAACTTTGGGTTTTTCTTTTGTTGTTGTTGTTGTTCTTCCCCCTCTAATTGCTTTAGGTGTAATGTTAGGTTGTTTATTTGAGATTTTTCTTGTTTCTTGAGGTAAGGTTTTATTGCTATAAACTTCCCTCATAGAACTGCTTTTGCTGCATCTCATAGGTTTTGGGTCATCATGTTTTCATTATCATTTATTACTACATATTTTTTGATTTCCTCTTTGATTTCTTCAGTGATCTCTTGTTTATTTAGTAGTGTATTGTTTAGCCTCCACGTGTTTGTATGTTTTACAGTTTTTTTCCTGGAATTGATATCTAATCTCATAGCGTTGTGGTCAGAAAAGATTCTTGATATGATTTAAATTTTCTTAAATTTACCAAGGCTTGATTTGTGACCCAAGATATGATCTATCCTGGAGAATGTTCCATGATCCCTTGAGAAGAAAGTGTATTTTGTTATTTTTGGATGGAATGTCCTATAAATATCAATTAAGTCCATCTTGTTTAATGTATCATTTAAAGCTTGTGTTTCCTTATTTATTTTCACTTTGGATGATCTGTCCATTGGTGAAAGTCAGGTGTTAAATTTCCCTACAATGATTGTGTGTTTATAGCTGAGTAACTGTCTAGTCCTACTTACTGACCATAGAAAATGGAATCTCAGATATATGTTTTCATATTGAACAGTCTCTTGCTCTTCTAGTCCAAGCTGATATAATGCCCTTAAAACTTTTGTGTGTTTACTATAAATATGATTGGGATTCACTCCATGTGTCCAAAGCCATACTTATAGTTCTATTTGAGAGAGAGCCCTCTTTACTGTGGGCTAACACCGTGAGAAAATGCCTCTAAGATTGTTTTTGTCTAGTTGAGGTGTTTTGTCGGACACTGTGTTAAATCCATGGTCTCAAAAAATGTTTTAGAGTCACACAGTTGGAATACTTACCCAAGGCCATTTCCTTCTGAGGGATTTTTTTCCTGGCTGTAGAGACTGATGAGAAGAAGTTCTATAATCCAACCAGCAAATCTAGGGCTGTCTATGCTTTTTCTAAATTCTGCTTAAAAACTATATTGCTCCTTGTTTAGTTTATTTCTCTCCTCTTATAACATTATACATAGTTAAAAGAGGTCAGTTAATATTTTAAAATTAGGCCAGGAAATCTCCTTTGCCCGATACACACATTCATTAGATACATTTTCTAGCTTCCAAATTATTGTAGGCAAAAGTACAAAACATAGATGTACATCATTTCAGATTCCATTAACAGTTTGTTCATCAACTTAGCAGCCTTTGCTAACCAACTCCTCACCATTTTTTCAGCTTCTACCTGTCATTTGGTCCCAAAGCCAAAAATAAATAACTTATGTTTTTGTTACCAGATATCCTATTTCTAGGGAGTAACATTGTAATAAATTTTCTCTATTAGTTAACAACTTCTACATACCAAGCCACCCAAAATTTATTGCATTTTAAAAAGTATTATTTCTCAAGATTTCTGTGGGTTGACTCGGCAATGATTCTGGTCTTACTTCTAATATAAGCATTAATTGGGATTGTAGTGACTTGTGGGTCAAAAAGTAACCAGCTTTCAGCATAGCTCTGGTTGGATGATATAAGAGGGCCTCACTCATAAGACTAGGCACTCACCTGGAATGGCTGAATAAGTGAAATGGCTTGGCCTCTTTTTCTATATAAACTTTCATCACATCATGGAAAAAATGGGCCAAGAGAGTGAGAGAGGAAGATATAAAGCCTCCTGAAGCCAGAACTTAGAAGTCACATGTCATTTCCCTTGCATGCTTTCTATAGGTCAAAGCATGACACAGGACTGGACCATACCAAGAAGTGAAGAAAAAGACTCCACTTCTTGATGAGAGGAGTTATAAAATATTTGTAGCCATTTTTAAATCACCAGACTTACAAACTCAGTGAGGGGATCATTAGCTCAAGTTGGTAGACTAAGACAAGCACTCACCCCTTCTTACAAGAACACCAGAATCACAACTAACTGCTGAACAACTATTGACAAGAAACGTTGAAATCTACCAAAAAAGATACTCTACATCCAAAGACAAAAAGAAGCCACAACAGAATGATAGGAGGGGCACAATCATGATAAAATCAAATCCCATACCCACAGGGAAAATAATTATACCACAGAAGTTCTCCCACTGAGGTGAAAGTTCTGAGCCCCACAACAGGCTTCCCAGCCTGGGGGTCGATCAATGGGAAGAGAGGCTGCAGAGAATCTGGCTCTGAAGGTCAGCAGGGTTTGATTGCAGAAATTACACAGGACTGGGGGAAACAGAGACTCCACTATTGGAGAGTGTGCACAAGGATCTGTGCACACCAGGACCAGAGGAAAAAAGCAGGGACTCCATAAAATACTGGGCCAGACCAACCTGCTAATATTGGAGGATCTCCTGCAGATGCAAGGGGTGGCTGGGGCTCACTGCAGGGACAAAGACAGTGGCAGAGGCAATTTTGGGGGGTACTCATTGGTGTGAGCCCTCCTGGTGGATGCCATTAGCTCTACCCAACAACCAGTAGGCTCCAATGCTGGGAAACCTCAGGCCAAACAACCAACAGGGGGGAGAAAAACCAGCCCATCAGCAGACAAGTGGCATAAAGTCTTATTGAGCTGGGGGACCTTCACGATGGCAGAGGAGTTAGAAGTGGAGATCACCTTCCTCTTCACAAATACATCAGAAATACATCTACCTGTGGAACAACTCCTAAAGAACAACTACTGAACACTGGCAGAAGACCTCAGAATTCCCAAAAGGCAAGAAAAACCCATGTACCTGGGTAGGGCAAAAGAAAAAAACAGAGACAAAAAATAGGGATGGGACTTGCATCTCTGGGAGGGAGCTGTGAAGGAGGAAAATTTTCCACACACTAGGAAGCTCCTTCACTGGTGGAGACAGCGGGTGGGCGGGGGGAAGCTTTGGAGCCACAGAGGAGAGTGCAGCAACAGGGGTGCAAAGGGCAAAGTGGAGAGATTCCTGCACAGAGGATCAGTGCTGACCAGTACTCACAATTCTGAGAGGCTTGTCTGCTCACCCACTGGGGTGGGTGGGGGCTGGGAGCTGAGGCTAGGGTTTCAGAGTTCAGATCTCAGTGAGAGGACTGGGGTTGGATGCATGAACACAGTCTGAAGGGGACTAGTGCACCAGAGCTAGCCAGGAGGGAGTCTGGGAAAAACCTTGGACCAGCCAGAGAGCCAAGACACCATTGTTTCAGGGTATGTGAGGAGAGGGGACTCCTTCCCTGTCTGCCCACAGAAGGCAGAGCACTGCCTAAAAGAGTTCCAGAGACAGGCATGAGCCTTGGTTATCAGCTCAGACCCCAGAGACAGGCATGAAATGCTAAAGCTGCTGCTGCAGCTACCGAGAATCTTGTGTGCAAACACAGGTCACTATCCACACCCTCCAGGAGCCTGTGCAGCACGTTACTGCCAGGGTCCTGTGATCCAGGGACAAGTTCCCCGGGAGAACACACAATGTGCCTCAGGATGTTGCAACGTCATGCCAACCTATGCCACTGATGGCTCACCCTGCATTCCAGTTATAACTATTATAACTACTGTACCCCCACCCACCCACCCCTGGCCTGAATGACCCAGAGCCACCTAGTCGGCTGCTGCTTTAACCCCATCCTGTCTGGGCAGGAACAGGTGGCTGAGGGTGACCTACATGCAGAGATGGGGCGAAAACCAAAGCTGAAACCCAGGAGCTGTGAGAAAAAAGGAGAGAAAGGGAAATTTCTGAGTGCAACCTCAGGAGTAGAGGATTAAATCCCCATAATCAATGTGAAGTACCCTGCACCTGTGGAATACGTGAATAGAAAACAAATCAACCCAAAATAGAGGTGGGGGGCTTTGGGAGCAATGGTAGACTTAGGGTTTGCTGTGTGTGACTGATTTGTTTCTGATATTTAGGTTTATCTTAGTATACTTTTTAATGCTTGTTATCATTGGTGGATTTGTTTATTGGTTTGGTTGTTCTATTCTTTTTTATTATTATAATATTTTAATTTTTCTATTTTAATAATTTTTTTCTTTTTTTTTTCTCCCTTTTCTTCTGAGCCATATAGCTGACACGGTGTTGGTGCTCCAGCCAGGAGCCAGGTCTGAGCCTCTGAAGTGGTAGAGCCAAATTCAGGACATTGGACCACCAGAGACCTCCCAGACCTACATAATATCATTTGGTGAGATCTCTCCCAGAGATCTCTCTCAATGCTAAGATCCAGCTCCACATAACTCCAAGCAAACTCCAGTGCTAGACGCCCTATGCCAAACAGCTAGCAAGACAGGAACACAACCACACTCATTAGCAGAAAGGCTGGCTAAAATCACACTAAGTTCACAGATACCCCAAAACACACCACTGGATGTGGCCCTGCCCACTAGAAAGACAAGATCCAGCCCCACCCACCAAAACACAGGCACCAGTCCCCTCAACCAGGAAGCTTAAGCAACCCACTGAACAAACCATACCCACTGGGGACAGACATTTAAAACAATGGGAACTACAAGCCTGCAGCCTGTGAAAAGGAGACCCCAAACACAGTAAGTTAAATAAAATAAGACAGAGAAATATGCAGTAGATGAAGGGGCAAGGTAAAAACCCACCAGGCCAAACAAATGTAGAGGAAATAGGAGTCTACCTGAAAAAGAATTCAGAGTAATGATAGTAAAGATGATACAAAATCTTGGAAATAGAATGGAGAAAATACAAGAAACATTTAACAAGGACCTAGAAAAACTAAAGAGCAAGGAAACAATGAAGAACAACAAAATAAATGAAATTTAAAAATCTCTAGAGAAAATCAATAGCAGGATAACAGAGGCAGAAGAATGGATAAGTGACTTGGAAGATAAAATAGTGAAAATAAATACCACAGAGCAGAAAGAAGAAAAAAGAATGAAAAGAATTGAAGACAGTCTAAGAGACCTCTGGGACCACATTAAATGCAACATTCAAATTATAGGGGTCCCAGTAGAAGAGAATAAGAAAGGGACTGAGAAGATATTTGAAGAGGTTATAATTGGAAAACATCCCTAACTTGGGAAAGTAAATAGTCAATCGAGACAAGGAAGAACAGAGAGTCCCATACTGGATAAATCCAAGGAGAAACACATCAAGACACAAATCAATCAAACTATCAAAAATTAAATACAAAGAAAAAATATTAAAAGCAACAAAGGAAAAGCCACAAATAACATACAAGGGAATCCCTATAAGGTTAACAGCTGATCTTTCAGGAGAAACTCTGCAAACCAGAAGGGAGTGGCAGGACATATTTAAAGTGCTGAAAGGGAAAAAGCTACAACCATGATTACTCTACCTAGCAAGGATCTCAATCAGATTTGACAAAGAAATTAAAACATTTACAGACAAGAAAAAGTTAAGAGAATTCTGCATCACCAAGTCAGCTTTACAACAAATGCTAAAGGAACTTCTCTAGGAAGGAAACACAAGAGAAGGAAAAGACCTACAATAACAAACCCAAAACAATTAAGAAAATGGTAATAGGAATATACATACCGAGAATTACCTTAAATATAAATGGATTAAATGCTCCAACCAAAAGACATAGACTGGATGAATGGATACAAAACAAGAACCATATATATGCTGTCTACAAGAGACCCACTTCAGACCTAGGGACACATATGGACTGAAAGTGAGGGGATCAAAAAAGGTATCCCATGCAAATGGAAATCAGAAGAAAGCTGGAGTAGCAATTCTCTTATCAGACAAAATAGACTTTAAAATAGACTATTACAAGAGATGAAAAAGGACACTACATAATGATCAAGAGATAAATGCAAGAAGATATAACAATTGTAAATATTTATGCACCCAACATAGGAACACCTCAATACACAAGGCAAATGCTAACAGCCATAAAATGGAAAATCAACAGTAACACAAGTATTGTAGGGGACTCTAACACCCCACTTTCACCAATGGACAGATCATCCAAAATGGACATAAATAAGGGAACACAAGCATTATATGACACATTAAACATGATGGACTTAATTGTTATTTATAGGACATTACATCCCAAAATAACAGAATACACTTTCTTCTCAAGTGCTCATGGAATATTCTCCAGGATAGATTGTATCTTGGGTCACATATCAAGCCTTAGTAAATTTGAGAAAATTGAAACCATATCAAGTATTTCTTCTGATCACAAATCTATGAGACTAGATATGAATTAGAGGAAAAAACTTTAAAACATACAAATACATGGAGGCTAAACAATATGTTACTAAATAACTAAGAACATTGAAGAAATCAAAGAGGAAATAAAAAATACCTAGAAATAAATGACAGTGAAAACACAATGACACAAAACCTGTGGGATGCAGCAAAAGCAGTTCTCAGAGGGATGTTTTTAGCAATAGAATCCTACTTCAAGAAACAAAAAAACTCAAATAAACAACCTAATCTTATACCTAAAGCAATTAGAGAAAGAAGACAAAAAAACCCAAACTTAGCAGAAGGAAAGAAATCATAAAGAGCAGAGCAGAAGTAAATGAAAAAGAAATGAAGGAAACAATAGCAAAGATCAACAAAACTAAAAGGTGGTTCTTTGAGAAGATAAACAAAATTGATAAACCATTAGCCAGACTCATTAATAAAAAAAGAGAGAAGACTCAAATCAACAGAATTAGAAATGAAAAAGGTGAAGTAACAGCTGGCACTCAGAAATACAAAGGATCTTGAGAGATTACTACAATCAACTATATGCCAATAAAATTGACAACCTGGAAGAAATGGACTAATTCTTAGGAAAGCACAAACTTCAGAGACTGAACCAGGAAGAAATAGAAAATATAAACAGATTGATCACAAGCACTGGAAATTGAGACTGTGATTAAAAATCTTCCAGCAAACAAAACCCAGGACCAGATGGCTTCACAGGCGAATTCTATCAAACCCTTAGAGAAGAGCTAGCACCTATCTTTCTCAAACTCTTCCAAAGTATAGCAGAGGGAGGAAGACACCCGAACTCATTCTACAAGCCAGAATCACCCTGATATCAAAACCAGGTGAAGATGTCACAAAAAAGAAAACTACAGGCCAATATCACTGATGAACATAGATGCAAATATCCTTAACAAAATACTAGCAAACAGTATCCAACAACACATTAAAAGAATCATAAACCATGATCAAGTGGGGTTTATCCCCACTTGAATGCAAGCATTCTTCAATATATGCAAATCAATCATTGTGATACACCATATTAACAGACTGAAGGATAAAAACCATATGACAATCTCAAAAGATGCAGAAAAAGGTTTCAACAAAATTCTACACTCATTTATGATAAAAACTCTCCAAAAAGTAGGCATAGAGGGAACTTACCTCAATATAATAAAGGCCATATATGACAAACACACAACCAACATCATTCTCAAAGGTGAAAAACTGAAACCACTTCCACTAAGATCAGGAAAAAGACAAGGTTCTCACTCTCACGGCTATTATTCAGCATAGTTTTGGAAGTTTTAGCCACAGCAATCTGAATTGAAAAAGAAAAAAAAGTTATCCAAATCAGAAAAGAAGATGTAAAACTGACACTGTTTGCAGATGACAAGATACTATACATAGAGAAACCTAAAGATGCTACCAGAAAACTACTAGAGGTAATCAATGAACTTGGTAAAATAGCTGGGTACAAACTTAATGTACAGAAATTTCTTGCATTCCTATACACCAATGATGAAATGTCTGAAAGAGAAATTAAGGAAACACTGCCATTTACCATTGCAACAAAAAGAATAAAATACCTAGGAATAAACCTAGCTAAGGAGACAAAAGACCTCTATGCAGAAAACTATAAGACACTGAGGATGGAAATTAAAGGTGATGCAGACGCATGGAGAGATATACCATGCTCTTGAATGGGAAGAATCAACATTGTGAAAATGACTATACTACCCAAAACATTCTACAGATTCAATGCAATCTCTATCAGACTACCAATGGCATTTTTCACAGAACTAGAACAAAAAATTTCACAATTTGTATGGAAACACAAAAGACCCCGAATAGCAAATGTAACCTTGAGAAAGAAAAACGGAGCTGGAGGAATCAGGCTCCCTGACTTCAGACTATACTACAAATCTACAGTAATCAAGACAGTATGGTACTGGCACAAAAACTGATATATACATCAATGGAATAGGATAGAAAGCTCAGAGATAAACTCACACATATATGGTCACCTTATCTTTGATAAAGGAGGCAAGAATATACAATGGAGATAAAACAGCCTCTTCAATTAGTGGTGCTGGGAATACTGGAGAGCTACATGTAAAAGAATGAAATTAGAACACTCCTAACACCGTACACAAAAATAAACTCAGAATTGATTAAAGACCTAAATATAAGGCCAGACACTACAAAACTCTTAGAGAAACACATAGGCAGAACGCTCTATGACATAAATCACAGCAAGATCCTTTTTGACCCACCTCCTAGAGAAATGGAAACAAAAATAAACAAGTGGGATCTAATGAAATTTAAAAGCTTTTGTACAACAAAGGAAACCATAAACAAGATGAAAAAACAACCCTCAGAATGGTAGAAAATATTTTCAAATGAAGGAACTGACAAAGGCTTAATCTCCAAAATATACAAACAACTCATGCAGCTCAATATCAAAAAAACAAACAACCCAATCCCAAAATGGGCAGAAGATCTAAATAGACATTTCTCCCAAGAGGACATACAGATGGTGAAGAGGCATATGAAAAGATTCTCAACATCACTAATTATAAGAGAAATGCACATCAAAACTACAATGAGGTATCACCTCACACCAGTCAGAATGACCATCATCAAAATAATCTACAAAACAATAGATGCTGGAGAGTGTGTGGAGAAAAGCTAACCGTCCTGCCCTGTTGGTAGGAATGTAAATTGCTACAGCCACTATGGAGAACAGTATGGAGGTTCCTTAAAAAACTAAAAATAGAACTACCATATGACCCAGCAATCCCACTACTGCGCACATACCCTGAGAAAACCATAATTCTAAAAGAGTCATGTACCACAATATTCATTTCAGTGCTATTTACAATAGCCAGGACATCGAAGCAACCTAAGTATCCCTCGTAAGATGAATGGATAAAGAAGATATGGCACATATATACAATGGAATATTACTCAGCCATAAAAAGAAACTAAATTGAGTTATTTGTAGTGAGATGGATGGTCTTAGAGTCTGTTATACAGAGTGAAGTAAGTCAGAAAGAGAAAAACAAATACCATATGCTAACATATATATGGAATGTAAAAAAATATGGTTCTGAAGAACCTAAGTGCAGGACAGGAATAAAGACACTGAGAATGGACTTGAGGATGTGGGGAGGGGGAATTGTAAGCTGGGATGAAGTGAGAGAGTGGCATGGACATATATACTACCATATGTAAAATAGATAGCTAGTGGAAGCTGCCACAAAGCACAGGGAGATCAGCTTGGTGCTTTGTGACCACCTTGACGGGTGAGATAATGAAGATGGGAGGAAGACGCAAGAGGGAGGGGATATGAGGATGTATGTATACAAATAATGGTTCGCTTTGTTGTGCAGCAGAAGCTAACACAACAGTGTAAACAATTATACTCCAATAAAGATGTTAAAAAATAATTTTCAAAATTAAAAAAAAATGCTAAAAATCATTTTCAGCTCTTCCCATCAAGTGATGGAGTCTAGTTTATCCTCCCTGGTTTCTGGGCTAGCCCTCTAACGTGCTAGAACTAATAGAATGACAGAAAACAGTTGTACGATTTCTGATCCCTGGCCTTAAGAATCTTACAGATTCCACTCTTGTGCCTTTGGAACTCTTTTTTACCATATGCAGAGACCTAGGGTAAAGGGCCATGTGGAAAGAGAAGCCCAGTTATCCTGCCTATTCCAGCCATCTTAGCTGAGATTAATCACCCCTGCCAAGCCCCTAACTGACTGCTGCATGAGTAATCCAAGGCAAGAGCAGCAGCAGAATTGCCCAAGCAATTTTGAGGAATAATGCAATTTTAATATTATAATTCACTAAGTTTTGGGTGGTATGATGCATAGCAATAGAAGACTAATACAATAACCTTGAACCACTGGCTTTCAATTTCATGTCCTTAGTCACAACAAGCAGGATGAAAAAGAATGTGGTCAGTAACAAGCTCATGAACACAGAAAGAAAACAAACTCAAAGCAAATGCCTTACAGAACCTGGAAGTGTTAGTATAATCTTCTCAGGGATAAAGAAAACATTTAGAAAGAAGAAATTCACCGTAGTTGAGTGTAGTCTTTTGGTCAGATGAACCTTGGTACAAATATCTGCTTTGTCACTTGGCTTGCTGTGTGCACTTGTGAAAGTAATTAAAATTCTCTAAGCCTTGCTTTTTTCTGTAAAATTGGGGGTTTACTAAGGCTTGAATAAAATAGTATAGGCAAAGTTGTGTTCTCCATACATGGTAGTTGTTATTTTATAATATAGTTAAAAAACAGACTATTACTCTCCCCTACTCTGTATCACAGATACATATTTTATTTTCTTATCAATACTTGAAATTTTCTCATGAATATATTTGTTTTATGTGTTTATTATCTTCTACTAGAACAAGTGATCCTTGAGGACAGGACCCCCATCTATTTATTTCACGTCAGCATCCCCCATAGAATAATTGGCGCTCAATAAGTATTTGCCAAATTACTAATTGTGAATTTGAATATTGTTAAATTTCACTACTAATATATATTGAGAAAGCCACATACAGAAATAATCTTCAATAATTTCACCTTTACTCTTTATCTCTTTTGTCTGCACTTTCTCCCTTGCTCATGCCATGGCTTTTCTGGTAACCTCTATTCTGCATACATCTAGGTCTCCATGAAAAGCTTTGACTCACTTCAATTCCATACTTTCAGCTTTCTTCTAGATAACAGAAACTTTTCTCTTCTGTTAACCCTTCAACTTTACAACATCCAAAACTTAATTCACACCCCCACACATCAACCAGATTTCCTAGTGTTCTTCTTTGTATTTCTTACTTCCAGCCAAACTGGGCAACTGGCTTGCTATTTCTGGGACCTGTCCTACACTTTCTCTTCTTTCCCAGATGTATTCATACTTATTTTCTATTTCCTGGATGCTTTTCTCTACTGCCCTTGCTTATCAAAATTCTTCCCATGCATAACCTACCTTCTCATGAAGTTCGCCTGATCACCATAAATATATCTTTTTAATTCTAGTAGCACCAAATCTGTACTCTTCTTTAAAATCTTATATCAGTACTTTACATCATATTCATTCACCTTAATATCTTATCTCTTCCTCTGGATTTGAATCTCTTTTATGGCAGAATCAATGTCTGGTTCATTTTAGCATGTTCCACATACCCAAACATGCAGTAAATGTTCAACAAGTAAATATTAGTGAATACTTGTCCATTATCTTAAGTCTATCTTAGAGATAAAAAGACACAGCTAGACTAATATTAGGGAGATATGGAGTTTCTTCACCTAAACTGAAGAAAATGAAAAAAGTGTCTCAGGAAGGAGGATTATATGATCAATTCCACCAAACGCTGATGATAGATTAAATAAGATGAAGACTGAGAATTGAACTTGGGTTATAGCAACATAGCTCATTGTTCATTAATTTTTAAAATTTTATTGTGGTAAGAACATTTAACATGAGATCTACCCTCTTAACAGAGTTTTAAATATAGAGTATGTTATTGTTGACTACAGGTGCAGTGTTGTACTGCAGATCCCTAGAGGTCATTATTCATCTTAACAAGAGCAGTTTCAGTAGTTTTGTGGAGGTTAAGACTTGAGAGAAGTGTCTTTAAGTAAGAGTGGAGAAAGAAATTGGAAAGACTGAGAGTAAACAAATCTTTTGGGAAATTTGATTTTAAGGAAGAGAGAAATGGAGTGAAATGTGGTCAGAAGAGGGAATATAAGATTTTTCCTTAAGATGAGAAAAATAACAATGTGTTTATATGATGATATGAAGGCAGTGTAAGTAAAAGAAGGGGGAAAGTCTGGAGACCAGTGAATCACTGGAGGAGTTAATCTGAGGAGCACAGTCAGTTCATTCATTATAATAGATGAGGAGGTAGGGTAGGAGAACACAGGCACAGAAACAGTCAACTTGATGGTCAATCTAGGTTAAAACAGAATTCTTTTGAAATTGTTTAGCAGCATGTCTCAGGGGTCCTACACATTTGGACTGAAGGGATAGAGAGAGCAATCAGGGTCTATTCTCTTTAGTCTATCATTTTATAGAAACAAATCTCAGTAATGAGAAGAAACTTGTCTGTATCAATTAATAATAAAAATGGGGCTAGAACTCATATTTGCTCACTTTCTGTTCAGAAAGCACTTCCCCTGCATTGCATTGTCCAAGCTGGCTTTCAGCCATTTAGAAAAACGTCCCAGATATTTTAGATCTTGTTGATGATGACATGTGTTATGTGTGTTGCTTTGATATCCTCTCTGGCTGAATGGGAGCCTGTGGAGTCTGGTTGCCATGAGGCCCATTGCTACTGTATGTGCTGAAGTTCATGAGTTTGCGGTAAACATCTCTACCTCCTCTCCCCACTTCTATTAGACAGCTTTGTTGGGCTTCCTCTGGGAATTTGAGAGTTAGCATGCACCTAAAGGAAGAGAGTGGAAGGACTGAGCTTCCAGTTACTCTGTGTAAAACCTTTCCCATGATAGACAATACATTTTGTTGCACCTTGTTTTCTTCAAGTACATAGAAAAAGTAATACTTTCTCAACATTCACTTGGTGTTTGTTATTGGGAATAACAAGGAGTAAAAGACATACCACCTGCACTGTAAAAAAGCTAACTAGGACAGCTGAGAGAATGCAAAATGAAGGTGTGATGAATGAAAAAGGACATTTAAATTCTGACAAGAAGAATTAGACAAGACTTCAGGGAGGAGTTGGTTGCAGTGAAGTCTTTTTCTGTTTAGGGAAAAACATGAGAAATGCACAGGAGAATAAAAATACTCTGATATCTTCCAGTTAAAAAATAAAAACTATTATGGCAGGAAGTACAAAGTTTTATAATTTGTACTAGTATATAGCTCACAAGATAATAGTGTAGGGGAAAAAGAGTTTTCCCTGACCCTCTTAGGGTCCTTGGCTTGGTCCCATTAAACAACAAAGACAGATTAGCAGGAGAAAAGCATATAAGTTTTCATGGATTTTTACATGTACATGGGAGGTTTTGTAATGCAATGAAGACCTGAAGAAGTGACCAGAGCAGGAAGCTTTATGCTTTTCAGACAAAAAGACAGTAAATTTGTGAAGAATTGGTAAGACAGAAGGGTTGGGACTAGTGGTAGTAAACGGTGAAGAAGTAGTTAGGAAGGTAAGAATCAGCTTAATAAGGTTTTTCTATGTAGTATTCTCAGCCCCAAATTCTCTGTCTCTGGTGATAAGAATGTCTTCCTTCCTCCTGGTACAGGGAGGGTATCTTTCATATGGGAGATTTACAACCCATTTCAGGGAAGAAGTATGAGGGAGAAGAAGGTTAGAGTAAATTTCCTGCTTCTGCCATTTTCTAAACTCTTTCAGCTTAAGGTATTCAATATGCCAAGATGCCATATTTGGGGGTAGCATGTCCTGAACCCCATCAACAGAGAAATATGGAAGCGGAGGTGGGGAAGGATCTTGCATGCCTTGTTACCTTGCTTTCCTCAATTATGACTATTTCATCAAATAGTGACCTTGCAGTCATTGTATGAACTAATTTAACTCTGGTAGAGACATTCTATTTTAATCTTCCCTCCAGGGCATTGTATTCATGAAGTCCTTTTCCCCTATATTTACTCCTTCCTCAGATATTCACTTGATAGCTTCTATATGATGGCATATTAATTTTTAAGAGATATACAGCAATTGTAATGGTTTGCTAGTGACAAAGAAGGCTGATTACTATTTTATAGCATAAATCCTGAGTTAGAAAATTATTTCTTTAAATGATTAAAGAGATGGGTTTGGGGGTGAGGTGTTGATGTGGTAGTGTTATTGATAATTCTTTTAAAGTTCTAAGAAGACCCCTTTATTTTAAATTTTAAAAGGTGGCTTCTAAAAGTTCATCTCATACTTTTTATAATAAATAGGTTTGAGTATACAGAGACTAATTTGTAATAAATTGGAGTATTTCAGTATTAAAGCCTTGCACATTAAGCTTTATGGATAATGTGACTGGAGACATTCAGAAATGTACTCAATAATATTAATTGTAATACATGTGATTAGGATTCCATCACCTTTTCATATACCCAAAAGATATGTTGTGTTTATACCAACTCTTTTTTTCCCCACATTCTAAAAAGATAATATTTTCTTATATAAACCATAGCATGTGACTCTCTAGTTAGTTGAAATGGGACATTAAATATGAAGAATTAATAAATATGAGGAATAGAGATAAAGAACTATCTCTTTGGAAAAAATAAATTACCAAGTGAGTTTTATTTAACTTTTATTAATTTTGATTTTTTTATCAGATCAGTTTTTTATTAGTTTTCATTAATTTATAAAATATTTGAGAGGAAAGTAATGTCACAAAATATTAATCAATAGTTAATTTAAGAAAGAAATAGAAAATTTTGTTTGAGCCAACCTGATGATTATAACCTGGGAGACGGTCTTTCAGAAAGCTCTGAGGACTGTTCTGCCTATTAGAGGTCAAAGAATGGTTATATAATTTTTTGAGACAAAGGGTTGTACATCAACATAACATATTGATAGTTTGACAGTCCAACAAGATGAGTGGGTCATTGTGAACCTTTACAGGGTTGAGAAAGGAATGTTATTTCCTAAGGAGTTACCTTGCTGGTGCAGTTAGGAGGGGAGAAATTGTTTTGTTTTTCTTGGTGAGTAGGCATTTCTGTGTATTCTAAGTGTATTTAGTTAATGTACAAGGCAGATGCACACAAAAGGGGTGAGGGCAGTGGCTCAAGCTGTAGATAAAATTTTGGGTTGATATTCATCTTGTCCTACCTTAAAAATAATTTTGTTCCATCAATTTTCCCCCTTTGATCCTTAATCTTTTTATAGAAAGCATTAGGTGGTCAAATATGCAGAGTGCTCTGGGCCCATCATATTCCTTGATGCCAGGTGCTAATAGCCCAGCTTTTTTCTTTCTTTTTATGGGGTTGTACTAGTAAGATGTCTGACAAGGACTAGCAGTCAATTTCAAGTTTCCCAGTAGGAATTATGCCAATTTTACCTTGCATGTACATTGTGCATGTCCATTATTTTATAGACAACTAAGGAGGAGATCAATAGTTTTAAGTTGTTTAGGTACCATTATCTTAGTGGGAACAGATGATACACAATGTGAAAGTCAAGAAACTTTCACTTTGTAAGTTGCATAAACGGTAATCAAAATTGCTAATTGGAGTAACAATATCATTAGTAAAGATTTAAGACAGGATCCTCCTGAACCAAACTATTTTCCTAATATTTCCTTATACTGGGAAGAGGATCATTCAGAATGCAAGTCTGATTTCTCATATGTGTCATAAGGTGGGTTACATTAGAAGACTCATCAGGAATAAAAACAACATTCACTATGTATTATAGCACAAATTCCCCCTTTGGAAGCTGTTAAAATATTAAGGCACTTGCAATTCTGTGGGACTGCTTTTCACATCATGGAAACTTCTGAACTGAGCAAACTAATGGCTTGGTTACTGTCATTTAAGGCTTGCTAGGTGAATTTTGTTAAAGCCTCTATATAAGTAATGACACACTCTATTCCAAGTGAGGGAACAAATATCATGGCCAAATAATCACACCATTGGAAAGCTGATTGAACCCAACCTGACAGCATTAAAGGCAGATTGGCATGGGCAGTTTCCAAGGTTACCCATAGGTGACCGTGAGACCAAGGAAAACCAATTGTGCATCTTCCTAACCAACTGTGTAGAGCCAAGGCCATAAATTTGTTCCATAAAATCTGTTGGGTCCCATTAGGAGCTATTCAATATATTTACCATCTAGTGAAAAGAAGTATTTATAACCAGGTTCAGAACAGGGATCATTAATTGGCCAGGTAAGAGGGATGATGGTGGTGCCTTGCATGGTACTAGAATTTCTTTTTTCTAAGAAAATCTCTAAGGGCTATACAGATAGAGACTTGAAGAGGAAAAATCCACCAAGGTAACCCAGGAGTACTAGACATAGAACCCTAAACCCAGAAACTAGATTGATTTTTGAAACTTGCTTATGAATGAGACTAAGAAAGAAATAGATTTGATTTATAAGCAAAAGTGTGACCAATTATCAAAGTTATTAGTAAACAGGTCTGGTCTGGCATCTTGGGTCAGCTGTCTACTTCAGATGTTGTCTTCTTCTCATCCTGGTCTGGTAGTACCAGTCTCAATTAGTCAAAGCCAGGTGTCAGAAGCAGGAGTTGCAGTTTATTCAGGAGAGGAAGCCTGATGTGGCTCTTTTCAACGTGGCTGTAAAGAGTCCTTTATCTGATGTCTTTTCCAATATGCATAATCTCCTGGTTGCAGGTTATGGGGCATCTGATCTTCATCCAAAGATAGATTCCTGTGACAAACTTCAGAAACAAACTTAGAATGTCCTTTTAATAATTCAGTTAAACTCTACAATAATGTAACATAGCAACAAGTAACCATCTAGGGAGTCTTAGGCAGTAAATATAGAATCTCAAAGACAATTAAATGACATTAGAATTTAATATCAACAAAGATATATTGCTGAAATATAATTTTTTCTCTCAAAAAATTACCCTCATTCCTATCAAATATAGCCAAATTAAGATGAATTTATTTGCAAAATAAGTCTGGCTTCAATAAACTTGGCCTGATTATTTACATAGGTATAATTTCTCATATAAGCTCTTTTATATTTGGCTTTTCTGGAACTTTGTCATAATGAATCTCAGATTGAATTTTTAAAAGGTCTCTCAATGCCAGAAAAACTATGCTGAGGTCTTGCTGTCAGATTCTACCTTTGATATTTATAGATTTGGGTGAATATCTCTCTTCTTGAGGTCCCCAAAATATCTTGAGATTCCTACACCAGCCAGGTGGTGGCTTTTTTTGTTTACCTGGTGAGGCTGCTGTGAATTCTGTAAGTAGGATAACAGGTTGTTTTTCCAAGAGTTTATCGTTCCATATAAAGTCCACCTAAGTTCTTTAAAGCTGTCTGGTCATATTTAATTTTATATATTTTCAAAACATGACATTTCAGTCAAAGCCATGGTAATATAACCTGTGTTTCCAATTATGTCCTATTATAAGAAGAATAGATTCCTATTGAAATTATGCAAATAACTATATTGTTATGAAAATAAGAATACTCACTAAGAGTTTCCAAATTCTGCAGGGATCAGGTTAGAGAGAAAAGATAAATGTTTCAATTCTATTTACAAAGGTATAACTTACTAAGTTGCTATAAGCCATAATTAGCTTAAGGGGAAAGATTTCCTTATATCCGGAAAACATAGATTAAAAGCCAACACTATTTCAGACCAAAAAAACATAGAATTATAATTATATTCATCAGTTTACTCAATCCCATGTGACTAATCTTTGATCTTAATCTTTTGTTAACAGTTTTATGGAGCCATCAGGGTTTCCATTAGGATTCTTTAATTTCTTACCCAGTTCAGTGGTATGATCTGAAAGGTTTCAGAAACCTGTACTTGTCAAGAAGCCCTTCCTGTGAATCTTCTTGAAGATGAAGCATTTTTTCAAAAGCATCACAATGAAACAACAACTGTCTATAAATGGCAAAAAAAAAAAAAGAAAAAGGGGCTTCCCTGGCGGCGCAGTGGTTGAGAGTCCGCCTGCCGATGCAGGGGACACGGGTTCGTGCCCTGGTCCGGGAAGATCCCACGTGCTGCAGAGTGGCTGGGCCCGTGAGCCATGACCGCTGAGGCTGCGTGTCCGGAGGCTGTGCTCCGCAACGGGAGAGGTCACCACAGTGAGAGGCCCGCATACCACAAAAAAAATAAATGGCAAAAGACTTTAAAAGACACAAACATCTAATTACAGTATACTTGACAAAAAAATTGTTGCTGTGACATACAGCATTTAAGATAATAACTAGAATTATGACTGATAAAATTATACCAGGATATACCCAAATTTTTAAAGTTTCATGTAATTTCCAGCATATCTGTATTAATGGTATTTACCCATATAGTATAACCTAAGATGGTTTATTTCTGTTCACTTGACAATGCTTCCCATGTAACCCAACACACCAAATGATCCTAATTAGTTTAAGATCTTTCTCTCTGAGGTGCTTCAGAGACCCTCTGAACTGTCTCAAAGTTAGCTAGAGGTCAACAAAACTTAAATTTGAATTTGATCTTCCGTAAGTTTGTCAGAAATATTTAAAAGTTTTGAAACACTTAGTCAAATAGGATCATAGGACATCACTGTGAAACAGTACTTATTCATGTAGCCAAAGGGACAAGAAAATATTTTAAAAGCAAAGACAGAAAGTTACAACAAATTATTTTAAAAAGGTAAAGAAACTTTTACAATTTATTATTAAAAGCAGTTCAATATTCCAAGAAAACTTTTTCTTAAAAGAAAGAAAACCAAAGTCTAGTTTTGCACCACTTTACCTTTAATATCGAAATGAATTTACTTAATTAAATTCAAGTTAATCTTAGCCAGTCCTGACCATGCATTAAATTCCTTTCTCATATTTCTTCTTCAACTTTCCACAACTTTCTATATCCATATTAGTTTGACCCTTACTTTCTTTCCCATTTAGAAATAACGAGCTTTAGGACAAATATACTTTCTTTCTCCTTAATAAAATGCATTTCCTTTCCTAACATACAAAGATATTTTTCTTACTAATTTTTAGTTCTAATTATGTATATTAATTAGAAATCTCAACTCTTAAAAACCTTAATTTCACATGAAAACCAAGAAGCAACTATGAACTGTCTTTTACATTAGCATTCTGTAGATTTGCAAAATTATTAATATAGTATTATATAGTATAAATATAGAATATATAATTTATAAAAACATATGCTTTCTTATATAAAATGTCTCATTTTGGCACCAAACATATTTATTAATAGCCCTAAATATCTTTAGTCTCTCTACAAAAAGGAAGCCAATATTCAGTAAATAATGTTTTGGTATCTTTATTTTGGAATGCACTAGATATTTTAATAAACTTCCATCATTTAACTTAATTTATTAAAATTCTAAACTTTCAAGTTACCAAAATATGGACAAATTACTTAGAAGCAGACATTCCTGAAACATAATTATTCCTAAAAAGTTTACCTAAAATCTCTCATCTCATTTATATTTAATTTACTCATAAACTTTTATCATATCAAGTTACTTTTCTTGCTGGCAAAATTGCAACAGATATAATAAGATTTCACTAACCTCTAGTAAACTTAGGTACAACAAAAGTATTATCGTTAAGGTTGATGACTGTAAAGATATGTCTATATTTAATTACACTAGAAGATTTAACTTTAATACCATACATGAATACTATTTCTCAGGTCATGTGAATATGAAATTTATTCAGGTTAATTTCTTTGACATTTCTGAGAATTTATATAAACACTTGATTTCCTTTAAGTCAATTGAATAGAATTTACTTTTCTTTTTTCTATTTTTTTTACATTTTTAATGGAGTATAATTGCTTTACAATGGTGTGTTAATTTCTGCTTTATAACAAAATGAATCAGTTATACATATACATATGTTCCCATATCTCTTCCCTCTTGCGTCTCCCTCCCTCCCAACCTCCCTATCCCACCCCTCTAGGTGGTCACAAACCACTGATCTGATCTCCTTGTACTATGCGGCTGCTTCCCACTAGCTATATGTTTTACATTTGGTAGTGTATATAGGTCGATGCCACTCTCTCACTTTGTCACAGCTTACCCTTCCCCCTCCCCATATCTTCAAGTCCATACTTTAGTAGGTCTGTGTCTTTATTCCTGTCTTACCCCTAGGTTCTTCATGACATTCTTTTTTCTTAGATCCTATATATATATATGTTAGCATATGGTATTTGTCTTTCTCTTTCTGACTTACTTCGCTCTGTATGACAGACTCTAGGTCCATCAACCTCACTACAAATAACTCAATTTCATTTCTTTTTATGGCTGAGTAATATTCCATTGTATATATGTGCCACATCTCCTTTATCCATTCATCCGATGATGGACACTTAGGTTGTTCCATTTCTGGGCTATTGTAAATAGAGCTGGAATGAACATTTTGGTACATGACTCTTTTTGAATTATGGCTTACTCAGGGTATATTCCCAGTAATGGGATTGCTGGGTCATTTGGTAGTTTGTAGTTTTTGGTATTTGTAGTTTTTTAAGGAACCTCCATACTGTTATCCATAGTGGGTGTACCAATTCACATTCCCACCAGCAGTGCAAGAGTGTTCCCTTTTCTCCACACCATCTCCAGCATTTATTATTTCTAGATTTTTGATGATGGCTATTTGGACTGGTGTGAGATGATATCTCATTGGAGTTTTGATTGGCATTTCTATGATGATTAATGATGTTGAGCATTCTTTCATGTGTTTGTTGGCATTCTGTATATCTTCTTTGGAGAAATGTCTATTTAGGTCTTCTGCCCATTTCTGGATTGGGTTGTTTGTTTTTTTGTTATTGAGCAGCATGAGTTGCTTGTAAATTTTGGAGATTAATCCTTTGTCAGTTGCTTCATTTGCAAATATTTTCTCCCATTCTGAGGGTTATCTTTTGGTCTCGTTTATGGCTTCCTTTGCTGTGCAAAAGCTTTTAAATTTCATTAGGTCCCATTTGTTTATTTTTGTTTTTATTTCCATTTCTCTAAGAGGTGGGTCACAAAGGATCTTGCTGTGATTTATGTCATAGAGTGTTCTGCCTATGTTTTCCTCTAAGTGTTTGATAGTTTCTGGCCTTACATTTAGGTTTTTAATCCATTTTGAGCTTATTTTTGTGTATGGTGTTAGGGAGTGTTCTAATATCATACTTTTACATGTACCTGTCCAGTTTTCCCAGCACCACTTATTGAAGAGGCTGTTCTTTCTCCACTGTAGATTCCTGCCTCCTTTATCAAAGATAAGGTGACCATATGTGCATGGGTTTATCTCTGGGCTTTCTATCCTGTTTCCATTGATCTATCTTTCTAATTTTGTACCAGTACCATACTGTCTTGATTAATGTAGCTTTGTAGTATAGTCCAAAGTCAGGGAGCCTGATTCCTCCAGCTCCGTTTTTCTTTCTCAAGATTGCTTTGGCTATTCGGGGTCTTCTGTGTTTCCATACAAATTGTGAAATTTTTTGTTCTAGTTCTGTGAAAAATGCCAGTGGTAGTTTGATAGGGATTGCATTGAATCTGTAGATTACTTTGGGTAGTAGAGTCATTTTCACAATGTTGATTCTTCCAATCCAAGAACATGGTATATCTCTCCATCTATTTGTATCATCTTTAATTGCTTTCATCAGTGTCTTATAATTTTCTGCATATAGGTCTTTTGTCTACTTAGGTAGGTTTATTCCTAGATACTTTATTCTTTTTGTTGCAATGGTAAATGGGAGTGTTTTCTTGATTTCACTTTCAGATATTTCATCATTAGTGTATAGGGATTTCAGAGATTTCTGTGCATTAAATTTGTATCCTGCTACTTTACCAAATTCATTGATAAGCTCTACTAGTTTTCTGGTAGCATCTTTAGGATTCTCTATGTATAGTATCATGTCATCTGCAAACAGTGACAGCTTTACTTCTTTTCCGATTTGGATTCCTTTCATTTCCTTTTCTTCTCTGATTGCTGTGGCTAAAACTTCCAAAACTATGTTGAATGAGAGTGGTGAGAGTGGGAAACTTTGTCTTTTTCCTGATCTTAGTAGAAATGGTTTCAGTTTTTCACCATTGAGGACGATGTTGGCTGTGGGTTTGTCATATATGGCCTTTATTATGTTGAGGAAAGTTCCCTCTATGCCTACTTTCTGAAGGATTCTTTTTATCATAAATGGGTGTTGAATTTTTCGAAAGCTTTCTCTGCATCTATTGAAATGACCATATGGTTTTTCTCCTTCAATTTGTTAATATGGTGTATCACATTGATTGTTTTGTGTATATTGAAGAATCCTTGCATTCCTGGAATAAACCTCACTTGATCATGGTGTATGATCCTTTTAATGTGCAGTTGGATTCTGTTTGCTAGTATTTTGTTGAGGATTTTTGCATCTATGTTCATCAGTGATATTGGCCTGTAGTTTTCTTTCTTTGTGACACCCTTGTCTGGTTTTGGTATCAGGGTGATGGTGGCCTTTTAGAATGAGTTTGGAAGTATTTCTCCCTCTGCTATATTTTGGAAGATTTTGAGAAGGATAGGTGTTAGCTCTTCTCTAAATGTTTGATAGAATTCACCTGTGAATCCATCTGGTCCTGGGCTCTTCTTTGTTGGAAGATTTTTAATCACAGTTTCAGTTTCAGTGTTTGTGATCGGTCTGTTCATATTTTAAATTTCTTCCTGATTCAGTCGTAGCAGCTTGAGCATTTCTAAGCATTTGTCCATTTCTTCCAGGTTGTCCATTTGATTGGCATAGAGTTGCTTGTAGTGATCTCTCATGATCTTTTGTATTTCTGCAGTGTCAGTTGTTACTTCTCCTTTTTCATTTCTAATTTTACTGATTTGAGTCTTCTCCCTTTTTTTCTTGATGTGTCTGTTAATAGTTTATCAATTTTGTTTATCTTCTCAAAGAGCCAGCTTTTAGTTTTATTGATCTTTGCTATCGTTTCCTTCCTCTCTTTTTCATTTATTTCTGATCTGATCTTTATGATTTCTTTCATTCTGCTAACTTTGGGTTTTTTTTTTCTTTTTCTCCAATTGCTTTAGGTGCAAGGTTAGGTTGTTTATTCGAGATGTTTCTTGTTTCTTAACGTAGGATTCTACTGCTATAAACTTCCCATGTAGAACTGCTTTTGTTTCATCCCATAGGTTTTGGGGTGTTGTGTCTCCATTGTCATTTGTTTCTAGGTATTTTTTTATTTCCTCTTTGATTTCTTCAGTGATCAGTTCGTTATTAAGTAGTGTATTGCTTAGCCTCCATGTGTTTGTATTTTTTGCAGATATTTTCCTGTAATTGATATCTAGTCTCATAGCATTGTGGTCAGAAAAGGTACTTGGTACAATTTCAATTTTCATAAATTTACCAAGGCTTGCTTTGTGACCCAAGATATGATCTATCCTGGAGAATGTTCCATGAGCACTTGAGAAAAATGTGTATTCTGTTGTTTTTGGATGGAATGTCCTATAAATATCAATTAAGTTCATCTTGTTTAGTTATCATTTAAAGCTGTGTTTCCTTATTTATTTTCATTTTGGATGATCTGTCCATTGGTGAAAGTGGGGTGTTAAAGTCCTCTACTATGAATGTGTTACTGTCAATTTCTCCTTTTATGGCTGTTAGTATTTGTCTTATGTATTGAGGTGCTCCAATGGTGGGTGCATAAATATTTACAATTGTTATATCTTCTTCTTGGATTGATCCCTTGATCAATATGTAGTGTCCTTCTTTGTCTCTTCTAATAGACTTTATTCTAAAGTCTATTTTGTCTGATATGAGAATTGCTACTCCAGCTTTCTTCTGATTTCCATTTGCATGGAATAACTTTTTCCATCCCCTCACTCTCAGTCTGTATGTTTCTATAGGTCTGAAGTGGGTCTCTTGTAGACAGCATATATATGGGTCTTGTTTTTATATCCATTCAGCCAGTCTGTGTCTTTTGGTGGGAGCATATAATCCATTTACATTTAAGGTAATTATTGATATGTATGTTCCTATTCCCATTTACTTAATTGTTTTGGGTTTGTTATTGTAGGTCTTTTCCTTCTCTTGTGTTTCTTGGCTAGAGAAGATCCTTTAGCATTTGTTGTAAAGCTGGTTTGGTGGTGCTGAACTCTCTTAGCTTTTGCTTGTCTGTAAAGGTTTTAATTTCTCCCTCAAATCTGAATGAGATCCTTGCTGGGTAGAATAATCTTGGTTGCAGGTTTTTCTCCTTTATCACTTTAAATATGTCCTGCCAGTCCCTTCTGGCTTGCAGAGGTTCTGCTCAAAGTTCAGCTGTTAACCTTATGGGGATTCCCTTTTGTGTTATTTGTTGTTTTTCCATGCTGCTTTTAATATTTTTTTTGTAGTTAATTTTTGACAATTTGATTAATATGTGACTTGGAGTGTTTCTCCTTGGATTTATCCTGTATGGGACTCTCTGTGCTTCCTGGACTTGATTAACTATTTCCTTTCCCATACTAGGAAAATTTGTAACTATAATCTCTTCAAATATTTTTTCAGTCCCTTTCTTTTTCTCTTCTTCTTCTGGAACCCCTAAAATTTGAATGTTGGTGCCTTTAATGTTGTCCCAGAGGTCTCTGAGACTGTCCTCAGTTCTTTTCATTCTTTTTTCTTTATTCTGCTCTGCAGTAGTTATTTCCACTAATTTATCTTCCAGGTTGCTTATCCATTCTTCTGCCTCAGTTATTCTGCTATTGATCCCATCTAGAGTATTTTTAATTTCATTTATTGTATTGTTCATCATTGCTTGTTTCATCTTTAGTTCTTGTAGGTCCTTGTTAAATGTTTCTTGCATTTTCTCTATTCTAATTCCAAGATTTTGGATCGTCTTTACTCTCATTATTCTGAATTCTTTTTCAGGTAGACTGCCTCTTTCCTCTTCATTTGTTAGGTCTGGTGGGTTTTTATCTTGCTTCTTCAACTGCTGTGTGTTTTTCTGTCTTTTTCTTACTTTACTTATCTGTCTTTTTCTTACTTTGCTTATCTTACTGTGTTTGTGGTCCCCTTCTTGCAGGCTTCAGGTTCGTAGTTCCCGTTGTTTTTGGTGTCTGTCCCCAGTGGCTAAAGTTGGTTCAGTGGTTTGTGTTGGCTTCCTGGTGGAAGGGACTAGTGCCTGTGTTCTGGTGGATGAGGCTGGATCTTTTCTTTCTGGTGGGCAGGTCCATGTCTGGTGGTGTGTTTTGGGGTGTCTGTGGACTTATTATGATTTTAGGCAGGCTCTCTACTAATGGGTGGGGTTGTGTTCCTGTCTTGCTAGTTGTTTGGCATAGGGTCCAGCACTGTAGCTTTCTGGTCGTTGAGTGAAGCTGGCTGCTGGTGTTGAGATGGAGATCTCTGGGAGATTTTTGCCATTTGATATTATGTGGAGTTGGGAGGTCTCTTGTGGACCAGTGTCCTGAAGTTGACTCTCCCACCTCAGAGCCACAGCACTGACTCCTGGCTGGCGCACCAAGAGCCTTTCTCATCCACTCGGCTCAGAATAAAAGGGAGAAAAAGTAGAAAGAAAGAAAGAAAGAGGATAAAAGAAAGTAAAACAAAGTAAGATAAAAGAAAATAAAGTTATTAAAATAAAAAGTAATTATTAAGAAAAAAAATTTTAAGTAAAAAAACAAACAAACAAACAAAAAACCAGAAGGATAGAACTCTAGGGCAAATTGTGAAAGTAAAGCTATACAGACAAAGTCTCTCACAGAAGCATACACATACACACTCACAAAAAGAGGAAAAGGGGAAAAAATCATAAATCTTGCTCTCAAAGTCCACCTACTCAATTTGGGATGATTCGTTGTCTATTCATGTATTCCACAGATGCAGGGTACATCAAGTTGATTGTGGAGATTTAATCTGCTGCTCCTGAGGCTGCTGGGAGCGATTTCCCTTTCTCTTCTTTGTTCTCACAGCTCCTGGGGCTCAGCTTTGGATTTGGCCCGGCCTCTGCATGTAGGTCGCCGGAGGGCATCTGTTCTTCGCTCAGACAGGACGGGGTTAAAGAAGCCGCTGATTCCGGGGCTCCGGCTCACTCAGGCTGGGGAGAGGGAAGGGTATGGTGTGCGGGGCGAGCCTGCAGCGGCAGAGGCTGGTGTGACGTTGCACCAGCCTGAGGTGTGCCGTGCGTTTTCCCAGGGATGTTGTCACTGGAACCCAGAACCCTGGCAGTGGTGGGCTGCACAGGCTCCCCAGAAGGGAGGTATGGAGAGTGACCTGTGCTCACACACAGCCTTCTTGGTAGAGTCAGCAGCAGCCTTAGTGTCTCATGCCCGTTTCTGGGGTCCGCGCTGTTAGCCGCAGCTTGCGCCCGTCTCTGGAGCTCCTTTAAGCAGCGCTCTTTTTTTTTTGCGGTACGCGGGCCTCTCGCCATTGTGGCCTCTCCCATTGCGGAGCACAGGCTCCGGACACGCAGGCTCAGCGGCCATGGCCCATGGGCCCAGCCGCTCCGTGGCACGTGGGATCCTCCCGGACCGGGGCACAAACCCATGTCCCCTGCATCGGCAGGCGGATTCTCAACCACTGCGCCACCAGGGAAGCCCTAAGCAGCGCTCTTAATTCCCTTTCCTCACGCACCAGGAAACAAAGAGGGAAGAAAAAGTCTCTTGCCTCTTCGGCAGGTCCAGACTTTTCCCCGGACTCCCTCCCTGATAGCCGTGGTGCACTAACCCCTGCAGGCTGTGTTCATGCCGCCAACACCTGTCCTCGCCCTGTGCTTCAACGAAGCCTGAGCCTCAGCTACCAGCCCCGCCCACCCCGTCGGGTGAGCAGACAAGCCTCTCAGGCTGGTGAGTGCCGGTCGGCACTGATCCTCTGTGCGGGAATCTCTCCACTTTACCCTCCACACCCCTGTTTTTGTGCTCCCCACCATGGCTCCGAAGCTTCCCCCCTCCGCCACCTGCAGTCTCCGTCCACGAAGGGGCTTCCTATTATGTGGAAACCTTTCCTCCTTCACAGCTCCCTCCCACTGGTGCAGGTTCCATCCCTATTCTTTTGTCTCTGTTTATTCTTTTTTCTTTTGCCGTACCCAGGTACGTGGGGAATTTCTTGCCTTTTGGAAGGTCTGAGGTCTTCTGCCAGCGTTCAGTAGGTGTTCTGTAGGAGTTGTTCCACGTGTAGATGCACTTCTGATGTATCTGTGGGGAGGAAGGTGATCTCCACATCTTACTCTTCCGTCATCTTCCCACTCTCTCCTAGAATTTATTTATAAATTAATTTTGATAGCACCATCCTGAGGTAAGGACGTATGTATAATGTATAGTGGCATATCTATCTATCTATCTATATCTATATATATATAGATGACACAGGTGTATATATATAACAGTGATATCATAGTTTTCCTGTGTAAGTTAAAAAATCCTTTTTTCTTCTTTTTTTTTCCAGTCTCAAGAATTGGAGATGTTCTAGATAACATAGGAGCTCCTGAAAGCCCTGGTAGAACATTTACATCTCAAGGCACAGGGAGAGAAGAGCAAGTTGTTTTCCTAGAAGGACTTATTCCCTCAAGGTCAGAATTCTGAAAAGATGTGTTTTTCCAGCTGGCTTTCTCTAACTGCATGAAACACTAGCGTTGGATTGTCAAAAGAGCTCCATCTTGGTCATTTTCAGGATGAGTCTTCCTTCAGTTCCCAACAAAGTGAACACTATCAAGTATAAATTCCGTATGTGTTATGGATAAACTCAGCTGATATTCTCATATGTGGCTTTAAATCAGGGAGCTGTTTGGCCTTTGAGGCACAATTTCCCATTATTAATTTGGTAGCCTAATTCAGACATGATATGAACGACTTTCTGAGGACAGTGTGGTGAATGGGATGTGGGCTGCTTCCAAGTCTACCTCCCCAAGGAGTTACCCTTGGGTCAGTTCAACTCTTTTATGTGTCTCATTTCTCCCTACAACAGTCTAAAACCCCTGTGGGTGCTGGGATACAAGATGATCAGTCTCTGTCATGCTCTCTGGAAGAGCAGTACTTACATAATGATTGTAGTGGGGTTAGTCCTCAGATACTTCTGCTAGGTCCTCAGCCCCTGAGGATAATTTGTGGCTTGAAGGAGCAAGTGTCCCTTGTTCTTCAGAGCTGAATAATTCAGCCTCTCATTTCACTAGCAAATAGTTTGATCAGACCATACATCAACTTTTTTTTTTCAATTTAATCCAAATTTAACCAAAAACAGCCAGCTATGTTTCCCTGGGCCTCCCACCCAGATTCCCCTAGGTCCCTTTCTAGGAAGTGCTCAAATAAGATTGTCTTAGGATATCACTTAAACAATGAGATCCAAATATCTAGAAAACTCACTGGAACACCTGAGGAGCACTGAGAAGCCAGTGGGCTCAAAGGGCTCATGCTGGTACCGAGGGCCAGTTTGGGGTAGACTCCAGCTGTCCTATGGTGAGTATCTTTGATATCCTGCCATCTATTCCAGGTAAATATTGACCAAAAAAAAAAATCAATAGCCAATCTAAGAAAGAAATGGAAAATTTTATCTGAGCCAACCTGAGGATTATAACTTGGGAGATAGCCTGAGAGCCTTTCAGAAAGCTCTGAGGACTGTTCTGCCTGTTAGAGTTCAAGGCAGTTATATAAGTTTTTGAAACAAAGGGCTCTACATCGAAGTAACATATTAACAGTTTACATGGTCCAACAAGACAAATAGTCGGTCATTGTGACCCCTTACAACATAGGGAAAGGAATGTTACCTCCTAAGGAGTTAACTTGCTGGCACCAACATGAAATTGCTTTTTTGTTTGTGAGTAGGCATTCCTGTGTCTTCTAAGGGGATTTAGTTAATGTATAATGCAGATGCACAATGCACACTGAAGGGGAGGAGATAGTGGCTCAAATGGAAGGGAAAATTTTATGTTAAAATGTAATGAAGGAAAGTGGGGGGCGGGTGGTGGTGGCATGAACTGGGAGATTGCGATTGACATATATACACTAATGTGTGTAAAATAGATAACTAATCAGAACCCGCTGTATAAAAAATAAATTAAAAAAACAAACAAAAAAATCCCCCCAAACAGAAAAAACAAAACAAACTGTCAGTCAAAAGGAAAGCTTCACTAGTGTCAGCTTAGTCTGAGTGAAGAGAAGACAAGAACCCAAAGTTGAGGTGAGGGTTCTTTTGCCCCTCAAGAGATCTGTCTGGACAAAGGGAGTTCCGGGCAGAGCTCTGGCCCCTGAGGCTTCTGAGGAGCTGCTACCATCATGACAGGCATGGATTTCTGTACATGAGCCCCTTTGGCAAACTGGTGACACCTACAGGACTCTTCTCAGAGTAGTATTTTTAAATGCATCAAATGAAATATGTCAGATTGCAAGGGAGGTTGCTTATATTAAAATAAAGCTATTAGAATATTTTTAAACCTGCAATATGGTAATATAGGTGCTTCTTTAGTAATGCATTAAATAATAAGATCTAGCAGCAGGTCTTATAAGTACCATAATTTTGAAGTAGTTTTGAATGTGAAAGATATTTTGAAATGTCTATAACAACTCCAGCATGATGTGAAAAATCCATGATTTGTATTGGCGACAAAGTCAAGGACATGATAATGTTACTGTGATTTGTTGCTTACATTACAATTGGAAAACATGCAAAGTTTCAGTTAGAGATTAGTGAAAATAAAGATGTAATTTATTCCCATGCAAGTTCACAAACCCTAGATTAGGAAGCCCTTCAATAAATTCTAATAGTACCTGAAAAAAAAAAGTTATGAAAAATGTATGTTCATTTGAATAATGACAATGATGTATTTGAATATAATTTTTATTTTAAATGCAGTCAACGTTGTTGACATAATACTATTTTTTTGGTTTTACTTACTAGAGTCTAGTTTGTGGACTGATTAAGTTTCTATTTTTAGTGTTTAGTATAGGTAATTGATAAATAAACAATGCAATTTACTCCTTTATTCGGGACATTTTCCTTCCCTTTGACTTATTTAATAAATATAAATATAATGAACGTGTTTTTGAAGGGGAATGAGATATAGGAAAGAATACTTGTTAATATGGCTTATGAAAATTTCAAGAGACTGTGGACCCTCTGTCATGGTGCTAACTAACCCTTTTGAAACATTGGGAGTCATAACAAGAAGCAGAAAAGAGAGGACTGACATAACTTATGCCTCTTAAATCAATTATTCCAGTCCTAGTGAACTAGTAATAACAACTCACCATAATGCCACAAACTTATGGCAACTCAGTTGTTTCAAAACAAGTGACATGTGAATTTTATGGGTAATGATTAGATTATATTTTTTTGCTAGGGAAAAGAGAGCCATAAGTGTGCATTTGATAGAATGTAATAGAATATCTTATTTAGGAGATTGCATCTTAGGCTCTTGGTTAGAACAAATGAGACCTATAACAGGTTGCCCTTGGTTCTTCTTGCCTTATATAAATAAATGACATATAAATCCAAGAAAATCAGATTCTTCTATAGACAGTAGTATAAACTTTTTAAAGAACATTGATAGTATATTACCTTAATTATACTAGCTTAATTGATACCATTTTTTACATAGAAAAGTTGAAGTCAAAGCATTTTCTTATATGACATTTTCTGAGAGATAAAGTTACCTTTGAGTTTTAGGCAAATTGAGCTAGAAAATAAGTCCTTACCTCTAAGGAATGATGACTGTTCCTTAGAGATGGGCACCATTATGGTCATAGCTGCTGTTATCTTGAAAACCTTCCATAGTAGTTAGTTAATGGCTGTTCCCTGAGCTTGGCCTTCATCCCTCCTGCCGTTCTCTTGTCCTCCTTAATACTTCTACCAGGACCCCTCACACCACCCTAAGTTCTAGAAAATGGCTAATACCTGTCATCTATGGGGTTTTCAGGTCCCTATGGCTTACATGGATTCTGATTGGTCAGCATGTGCTGAGCTAATTTTTAACATTTTAAATATAATCCTTCCATAAGCCTTTCCTTGGAGCTCAAACTCTAGGTAATATCTTAAGTAATATTCATATTCTTATACAGTCTTTGAGGCAGAGGCTTAATAGTCAAAATAAGAACACATTTTTCCTCTCAATATTTTTATACAGTCTTTGAAGCAAAAGATTACTACTGATATTATCAATTGATCAGAAAGCACTGTGGTAGCATTTTGGTCTTTATTTCAGGTGTTTGAGACCAGTGAAACTTTTAATGAGCTTTCAGGAACTTATATGTTGAGAATTTGATACTTGTGAGAGGAAATAAAAAAGAAAGTAATCTTGTTATGAGGCTTCTGATGACTTCAAAAATTAAACGTGTTCTCTTGTTTATTAAGATCTGAAAAACTGGTTCAACTAAAACACAAGAAAAAGATAAAAGGTTTTTCCTACAGGTAACAGAGTTGATACATACCGTTACTTTTCATATACAGTACCTTATCTGCTCATAATAGTTTCCCCTGATCTTCAACCTTCTCAGGCTATGCCCCTGTTCTGCTCTTATATCAGAGTGTACTTGTTTATCTCCACATATCCCATTGTGTTGTAATTACATAGTTGTTCCTGCCTCTTATTCCTCTATGTATTCCTCCAGGAAAGTGCTGGGCACTCAGAAAATGATCCTTGAATGAGAGGGGGTTGGGAGAAGGAGGGGAAGGGAGAAACACAAAAGAGCAACAATTTCCCCTGAATGTATTAAGTGCTGCTACTTAGCAGCATCTCCTCTAGTGTTTAAGAAACTGTCTTCTATCAGGCTGCCTAGGAGCACCTGCCTCTCCTGTATAATAGGGCCAGGGACTGGAAAGCAGTAGAGGATACAACCAGGTTACAGGTCCAGAAGCAGCATGGGGGCTCTCCCACCTGTGATGGCTGTACTGTCACCACCTCCACCATCATTTTCTCCTTTCCCTTAGAGGATTTAACCCTGGTTTTCACAATGTAAACATGCATTCTAGGACAAACGATTTCTATAGTCAATTACCTTTGAAAAATGTCATATGAGGTAGTCACCTCTTGCAGATTCATTATGCATTGTTCCTTATTAAAAACTCTGAAAAAGTCCTACAGAAAAGAAATCTAGTTGGGTTTGCGTAACCCAGCATTTCCCAAGATTTATTTGAACACAGACGACTTTTATTTCAATAAAGACCTACTTCCATCTCAACAGATGAAATGCTATACAACAGTTTGAGCAGGCAAAACTGACTGAATCCTGGTACTTGGGTAATTTTAGGCAAGTTATGTAACGTTACTCTTCTGAGTCTTCAGTTTCTTCAGTTATAAAATGGAGTAATAGTGCCTTTCCACAGGGTTATTGTGAGAAATAAATGAAATACTGTAGATACACCCCCTTCTCGGACCAGCATTTAGCAAGTACTCAATAAACATGAATCACACACTGTTCCTTCAGATCTGTTCACACCATGCCTTTATTTTCTTGTTCACCTTTTAAGCTGATATTACAGGAATTTTTACCATAATTTAATAGATAAAAATGTTTCTTGTTAAATGCCACATAGTCACTGTCTTTCTGCTTTCTGTCTGGCACAAGAGGGAAACAACTCAGAGGCCTGACTTTTTTTCTAACCATTTTATGCAAAGATGAACTCCACCCCATCCACTTCAGTCTATGGATTTGGTGAACATGAGCATTCATCCTTTAAGCATGACATAAATTTTGTTAAATATGGCATGTTTTCCAGGAATTATTGCCAGTCGTAATGTGTGAGCATAGATTCGTAATACTAGAAATCTGCTTATTGAAAGAAAAAGATACCATGAATAATGAGTGATTTTCCATAAGGTGCTATAAATTTACTCTCAGAAATCATTTTGGTTTATACTTAATTGGTTATAAAGGAAAGTTTGAAATTTTACATCCCTCAGGTTTTTACCATTTTGCCTTTTTCCCTCATAATATATATTACACATGTTTTCTTTCTTGGCATGTCATTAATTGCTAGTGGATCTCACTGAGATAGAATAATAAAATGATAATAAACCACAAAAAACATAATATTTTATTTTGCTGTTGCAAGCATTTAGCAGTCTCTGTGGAGTTCATCCTTTTTAGAACGTGCATAGAGAATGATTTTAATGTTTATGGTGTTCTCCTCTTGAGTTTCAATACCCAAGGTGGTAATTTGATTGTCTGGTTAAATTATAAAGAAGCAAATGCACAATTTAAATGCTAATTTTGCCTTACTAAAATAGAGTGAGAGATTGTTTACTATTTAATATTTTGTTTCAAAATGGAAAACTTTTTACTGAAACATATACAGTCATGCTAATATATTACAAAATAATATTATGACACATAGTACTAAAGATACATAACTCAAGAAATCAGAAGCCTTTGAACCGGCAATGTTAGAAATTTCACAGTAATGCAGTATCACTGGGTTTGCCATATCATCTTAGTATTCTAAACAATGCCAGTATGCTTAGTATTCTTCTTCATTAAATTAGTCTAGAAGTATTTGAAATGTACTTCTGCAGCAGGTTTCCTTAATTGTGTGCTTCAGGCTTAAACTCTCTCCCTCTCCACATTCCCCCACCATGTGTATAAAAATGCAATGTGTAACTGACTTGATGAACTCTTGTGAAAACTGTGAACACATAGACACTTAGATGTTATCAGAGCTATCAACAGTGTCTAATATAATTAATAACTGACCTAGGTAATATCTAAATGGTAGAAATATTAAAATAGTAATCTCTGCACCTTATTTAATTTGTGCTTATTCTTCAGATGTCACTCTAAGCCCATATCCTTCTATAACATTATGGACCATTGGAAGAGTACTTGATTTCTATATGTTTCTGGGCCCTACTCCTAAGAATGTTGTCCAGCAGTACAGAAAGGTGGGCATAATACTGTAATTCATACTCAGGTTTTCATTGTCCTGGGTTTGAGGGAGTGGAGGAATGATTAGCATATCTATGAATCACCAGGCCGTTAGCCTTATAATTTCACTAGTTGTTTCCACATTTTGGCACACTTCTGACTTGACTGCAATTTTATTAAATAAGGGTTTTAAACCCTCTATTTCTTATCAAGGTTCTGTGTTTAACCCTTTGAAGAGAGCCTTGGAATAATTTAGGTACAATTTCCCTGAAATAAAATTATACCTTCTATAAATATTCTAGACTTCTAGATTGAAGATTTTTGTTTGTTTGTTTGTTTTGGTTGTTTTGTTTATTTTTTCCTCTAGTCACAGCCAAATATCACAGTTCTGTAACTTCTGGTCCCTTATGCCCTGTGGCATTTGACACTTCTAAAAGTATTCAACTCCCAGCCACTCAGTTCAGTGGGGTCCATTAGAACTGGGTTTTGAGGAGTCAATGCTTAGAGGAAAACCTCCTGATAGAACAGAACTCATGGAAAATTGTGTAGTAGTGACCTTGGTTTATCATCCATACTCTCCTGTTTTTTCTTTTCTGCCCTCTTCTAGAGCTTTTCTTTCTAGATATAGGTGGAAGTACTTTCTTCTGTCCTCCTCTCCGGTATCTACCAAGTCTTAGGTACACAGTACCAAAGTTACACTGTCAATTTTTTGTTCATCCCTTCCTCAAACTATCATTCTTCAAATGACCTCCTCTGTGTAGGGGGAACTAGTCAAATTCCAAAATTCACAAGGATGTTTGCAGTTGCAAATAAGATGCTTGGTAACTCAAATGAATAACTCTCTAACAAAATAATTTTTGAGTGGATGGGAAAGGTGGAAAACTTGTTTTGGGCCAGGGGAAGGCTTCAGCAGAGCTGTTTAAATAATAATTATTAGAATGCCTTTTGTTATGACTATCACTAAATCTGACCAGTGGGCAATTCAAAAGGTAATGAAAAAAGCCTTTGTTGTGATGATCATGGGAAGAGAAAAGAAACCTTTCCTACCAGGAGATGTCTCAGCTCTCTTAGAGACTGAGGGGTGCTTGATGGAAGTTGCTGAGCCAGGATGGAAACAAGGCCTGCACCAAATTTTGTGGCTTCAAGGGATCCCATAAAGAATTTATCTCTTCTCTTTCCTGAAGTCTAAAGAAGCTTTTACATAGGGTTTATAAAAGATGGGATTAAGAATGAGGACAAGAGGGGACTAAGGGGAGAGTTACTTAAAGCTGAAAGTGATAGCTATCCTCCAGTCTCTTGTGGCTTTCTTATTTCAGTTCTTGCTTCCAGCTGATACTGTAGTGAAGGGTTATGGGATGCGAGTGGTGACCACACCATCTAAAGCCTCTGCCGGGAACAGGTGTGGTTTGATTCTAAAAGCCCTTAAAATAGTTAGCAAAGGTGGTGAAAACAATCAAGCAAAAGTTATCCCCATTTACCTTGTCTCCTGAGCTACCCCTCAATTCCCCAAAGAACTGATCAAAAACTAACAGCTTAAAAGAAATAAATTTTTCTCTTTTATCTTACTTTTATCCTATTGTTAATAATAAAAACTTCCCTTAGCTCACTTAGTATTCTAGGAGGGATTGTGACCTGGCTATATATATCTGTATACCTGGGGTTTCGAATAAGAGTACCAGAGGGCCTGGATTTGAATTCTGTCTACCACTGATGTTCTGTGTGATCTTAGGCAAGTTACTTAACCTCCCTGTATGTCTCATTTTCCTCATGTGTAACATGGGGATAATTATAGTTCCTACTTCATAGGGTTGCTGTGATAATTAAATGTGATAATAAACAAAATGCATGTAAATCTCCCATGAAGCGCTGTTAAACTCCATGCAATGAGCACGTAGGTTATTAGATCTCTGCAGCCTGCTGACTGCTCTTCTTGAATACCACTTGCTAGGCTTTTCAAACAGTATTTCCTGGTTCACTTTTAACCTGTCTGGATTCTTTTTCTTAATCTCTTGACAAACATTTTACTCACCCCATAAATCCTGGTATTCCTCACAGTTCTATCTCTTTTCAGAAGGGATGGTTTTGTAGCAATGACATCCTCCTATGCATGCACTGATGAATTACACGTCCCTATGTCCAGTCCAAAGATTTTCCCAGAACTCAAACATATTTCTTTTCGTCTATTGAAAATGTATACTTCAGGTCGCACAAACATCACAACATATTCTATACAGAATTAATAATCTCTTCTTAAACTTCTTACTTGAACTAAGTCTTGCTGTTGTCATCCTCTAAATTAATGGAATCATCAAGAACGCAACCATCCAAATAAGAAAGTTAAAAGTTACCTTCTTGATCCTTCATTCTCTACAGCCCATAGATTAAATCTGTCCTTTTATTTTTGTCTCCAGAATGCTTCCCTTAATACATTTTCGTCTTTTCTCCTAGGATTGTTATAATAGTTTGGGAACTGGTTTTCCTACTTCCCACTTGGTTTTCCTTCAAACCATTCTTCACACTTTTGCCAGTAGGCTACTTCTAAAATGAAAATCCTATCTTTCACTCAGTATTGTCAAGTAGAAGTAAAATGCAAGAGACACATGTACATTTTTAAAAAATTAGTAGCAAGCAAACACAGGTGAAATTAACTTTAACTATATATTTTATTTTGGCCAATATATCCAAAACATTACCATTTCAACATGTAGTCAGTTAAAAAAGTCCTTGAAGCGGAGATCACCTTCCTCCACACAGACACACCAGAAATATATGTAAACGTGGAACAACTCCTACAGAACACCTACTGAACGATGGCAGAAGACCTCAGACCTCCCAAAAGGCAAGAAAGTCCCCACGTACCTGGGTAGGGCAAAAGAAAAAAGAATAAACAGAGACAAAAGGATAGGGACGGGACCTGCACCAATGGGAGGGAGCTGTGAAGGAGGAAAGGTTTCCACACACTAGCAAGCCCCTTCGCAGGCAGAGACAGCGGGTGGCGGAAGGGGAAAGCTTCGGAGCTGCGAAGGAGAGCGCAGCAACAGGGGTGCAGAGGGCAAAGCGGAAAGATTCCCGCACAGAGGATCGGTGCCGACCAGCACTCACCAGCCCGAGAGGCTTGTCTGCTCACCCGACGGGGTGGGCGGGTCTGGGAGCTGAGGCTCGGGCTTCGGTCGGACCGCAGGGCGAGGACAGGTGTTGGCGGCATGAACACAGCCTGCAGGGGGTTAGTGCACCATGGCTAGGAGGGAGGGAGTTCGGGGAAAAGTTTGGACCTGCCGAAGAGGCAAGAGACTTTTTCTTCCCTCTTTGTTTCCTGGTGCGCAAGGAGAGGGAATTAAGAGCGCTGCTAAAAGGAGCTCCAGAGACGGGAGCGAGCCGCGGCTAACAACGCAGACCCCAGAGACGGGTATGATACACTAAGGCTGCTGCTGCCGCCACCAAGAAGCCTGTGTGTGAGCACAGGTCACTCTCAATACCTCCCTTCCAGGGAGCCTGTGTAGCCCGCCACTGCCAGGGTTCCAGGGACAACTTCCCCGGGAGAACACATGGCGCGTCTCAGGCTGGTGCAACATCATGCCGGCCTCTGCCTCTGCAGGCATGGCCCACACTCCGTACCCTTCCGTCTCCCCGGCCTCAGTGAGCCAGAGTCCCCGAAGCAGCTGCTCCTTTATCCCTGTCCTGTGTGAGCAAAGAACAGATGCCCTCCGGTGACCTACATGCACGGGTGGGGCCAAATCCAAAGCTGAGCCCCTGGGAGCTGTGAGAACAAAGAAGAGAAAGGGAAATCTCTCCCAGCAGCCTCAGAAGCAGCTGATTAAAGCTCCACAATCAACTTGATGTACCCTGCATCTGTGGAATACATGAATAGACAACGAATCATCCCAAATTGAGGAGGTGGACTTTGAGAGCAAGATTTATGATTTTTTCCCCTTTTCCTCTTTTTGTGAGTATGTATGTGTATGCTTCTGTGTAAGATATTGTCTGTATAGCTTTGCTTCCACCATTTGTCTATCCGTTCTATCCACCCATTTTTTTTAATAATTATTTTTTTAATAATTATTTTTTATTTTCATAAGTTTATTATATTTTATCTTATTTTACTTTATTTTACTTTATCTTCTTTCTTTCTTTCCTTCCTTCCCTCCTTTAGACAACAAATCATTCCAAATTGAGGAGATGGGCTTTGAGAGCAAGATTTATGATTTTTTCCCCTTTTCCTCTTTTTGGTGTGTGTATGTGTATGCTTCTGTGTGAGATTTTGTCTGTATAGCTTTGCTTCCACCATTTGTCCTAGGGTTCTAGCCGTCCTTTTTTTTTTTCTTAATAATTATTTTCTATTTTAATAACTTTATTTTATCTTACTTTATTTTATTTTACTTTGTCTTCTTTCTTTCTTTTTTCCTTCCTTCCCTCCTTATTTCCTTCCTTCCACCCTCCCTGCCTCTCTCCCTCCCTCCCTCCTTTCTTTCTTTCTTTCTTTCTACTTCTACTTCTACTAATTCTTTCTTTTGACTTTTTCTCCCTTTTATTCTGAGCCGAGTGGATGAAAGGCACTTGGTGCACCAGAGTCAGTTGTGTGCCTCTGAGGTGTGAGAGCCAACTTCAGCACACTGGTCCACAAGAGACCACTCAGCTCCACATAATATCAAATGGCGAAAATCTCCCAGAGATCTCCATCTCAACACCAGCAGCCAGCTTCACTCAACGACCAGAAAGCTACAGTGCTGGACCCTATGCCAAACAACTAGCAAGACAGGAACACAAACTCCACGCATTAGCAGAGAGGCTGCCTAATATCATAATAAGTCCATAGACATCCCAAAACACACCAACAGACATGGACTACCCCACAAAAAAGACAAGATCCAGCCTCATCCACCAGAACACAGGCACTAGTCCCCTCCACCAGGAAGCCTACACAACCCACTGAACCAACCTTAGCCACTGGGGACAGACACCAAAAACAACAGGAGCTACAAACCTGCAGCCTGCGAAAAGGAGACCCCAAACACATTAAGATAAGCAAAATGAGAAGACAGAAAAAAATACAGCAGTTGAAGAAGCAAGATAAAAACCCACCAGACCTAATAGATGAAGAAGAAAGAGGCAGTCTACCTGAAAAAGAATTCAGAATAATGATAGTAAAGATGATCCAAAATCTTGGAAATAGAATAGAGAAAATGCAAGAAACATTTAACAAGGACCTACAAGAACTAAAGATGAAACAAGCAACGATGAACAACACAATAAATGAAATTAAAAATACTCTAGATGGGATCAATAGCAGAATAACTGAGGCAGAAGAACGGATAAGCAACCTGGACGATAAAATAGTGGAAATAACTACTGCAGAGCAGAATAAAGAAAAAAGAATGAAAAGAACTGAGGACAGTCTCAGAGACCTCTGGGACAACATTAAAGGCACCAACATTCGAATTTTAGGGGTTCCAGAAGAAGAAGAGAAAAAGAAAGGGACTGAGAAAATATTTGAAGAGATTATAGTTGCAAACTTCCCTAATATGGGAAAGGAAATAGTTAATCAAGTCCAGGAAGCACAGAGAGTCCCATACAGGATAAATCCAAGGAGAAACATGCCAAGTCACATATTAATCAAACTGTCAAAAATTAAATACAAAGATAACATATTAAAAACAGCAAGGGAAAAACAACAAATAACACACAAGGGAATCCCTATAAGGTAACAGCTGATCTTTGAGCAGAAACTCTGCAAGCCAAAAAGGACTGGCAGGACATATTTAAAGTGATGAAGGAGAAAAACCTGCAACCAAGATTATTCTACCCAGCAAGGATCTCATTCAGATTTGAGGGAGAAATTAAAACCTTTACAGACAAGCAAAAGCTGAGAGAGTTCAACACCACCAAACCAGCTTTACAACAAATGCTAAAGGAAATTCTCCAGAGAAGAAACACAAGAGAAGGAAAAGACCTACAATAACTAATCCAAAACAATTAAGAAGATGGGAAGAGGAACATACATATCGATAATTACCTTAAATGTAAATGGACTAAATGCTACCACCAAAAGACATAGATTGTCTGAATGGATACAAAAACAAGACCCATATATATGCTGTCTACAAGAGACCCACTTCAGACCTAGAGACACATACAGACTGAAAGTCGGGGATGGAAAAAGATATTCCATACAAATGGAAACTAAAAGAAAGCTGGAGTAGCAATTCTCATATCAGACAATAGACTTTAGAATAAAGACTATTAGAAGAGACAAAGAAGGACACTACATAATGATCAAGGGATCGATCCAAGAAGAAGATATAACAATTGTAAATATTTATGCACCCAACATAGGAGCACCTCAATACATAAGGCAAATACTAACAGCCATAAAATGGGAAATCGACAGTAACACATTCATAGTAGGGGACTTTAACACCCCACTTTCGCCAATGGAGAGATCATCCAAAATGAAAATAAATAAGGAAACACAAGCTTTAAATGATAATTAAGCAAGATGGACTTAATTGATATTTATAGGACATTCCATCCAAAAACAACAGAATACACATTTTTCTCAAGTGCTCATGGAACATTCTCCAGGATAGATCATATCTTGGGTCACAAAGCAAGCCTTGGTAGATTTAAGAAAATTGAAATTGTATGAAGTATCTTTTCCGACCACAATGCTATGAGATGAGATATCAATTACAGGAAAAATTCTGTAAAAAATACAAATGCATGGAAACTAAACAATACACTACTTAATAACGAAGTGATCACTGAAGAAATCAAAGAGGAAATCAAAAAATACCTAGAAACAAATGACAATGGAGACACGATGACCCAAATCCTATGGGATGCAGCAAAAGCAGTTCTAAGAGGGAAGTTTATAGCAATACAATCCTACGTTAAGAAACAGGAAATATCTCGAATAAACAACCTAACTTTGCACCTAAAGCAATTAGAGAAAGAAGAACAAAAAAAACCCCCACAGTTAGTAGAAGGAAAGAAGTCATAAAGATCAGATCAGAAATAAATGAAAAAGAAAGGAAGGAAACAATATCAAAGATCAATAGAACTAAAAGTTGGTTTTTGAGAAGATAAACAAAATTGATAAACCATTAGGCAGACTGATCCAGAAAAAAAGGGAGAAGACTCAAATCAATAGAATTAGAAATGAAAAAGGAGAAGAAACAACTGACACTGCAGAAATACAAAAGATCATGAGAGATTCCTGCGAGCGACCCTATGTGAATAAGATGGACAACCTGGAAGAAATGGACAAATTCTTAGAAATGCACAACATGCCAAGACTGAATCAGGAAGAAATAGAGAAAGTGAACAGACCAATCGCAAGTACTGAAAATGAAACTGTGATTAAAAATCTTCCAACAAACAAAAGCCCAGGACCAGATGGCTTCACAGGCGAATTCTATCAAACATTTAGAGAAGAGCTAACACCTATCCTTCTCAAACTCTTCCAAAATATAGCAGAGGCAGGAACACTCCCAAACTCATTCTACGACGCCACCATCACCCTGATACCAAAACCAGACAAGGATGTCACAAAGAAAGAAAACTACAGGCCAATATCACTGATGAACATAGATGCAAAAATCCTCAACAAAATACTAGCAAACAGAATCCAACTGCACATTAAAAGGATCATACACCATGATCAAGTGCGGTTTATTCCAGGAATGCAAGGATTCTTCAATATACGCAAAACAATCAATGTGATAAACCATATTAACAAATTGAAGGAGAAAAACCATATGATCATCTCAATAGATGCAGAGAAAGCTTTTGACAAAATTCAACACCCATTTATGATGAGAACTCTGCAGAAAGTAGGCATAGAGGGAACTTTCCTCAACATAATAAAGGCCATATATGACAAACCCACAGCCAACATCGTCCTCAATGGTGAAAAACTGAAACCATTTCCACTAAGATCAGGAACAAGACAAGGTTGCCCACTCTCACCACTCTTATTCAACATAGTTCTAGAGGTTTTAGCCACAGCAATCAGAGAAGAAAAGGAAATGAAAGGAATCCAAATTGGAAAAGAAGAAGTAAAGCTGTCACTGTTTGCACATGACATAATACTATACATAGAGAATCCTAAAGATGCTACCAGAAAACTACTAGAGCTAATCAATGAAATTGGTAAAGTTGCAGGATACAAAATTACTGCATAGAAGAATCTTGCATTCCTATACACTAATGATGAAAAATCTGAAAGTGAAATGAAGAAAACATTCTCATTTCCCACTGCAACAAAAAGAATAAAATATCTAGGAATAAACATACCTAAGGAGACAAAGGCCTGTATGCAGAAAATTATATGACACTGATGAAAGCAATTAAAGATGATACAAATAGATAGAGAGATATACCATGTTCTTGGCTTGGAAGAATCAGCATTGTTCAAATGACTCTACTACCCAAAGCAATCTACAGATTCAATGTAATCCCTATCAAACTACCACTGGCATTTTTCACAGAACTAGAACAAAAAATTTCACAATTTGTGTGGAAACACAAAAGACCGTGAATAGCCAAAGCAATCTTGAGAACAAAAAAACAGAGCTGGAGGAATCAGGCTCCATGACTTCAGACTATACTACAAAGCTACATTAATCAAGACAGTATGGTACTGGCATAAAAACAGAAATATAGATAAATGGAACAGGATAGAAAGCCCAGAGATAAACACATGCACATATGGTCACCTTATCTTTGATAAAGGAGGCAGGAATCTACAGTGGAGAAAGGACAACCTCTTCAATAAGTGGTGTGGGAAAACTGGACAGGTACATGTAAAAGTATGATATTAGATCACTCCCTAAAACCGTATACAAAAATTAGCTCAAAATGGATGAAAGACCTAAATATAAGTCCAGAAACTATCAAACTCTTAGAGGAAAACATAGGCAGACCACTCTATGACATAAATCACAGCAAGATCCTTTTTGACCCACTTCCAAGAGAAATGGAAGTAGAAACAAAAATAAACAAATGGGACCTAATGAAACTTCAAAGATTTTGCCCAGCAAATCTAACCATAAACAAGACCAAAAGACAACCCTCAGAATGGGAGAAAATATTTGCAAATGAAGCAACTTACAAAGAATTAATCTCCAAAATTTACAAGCTGCTCATGCTGCTCAATAACAGAAAAACAAAGAACCCAATCCAAAAATGGGCAGAAGACCTAAATAGACATTTCTCCAAAGAAGATATACAGAATGCCAAGAAACACATGAAAGAATGTTCAACATCATTAATCATCAGAGAAATGCAAATCAAAACTACAATGAGATATCATCTCACACCAGTCAGAACGGCCATCATCAAAAAATCTAGAAACAATGAATGCTGGAGAGGGTGTGGAGAAAAGGAACATTCTTGCACTGCTCGTGAGAATGTGCATTGGTACATCCACTATGGAGAACAGTATGGAGGTTCCTTAATAAACTACAAATAGAACTACCATATGACTGAGGAATCCCAGTACTGGGAATATACCCTGAGAAAACCATAATTCAAAAAGTCATGTACCAAAATGTTCATTGCAGCTCTATTTACAATAGCCTGGAAATGGGAACAACCTAAGTGTCCATCATTGGATGAATGGATAAAGAAGATGTGGCACATATATACAATGGAATATTACTCAGCCATAAAAAGAAATGAAATTGAGCTATGTGTAATGAGGTGGATAGACCTAGTGTGTGTCATACAGAGTGAAGTAAGTCAGAAAGAGAAAGACAAATACCGTATGCTAACACATATATATGGAATTTAAGAAAAAAAATGTCATGAAGAACCTAGGGGTAAGACAGGAATAAAGACACAGACCTACTAGAGAATGGACTTGAGGATATGGGGAGAAGGAAGTGTAAGCCGTGACAAAGCAAGAGAGAGGCATGGACATGTATACACTACCAAACGTAAGGTAGATAGCTAGTGGGAAGCAGCCGCATAGCACAGGGAGATCAGCTCCGTGCTTTGTGACCGCCTGGAGGGATAGGGAGGCTGGGAGGGAAGGAGGCACAAGATGGAAGAGATATGGGAACTTATGTATATGTATGACTGATTCACTTTGTTATAAAGCAGAAACTAACACACCATTGTAAAGCTATTATATTCCAATAAAGATGTTAAAAAAAAAGTCCTTGAAATCTGATGTGTATTATTTTATGCTTATAACAAATCTTAATTTGGGCTAGCCACATTTAAAAAGTACATGTGGCTACATGTAGTTAATGTGGCTCTGATACTGATCTGCACAGGACTAAAGGATAAAACACCCAAATTAATTTGCATGGCTTATTAAGACCCTTGATTATCTGCTCCCATCCTCCATCTATAGCATCATCCTATACCAACTTCTTTACAAACTCTGTATTCAAGCCCTACTGAAAATTTTCAAGTCTTACTATGTTGTTAGCATCCATACTGTCTCTTTGCTTGATGAACACCCCATCTCATCTACTCAGTGATCTGCTTGCTCTTTATATCATCTCTGTGGAATCTTTCTACTACTGCTGAAGATCCAGACTCTACATGAGCATGTCCTGGTTCTTATATAATATATAGGGAAGATTTCTTTATCCATTGCCTTCTAGTCCTACAGTGCCAACAGGTCTTCTCTCCAACCCTGTGAAATCAGATATTTTAGAATTTATCCTTGGTTGGCATAAGGAAGAGGCATATTTGAATCAGTTTTTTATTTCCTTGCTTTAATCCATGTTATGAGCAATTTATTTTATTATTTTGGTTATAATTTACAAACCTGCTTTTTTAACATAAACATTCAAAGTCTCATGAAATTATATCATTCATAGTTGTTTTATAATGCCAAAATCCCAACAAAATTAATCTTCAGAAAAGAAGACTAGGTGGAATTTCAATTAATTTGCTAATCATTCTTTATTAGTTTTTCTTTAGCTTTAACACAAATGACTTATAACAAGTCTCTAGTGTAGTGGGACATTTGTAATCTTCATTTGTATTATTAAAAAGAACATTTACATTTTGAAGTAAGCATGCCTTTAGTGAATATTCTGGATTGTTTATAATGAGGTTAAGAAATATTTTTCTGAATATGCTTATTTTTAATTACATACGTACTATGGAAATTTGTTCTGCATGTAACAGTGTCAAATGATACAGAAGTGTAATCCCAAATCCTCCTGCCTTTGGCAGAAACAACCACTTTTGATAGTTCCCCAAATATCCTTTCAAAATTTACACACACATTCATACTTTCCTCCTTCACAAAAAAGAACTATTTTTGTGACAATAAATTTTTAACTTACCTCTGTTTTGGATATCTTTCCATATCAGTTCATATGACTCTACATCATTTTTAACTTTTTTTACGAACAGTTTTAGGTTCACAACAAAATTGAGGGTAAGGTATGAGATTTCTCATATCCCCCCTGCCCCCACATATGCATAGCCTTTCCTGTTATGAACATCTCTGTAGAATGGTATATTTGTCACCAAGGATGAACTTATATTGACACATCATAATCACCCAAAGCCCATAGTTTACCTTAGGGTTCACTCTTGGTGTACGTTCTATGGGTTTGAGCAAATGTACATGCATCATTATAATATCAAAGTATTTTCACTGCCCTAAAATTCCTCTGTGCTTTGTCTGCTTACCCCCTACCCCTCCATTAGCAACCATTGCTCTTGTTATTGTTTCCATAGTTCTGCTTTTTCCAGAATGTTGTATAGTTAGAATCATACATTATTATGTATGTAGACTTTTTTTCTTAGAGTATAATTGCTTTACAATGTTGTGTTAGTTTCTGCTGTACAATGAAGTGAATCAGCTGTATGTATACCTATATTCCCTCCCTCTTGGACCTCCCCCCCGACCCCCCCCACCCCATCCATCTAGGTCATCACAGAGCACCGAGCTGAGCTCCCTGTACTATACAGCAGGTTCCCACTAGCTATCTATTTTACACATGGTATTGTATTTATGTAAAACCTATATTCCCAATTTGTCCTACCCTCCTCTTCCCTCCACATGTCCACATGTCCGTTCTCTATGTCTATACCTCTATTCCTGCCATACAATAGATTCATCTGTACCATTTTTCTAGATTCCATATATATGTGTTAATATACGATATTTGTTTTTCATTTTGTGACTTACTTCACTCTGTATGACTGACTCTAGGTCCATCCATCTGTCTACAAATGACCCAATTTTGTTCATTTTTATTGCTGAGTATTATTCTGTTGTATATATGTACCACATCTTCTTTATCCATTCACCTGTCATTGGACATTTAGGGTGTTTCCATGTCCTGGCTATTGTAAATAGTGCTGCAATGAATATTAGGGTACATGTGTCCTTTTGAGTTATGGTTTTCCAGGATATATGCCCAGTAGTGAGATTGCTAGGTGATATGGTAGTTCTATTTTTAGTTCTTTAAAGAACCTCCATACTGTTCTCCATAGTGGCTGAATCAATTTACATTCCCACCAACAGTGCAAGAGGGTTCCCTTTTCTCCACACCCTCTCCAGCATTTATTGTTTGTAGGTTTTTTATGATGGCCATTCTGACCGGTGTGAGGTTATACCTCATTGTAGTTTTGATTTGCGTTTCTCTAATAATTAGTGATGTTGAGCATCTTTTCATGTGCCTCTTGGCCATCTGTATGTCTTCTTTGGTGAAATGTCTATTTAGGTCTTCTGCCCATTTTTTAATTGGGTTCCTGGTTTTTCTTGACATTGAATTCCATGAACTGTTTGTATAGTTTGGAGATTAATGAACAGAAGTCTCTTGCATTCCTATACACTGACAATGAAAAATCAGAAAGAGAAGTTAAGGAAACAATCCCATTTACCATCACAACACAAGAAATGAAATACCTAGGAATAAACTTACCTAAGGAGGCAAAAGACTTATACTCACAAAACTATAAAACACTGATGAAAGAAATCAAAGATCACATAAACAGATGGAGAAATATACCATGTTCTTGGATTGGAAGAATCAATATTGTGAAAATGATTATACTACCCAAAGCAATGTATATATTCAATGCAATCCCAATCAAACTACCAATGGCATTCTTCACAGAATTAGAACCAAAAATTTCACAATTTGTATGGAAACACAAAAGACATTGAATAGCCAAAGCATTCTTGAGAAAGAAACATGGAGCTGGAGGAGTCAGGCTCCCTGACTTCAAACTATATTTCAAAGTTACAGTAATCAAGACAGTACAGTACTGGCACAAAAACAGAAAGATAGATCAATGGAACAGGATAGAAAGCCCAGAGAAAAGCCATGCACATATGGTCACCTAATTTATAGCAAAGGAGGCAGGAAAATACAAAGGAGAAAAGACAACCTCTTCAATAAGTGGTGCTAAGAAAACTGGACCACTACATGTAAAAGAATGAAAGTAGAACACTCCCTAACACCATAAACAAAAATAAACTCAAAATGGATTAAAGACCTTAATGTAAGACCAAACATTATAAGAATCTTAGAGCAAAACATAAGAAAAACACTCTTTGACATAAACAACAGCAAGTCTTTTTTGACCCACCTCCTAGAGTAATGAAAATAAATAAATAAACAAATGGACCCTAATTAAACTTAAAAGTTTTGCACAGCAAAGGAAATCATAAACAAGATGAATAGCTTTTTCAAATTGATTTCTTTCACTTGGTAATAACTTTTCAAGATTCCTTCATGTCTTTTCATGACTTGATAGCTTATTTCTTTTTATCACTGAATAATAATGCATTACCTTGTTGTACCACAGTTTATTTATCCATTCATCCACTGAAGGCTGTTTTGGTGGTTTCCAAGGTTTTACAATTATGAATAAAGTTGTTATAAATATCTACGTGCAGATTTTTGTGTGGACATAAGTTTTCAACTCCTTTGGGTAAATACCAAAATGCACATTTGCTGGATCATATGGTAAGAGTATGTTTAGTTCTGTAAAAAACTGCCAAACTGTCTTCCAAAGTAGCTGTACCATTTTGCATTCTCACTAGCAATGAATGATATTTCCTGTCCTTCACATCTTGTCAATATTTGCTTTTGCCAGTGTTCCAGATTTTGGGACATTCTAATAGGTGTATAATGATATCTTATCATTTTAATTGACATTTCCCTAATGACATATAATGTGGAACATTTTTTCAGATTCTTATGTACCATCTATATATCTTTTTTTGGTGAGGCATCTGTTAAGGTATTTGGATCATTTTTAAATTGGGTTGTTTATTTTCTTGTTGTTGAGTTTTAAGAGTTCTCTGTATATTTTGGATAACAGTACTTTAATAGATGTGTCTTTGCAAATATTTTCTCCCAGTCTTGAATTGTCTTTAGCCAAGCAGAAGTTTCTAATTTTAATGAAGTCCAGCTTATCAATTCTTTCTTTCATGAATTTTGTCTTTGGTGTTTTAACCATTATTCTTTTTTAAAGCTGAATTGATTGACATTTAAATTCATTTCAATGTTTCATTATCACAGAGAATGTAGCAACAAACATTCTTGTTCAGATGTCTTTGGACACATGTATGCTTCTGTAGGGTACATTATTATAGGTTAAATGAGTGAGTCAAGAATATACTTATTTAAAATTTTGATAGATATTGCTAATATTCTTCCTCTGAAAAAGGACTACCAATTTCCACTTTCATCTGGAGTATAAAGGATAGGAATCAGACTTTATGAAACTGTAATTTGTTAGTGGCAAGAGAAGTGGGTCAGGCATCAGAGGAACTGGTTCTTATTCCCCTTTCTGATACTCTAAGTAGCTCTGTGACATGACATGGATCACTTAGCTTTCCTGTCTCACTGGATCCTTAACATGTACCTCTTAAAATGCTAGTAGATGCAATTTCTAGCTTTGGCTTTCAAGCATATAGTAGACTTCAACATGCTTAATATATAGTTTATGAAGACTGCCTTTCTAAATCAGTCTGATACATTTCCTGCTTGCCTAAATTTTTCTAGAATGGAGCTAAATGCAGGGAAAAGCTAAGACCTCCAAGAGCTACTCAGATTCTCAGAAGCTAGCACTGCATTTGGTGCTTGGCTACCTAAATGCTTTTTTGGTTCAGAGAACTGCTTTTCTAAGTGTCTAAGGCCAGGAGTGATTCCCGGCAGGCAGCAGACTCAGAAAAGGAGGAACAGGGGTCAATGTGGCACAAGTACACTTGACAAACATTCTGGGAGAAAATTCTGTGTTGCCAGACTAACCTGTTTCTCAGTATTCACAGGTGGAGATTTTCCATAATAAAAAGGTTTATTTCCCACACTTATGCCCACAGGATTCAACCAGTGACTTAAGTTAACACTGTCTTTTACCAGTGTTATTATTACCATTGTAAATGTTTGTCTGCCTGAAATACAATGGTACTGTGAGGTGATGGAGATAAAATTAACTGTTTATGTGTACATGATACCAGTTTTGCTGGAAAGTGACACAGTGATTAGAATGTCAATTGTAACTCTTTTCTTTCTCCATTTCAGGTACTCATTTCAAAGGGGAAAAAAATTAAAGAATATTCAAACCAGAATTCTGAAACTGAGAGAAAGATTGCTAAGTGATGTCAGTCTGTGGTAGGTATTTTCCAGGCCACTGACTTGTCAATGTTAATGTTCACTGTATTCACCTGGTTTTGAAAAAGATTGATGTGAGGTGAGGGACTCCCAGAGATTCTGATTTAATTGACCTTGGAAATGGCCTGATATCATAAGTTTTATAAAGAGAGCCATTGGGTCTTATGCCACTCAATATGACAGTCACCAGTCTCATGTGGCACTGAACACTGAAAATGTGTCCAGATTGAATTGAGACATGCTTGAAGACTTAGTACCAAAAATGTAATATTAGTAACTAGTACATTATTAATATTATATTCTAATAATATTTCATGCTAATTTAATACTAGTAACACTATTATTATTGTTATATTAATTAATATTTATAATTAATGTGTTAATAGTAATAAAATACTACTTTATATGGATTTCATGTTGAAATGATAGTATTTTGGATATTAAATAAATATATTACTAAAATTAAATTAACCTGTTTTTTTCTTTTAAAAATGTGGTACTAGAAAATATGAAATTATATATGTGGCTTAAGGGAAGGGATTAGGATAGTGGAGTAGGAAGATCCTGAGCTCATCTCCTCTCATGAGTACATCAAAATTACATATACTTGCAGAGCAACTATCTTGGAGAATGGCCCGAAGAATAGTAGAAAAGATTTTCCACAACTAAAGATATAGAGAAGTCACAGTGACATGGGTAAAAGGGGTGCAGATGCAGTCTAGTCAGGACCCATACCCTGATTGGTGATCCACAAGCAAGAAGGATATCACAGCTGAGAAGGGGTATGAGCCCCACATCAGGTCTCCAGCCCAGGGACCCTACAACAGGATGAACCTCCAAAACATCTGGCTTTGGAAACCAAAGGGCTTGTGTTCAGGAGAGCTGTAGGAAACTGAGATTCCACTCCTAAAGGGCATGCACAAAATCACACATGTTCTAAGACCCATCACAGAGACAGTAGTTTGAAATGTGCCTGGGTCACAACCACTTGCTGATCAGAAGGCAGCTGATAATCCCTTGGGAAATGAGATAATGTCAGGAAGCATTTTTGTGATCTTGTTCTACCAAGCTGACACTGGAGCTGGCAGGCACAATTTTAGAATCCTCCCTCTAGACTCTTAGTGCTGGGGGCCTAACCAACCCATCAGCATGGCTTCAGGAGTTATATACATTGCCACGCCTTGCAAACAGCAAACCAAGAATCTTGCCCCACCCACTGGTAAACCCACAGAAACTGCATGAAGCAGGGTGTCACAGCCAGTTGGGCCAGGGTCCAGCCCTGCTTACTATCACATAGTTGGTCCACCACAACAGATGGGTGCATGCAGTACACATAGGGGACATCCCTGGAGCATCTAGCTCTGATGGCCAGAGGGGACTCTGATCTTGGCCCCATAGGACTCTTCCCAAATAAGGTCACTTCTCCAAGATGGAGAGACCTAACAGACCTACTTAATCTATAGAAATAAACACAGTGAATTATGTAAACTGAGGAGATGAGTAATATGTTTCAAATGAAAGAACAAAAGTTCATAAAAAAGAACTAAGCAAAATGGAGATAGGCAATCTACCTAATAAAGAGTTGAAGATAATGATCATAAAGATGCACAACAAACTCAGGAGAAGAATGAATGAACACAGTGAGAACATCAAAAAAGACTTCAAATATATAAAAAAGAAGCAATCAGAGCTAAAGAATATAATAACTGAAATTTAAGAAATACACTAAATGTAATCAACTGTAGATTAAGTGATACAGAGGAATGGATTAACAATCTGAAAGACACAGAAATGGAAATCATCCAGCTGAAAAGAAAAAAAAGAAAAAATAATTTTAAAAATATGAAGATAGTTTAATGGACTTCTGAGACAACATCAAATGTACTAACATTCTCAATTGTAGGGTTCCCAAAAAGAGAAGAGAGAGAGAAAGAGGCAGAGAACTCATTTAAAGAAATAATAGCTGAAAATTTCCCTATCCTGGAGAAGAAAACAGACATGCAGGTCCAGAAAGCACAGAGAGTCCCTGGCAAGATGGACCCAGAGGTCCACTGAGACATTATAATTAAAATGGTAAATATTAAAGATAAAGAGAAAATCTTAAAAGCACAGAAGAAAACCAATTAGTCATGTACAAGAAAATTTCCATAAGACTATAAGCTGACTTTTCAACAGAAACTTTACAGGCTAGAAGAGAGTGGCATAATATATTCAAAGTGATAGAAGGAAGAAACCTACAACAAATAATACTCTACCCAGCACAGTTATCATTCAGAATTGAAGGAGAAATAAAGAGTTTTACAGACAAGCAAAACTAAAATAGTTTATCACCACTACACTAGACTTACAATAAATATTAAAGGGATTTCTCAAAGTTCTAAAGAAAGTCCACAAATAGAATTTTTTTTTCCCACACTGTGCAGTTTGCAGAATCTTAGTTCCCCAATCAGGGATTGAACACGGGCCCTGTGAGTGAAAGCACTGAGTCCTAACCACTGGACCACCAGAGAATTCCTTAGAAATTTTAAAAGTATGTCAGGGGCTTCCCTGGTGGCACGGTGGTTGAGAGCCCACCTGCCTATGCAGGGGACACAGGTTCATGCCCCGGTCCGGGAGGATCCCACATGCCGTGGAGCAGCTGGGCCTGTGAGCCATGGCTGCTGAGCCTGTGCATCCGGAGCCTGTGCTCCACAACAGGAGAGGCCTCAACAGTGAGAGGCCTGCATACTGCAAAAAAAAAAAAAATAGTATGTCAGAAAAAAATGTCACTGGTAAAGGCAATCATATAGTAAAGGTACTGGATCAACCACTTATAAAGCTAGCAGGAAGGCTAAAAGACAAAAGTAGTAAAATCATCTATATCTACAACAAGTAGTTAAGGGACACAGACCAAAAAATGATGTCAAATATGATGTAAAAAACTGGGAGGAGGGAGTAAAAATGTAGGGCTGTTAGAATTTGTTCAAACTAAAGAGATCATCAACATAAATTAGACACATATACATAAGTTGTTATATACATAGCTTGTAATATATGAACTTCATGGTGACCAAAAAAAAAAAAAAATCCCACCATAATAGATAGACACAAAAAAGAGAAAAAAATCTAACTGTGATGTAAAGATAGTCATCAAATCACAAGGGAAGAGAGCAAGAGAGGAAGAAAGGAACAGAGAAGAGCTACAAAAACAACCAGAAAACAATTAACAAGCTGACAATAAGTGCATACCTATCAATTATTACCTTAAATGTAAATGGACTAAATATTCCAACCAAAAGACAGACTGGCTGAATAGATACAAAATAAATACCTGTATATGTGCTGCTTACAAGAGACTCACTTCAGATCTAGAGACACACATGGACTGAAAGTGAAGGGATGGAAAAAGGTATTCCATGCAATGGAAATGAAAAGAAAGCTGAAGTAGCAATACTTATATCAGACAAAATACACTTTGAAACAAAGACTGTAACAGGAGACAAATGAGGACATGGCATAAAGGTGAAGAGATCAATAAAACAAGATTACATAACACTTGTAAATATACATGTACCCAACATAGGAGCACCTAAATACATAAAGCAAATATTTACAGACATAAAGAGAGAAATTAAAAGTAGTACAACAATAGTATGGAACTTTAACACCCCACTTACATCAATGAACAGATCATCCAGATAGAAAATAAAATGAGGAAACTCTGGCTGTAAATGACACATTAGTCAGATAGACTTAATAGATATACATAGAACATTCATCCAAAGGTAGCAGACAACACATTCTTTTTAAGTGTACATGAAACTGTCTCTAGGATAGATCACATTCCAGCCACACAAGTCTCAATAAATTTAATAATGTTGAAACCACGTCAAGTGTCTTTTCTGAACATAACACTGTAAGAAATACTAGAATCAACTCAAAGAAAAAAAAAACCCCACAAAAACATGGAGTCTAAAAAAATGCTACTAATCAAGCAATGGGTCACTGAATAAATCAAAGAGGAAATAAAAAAGTACCCAGATCAAGTGAAAATGTAAATTCAAATTCTATGGGAAGCAGAAAAAGCTGTTCTAAGAAGGAAGTTTATAGTGATAGAAGCCTAACTCAGGAAACAAGAAAAATAAGCAATCGAACTTTACACCTAAATGAACTAGAAAAAAGAAACAAAACCCAAAGTTAGCAGAAGAAAGGAAACAGTAAAAATTATATGGGAAATAAATGAAACAGAGACTAAAAGCAATAGAAAATATCAATGAAGCTAATCTTTAAAAAGATAAACCAAATTGATAAACATTTAGCCAGATTCATCAAGAAAAAGAGAGATCCCAAATAAATAAAATCAGAAATAAAAGAGAAGAAGCTACAAAGGACATGACAGAAATACAAAGGATCATAAGAGAGCACTACAAACAATACTCCAATAAAATGGACAACCTAGAAGAAATGGAAAATTCCTGGGAATGTACAATCTCCTGAGACTGAATCAGGAAGAAGTAGAAAATATGAACAGAATTGGGGTAGGGGAGGGTTGGGAGGGATAAATTAGTAGTTTGGGATTAGCAGATACAAACTACTATGTATAAAATAGATAAAAACAACAAGATCCTACTGTATAACACAGGAAACTATATTCAATATTTCATAATAAACTATAATGAAAAAATATGCAAAAGAATATATATATATATATTCACACATATCATTTTGCTGTACACAAGGAACTAAAACAACATTGTAAATTAACTACACTTCAATAAAAAAAGAAAATATGAAAAGACAAATTACTAGTAATAATTGAATCAATAATCAAGAAATTTCCAACAAACGAAAGTCCAGGATTTGATGACTTCACAGGTGAATTCTACCAACCATTTAAAGAAGAGCTAACACTTATCTTTTTCAAATTACTCCAAAAAAATTTCAGAGGAGGCAACTCTTCCAAATGCATTCTATGAGGTCAAAATCACTCTGATATCAAAACCAGACAAAAGCACCACAAAAAAGAAAATAAAATTACAAGCTAATATTCCTGATGAACATAGGTGCAAAAATCCTCAACAAAGTATTAGCAAGTCAAAATCAACACTACATTAAAAGGATCATACACCATGATCAAGTGGTATTTACCCACTGATGCAAAGATAGTTCAATATTAGCAAATCGATCAATGAGATACACCACCTTAAGAATACAAAGGGAAAAAAATCACATGATCATCTCAATGGTGTCAGAAAAAGATTTTTTTTGACAAAATTCAACATCCATTTATGATTAAAATTCTCAAGAAAGTGGGCCTAGAGGAAACATATTTCAACATAATAAAGGCCATATAAGACAAACTTACAGTGAATGTCATACTCAATTATGAAAAGCTCAGAGGATTTTCTCTAAGATCAGAAACAAGACAAGGATGACACTTTTATTCAACAAAAAGAAATAAAAGGTCCAAAGTGGAAAGGAAGAAGTAAACTGTCACTCTTTGCAGATGACATAATTCAATATGAAGAAAACTCTAAAGACTCCACCAAAAAACTATCAGAACTAATAAATGAATACAGTACATTTGCAGGATACAAAGTTGACATACAGAAATCTGTTGCATTTCTATACACTAATAATAATCTACCAAAAAGAGAAATTAAGAAAACTATCACATTTACAATTGCATCAAAAAGAATAAAAAACCTAGGAGTAAATTGAACCAAGGAAATGAGTGATCTGTGCTCTAAAAACTATGAGACATTGGTGAAAGAAATTGAAGAAGACACAAATCAGTGGAAGATATACTGTGCTCATGGATTGGAAGAAATTGTGAAGATGTATATACTACTCAAGGTAATCTACAGACTCAATGCAACTCCTATCAAAATACCAGTGGTATTTACCAGAGGCTAGAACAAATAATCCTAAAATTTGTATGGAAACACAAAGGACCCTGAATAGTCACAGCAATCTTGAGAAAGATGGACAAAATTGGAGGCATCATGTTTCCTGATTTCAAACTATACTACAAAGCTATGTTAATCAAAATAGTACAGTACTGGCACAAAAACAGACATAGACAAATAAAGCAGAATAGAGAGCCCCCAAATAAAACCACACTTATATGGTCAGTTAATTTATGACAAAGAAGGCGAGGATACACAATGAGGAAAAGACAGCCTCTTCAATAAATGGTGTTGGAAAAACTGAATAGCTACATGCACAAGAATGAAACTGAACCACTTTCTTACACCTTATACAAAAATAAACTCAAAATGGATTAAATTTAAGACCTGAAACCATAACCCTCCTAGAAGAAAACATATATAATATGCTCTTTGATGTCACTTTCAGCTATATTTTTGGATATGTCTCCTCAGACAATGGAAACAAGCAAAAATAAACAAATGAGAATACATAAAATGAAAACATTTTTGCACAGTGAAGGAAAACATCAACAAAAAAAGGCAACTTACTGAATGCAAGAAAATACTTGCAAATGATATATGTGATAAGGAGTTAATATCCAATATATGTAAAAAACTCATACAACTCAACATCGAAAAACAAATAATCCAATTTAAAAATGGGCAGACATTTATCTGAATAGACATTTTTCCAAAGAACACATACAGAAGGCCAACAGAAACATGAAAAAATGCTCAAAAATCACAAATTATCAGGAAAATGCAAATAAAAACCACAACAAGATATCACTTCACACTTGTCAGAATGGCTGTCATCAAAAAGACGAATAACAAATGTTGGCAAGGATGTGGAGAAAAAGAATCCTCATGCATTGTTGGTGAGAATGTAAATTGGTACAACCACTATTGTAAACAGTATGATTTCATAACAGTAGAATTACCATACATTCTATCAATTCCAATTCTGGGTATTTAACTAAAGAAAACAAAACCACCAATTCAAAAAGATATATGTATCCCTATGTTCATGCCAGCACTATTTATAATAGCCAAGATTTGGAAGCCACCTAGTGTTCATCAAGGGATAAATGGATAAAGAATATGTGGTATATATATACCACATTGTATATATATATACACAATGGAATACTTCTCAGCCACAAAGAAGAAGGAAATCTTGTCATTTGTGACAAAATGGATAGATCTAGAGGGTATTAAGCTAAGTGAAATAAGACAGAAACAGATTTCACTTATATGTGGAATATAAAAAATAAAATGAATAAAACAAAAAGAAAACAGACTCTTAGATATAAAGAACAAACTGGTGTTGGCCAGAGGTGAGGTGGTTGTGGGTGGGGAAAAATAAAGAAGATTAAGAGGTGCAAACTTCCAGTTATAATATAAGTAAATCACAGGGATGTAATAATATACAGCATAAGGAATATGGCCAACAATAATGTAATAACTTTGTAAGGGGACAAATGGTTACTAGAATTACTGTGGTGATTATTTCATAATGTATTGAGAATGTTGAATGACTATGTTGTACATCTAAAACTAACATAATATCATACATCAACTATACTTCCAAAAATGAACAAGGAATGGAAAAAATTACATATGTGGCTTATATTTGTGGCTTGCATTATGTTTCTATTGGTTAATGTTGTGTGCATCAGTTTGGGCAAGAAATCTGATGCTGCCAGTGCAGCATCAGGGAAATCCAGGATACTTAGGATGGAGGGGTAACTTCTACTTTAGGGTGGGGCAATTTTCATTTCTCTTGACTACAGGATTTTTTTTCCCATAATATAGAGTCAGGCTTTTGGAAGCATAATTTTCAACCTAATTATCATCTGTTACCTCATTTTTTCTTTGTTGTAATGTTAAGGTAAATTCATCAAAATTTTGCCTGTTTTCCAAAGTAAGTTTAAAAATTGCTAAGAAAAATATTTATTCGAACAGAGTCCTCTACTATGCCTAATGCACTCTATGAAATCACTGACTTCTTCTGTGGAGAATGTAATAAGTGTGGAAAGAAATTCACTGAGCTGTCCAAAGGGAAATAAAATCATGTGACTAAATCCCAGGATAACATACAGCCTCTTTTTTTAAAATAAATTAATTTATTTAATTTATCTGTTTATTTATTTGGTTGCTTTGCGTCTTAGCTGTGGCAGGTGAGTTCCTTAGTTGAGGCTCATGGGCTCCTTAGTTGTGGCTTGAGAGCTCCTCTGTTGTGGTAAGTGAACTCATATTTGCAGCATGCATGTGGGATCTAGCTCTTGAACCAGGGATCAAACCCGGGCCCCCTGCACTGGCAGTACAGAGTCCCAAACACTGTGCCAACAGGGAAGACGAATACAGCCTGTTTTTTACAAAAATTTTTATACAAAGGGAGAATTTGAGAGGCATAACAGCAGTCAATATCTAAGCAATTTGCTAGGAATTTTAAACTCACCATTTTTCTCACTAATCGGTCCTACTTCCTAGCAGTAGGAAAGCCAGAAAGCAAAATTTCCTAAGAACAAGTTTACGGAGAAAAAGGATTTATCCAAAATATATATGGCAAGGATATCAGTGAATGAACTCCACCTTTTATTAGATAATTAGTGAATTACTTTAAAATATTTGACATTTGAAATTTAAAAAATTTTAATCTTAATTACTTTAAGGCTTTGCTAATCTGTTCCTTCTCAGATATATTCTGAAAGATGTATGTGAAAAAATGTGTAAATTCTCTGCTCTTTACATTAAAGTTTTGCTCTGATTTCCTCTTCCTTAGATATCTCTTTAAAATGGAAATTCAGAAAAGGGAAAAAAGCAGATAGTTTGGGAGGAGAATTTACACTACTATCTTTTTTTAAAAACATATTTATTGGCGTATAATTGCTTTACAAGACTGTGTTAGTTTCTGCTGTGTAACAAAGTGAATCAGCTATATGTATGCATATATCCCCATATCACCTCCCTCTTGCTTTGCATCTCCCTCCCACTCTCCCTATCTCACCCCTCCAGGTGGTCACAAAACACCGAGCTGATCTCCCTGTGCTATGCAGCTGCTTCCCACTAGCTATCAATTTTACATTTGGTAGTGTATATATGTCAATGCTACTCTCTCACTTTGTCACAGCTTACCCTTCCGCCTCATGTGTCTTCAACTCCATTCTGTACACCTGCGTCTTTATTCCTGTCCTGCCCCTAGGTTCAACAGAAACATTTATTTTTTTACTCCATATATATGTGTTAGCATACGGTATTTGTTTTACTCTTTCTATTTCACTCTGTATGACATACTCTAGATTCATCCACCTCAATACAAATAACTCAATCTCATTTCTTTTTATGGCTGAGCAACATTCCATTGTAAATGTGTGCCACACCTTCTTCATCCATTCATCTTTTGATGGACACTTAGGATGCTTCTATGTCCTGGCTAATGTAAATATTGCTGCAGTGAACATTGTGGTACATGACTCTTTTTTTTTTTTTCGGTACGTGGGCCTCTCACTGTTGTGGCCTCTCTCATTGCAGAGCACAGGCTCCAGATGCACAGGCTCAGCGGCCATGGCTCACGGGCCCAGCCGCTCCGTGGCATGTGAGATCTTCCTGGACCAGGGCTCGAACCCATGTCCCCTGCATTGGCAGGCAGATTCTCAACCACAGCACCACCAGGGAAGCCCTACATGACTCTTTTTGAATTATGGTTTTTTCAGGGTATATGCCCAGTAGTGGGATTGCTGGGTCATATGATAGTTCTATTTTTATCCTTGTAAGGAACCTCCATACTGTTCTCCATACTGGCTGTATCAATTTACATTCCCATCAACAGTGCAAGAGGTTTTGCTTTTCCCCACTACTCTTTCCAGCATTTATTGTTCATAGACCTTTTGTTGATGGCCATTCTGAATGGTGTGAGGTCATACCGCATTGTAATTTTGATTTGCTTTTCTCTAATGATTAGTGATGTTGAGCATCTTTTCATGTGTTTGTTGGTAATCTGTATATCTTCTTTGGAGAAATGTCTATTTAGGTCTTATGTCCATTTTTGGATTTGATTTTTTGATATTGAGCTACATGTGCTGCTTGTATATTTTGGAGATAATCCTTTGTCCATTGATTCATTTCCAAATTTATGGTTTCCTTTGCTGTGAAAAAACTTTTAAGTTTCATTAGGTCCCACTTGTTTATTATTGTTTTTGTTTCCATTTCTCTAGGAGGTGGGTCAAAAAGGATCTTGCTGTGATTTATGTCATAGAGTGTTCTGCCTATGTTTTCTTCTAAGAGTTTGATAGTGTCTGGCCTTACATTTAGGCCTTTAACCCATTTCGAGTTTATTTTTATATATGGTGTTAGGGAGTGTTCTAAATTCATTCTTTTACCCATAGCTGTCCAGTTTTCCCAGCACCACTTATTGAAGAGGATGTCTTTTGTCCATTGTATATTCTTGCCTTCTTTATCAAAGATAAGGTGACCATATGTGTGTGGGTTTATCTCTGGGCTTTCTATCCTGTTCCATTGATCTATATTTATGTCTTTGTGCCAGTACCATACTGTCTTGATTACTGTAGCTTTGTAGTATAGTCTGAAGTCAGGGAGCCTGATTCCTCCAACTGCATTGTTCTTTCTCAAGATTGCTTTGGCTATTCGGGGTCTTTTGTGTTTCCATACAAATTGTGAAATTTTTTCTTCCAGTTCTGTGAAAAATGCCAGTGGTAGTTTGTTAGAGATTGCATTGAAACTGTGGATTGCTTTGGATAGTATAGCCGTATTCACAGTGTTGATTCTTCCCATCCAAGAGCATGGTATAACTCTCCAACTGTTTGTTTCATCTTTAATTTCTTTCATCAGTGTCTTATAGTTTTCTTCATACATGTCTTTGGTCTCCTTAGGTAAGTTTATTCCTAGGTTTTTTATTCTTTCTTTTGCAATGGTAAATGGGAGAGTTTCCTTAATTTCTCTTTCAAATTTTTCATCATTAGTGTATAGAAATGCAAGAGACTTCTGTGCATTAATTTTGTATCCTGCTACATTACCAGATTCATTGATTAACTCTAATAGATTTCTGGCAGCATCTTTAGGAGTCTCTATGTATAGTATCACGTCATCTGCAAACAGTGACTGTTTTATGTCTTCTCTTCCAATTTGGATTCCCTTTATTTCTTTTTTCTTCTCTGAGTGCTGTGGCTAAAACTTCCAAAACTGTGTTGAGTAATAGTGGTGAGGGTGGGCAACCTTGTCTTGTTCCATATCTTAGAGCAAATGGTTTCAGGTTTTCACCATTGAGAATGAGTTGGCTGTTGGTTTGTCATAAATAGCCTTTTTTATGTTGAGGTAAGTTCCCTCTATGCTTACTTTCTGCAGAGTTTTTATCATAAATGGGTGCTGAATTTTGTTGAAAGCTTTTTCTTCATCTACTGAGATGATCATATGGTTTGTATCCTTCAATTTGTTAATATGGTTTATCACATTGATTGATTTGCATATATTGAAGAATCCTTGCATTCCTAGGGTAAACCCCACCTGATCGTGGTGTAGATCCTTTTAATGTGCTGTCAGATTCTATTTGTTAGTATTTTGTTGAGGATTTTTGCATCTATATTCATCAGTGATATTGGCCTGTAGTATTCTTTTTTTGTGACATCTTTGTCTGGGTTGATATCAGGGTGATGGTGGCCTCATAGAATGAGTTTGGGAGTGTTCCTCCCTTTGTTATATTTTAGAAGACTTTGAGAAGGATAGGTGTTAGCTCTTCTCTAAATGTTTGATATAATTCGCCTTTGAAGCCATCTGGTCCTGGGCTTTTGTTTGTTGGAAGAATTTTAATCACAGTGTAAATTTCAGTGCTTGTGTTTGTCTGTTTATTTTTTCTATTTCTTCCTGGTTCAGTCTCAGAAGGTTGTGGTTTTCTAAGACTGTCCATTTCTTCCAGGTTGTCCATTTTATTGGCATATAGTTGCTTGTAATAATCTCTCATGATCCTTTGTTTCTCTGCAGTGTCAGAAAGTTCTCATTTTTCATTTCTAATTCTGTTGATTTGAGTCTTCTCCCCTTCCTTCTTGATGAGTCTGGCTAATGGTTTATCAATTTTGTTTATCTTCTCAGAGAACCAGCTTTTAGTTTTATTGATCTTTGTTATTGTTTTCTTTACTTCTTTTTATTTCTTTCTGCTCTGATCTTTATGATTTCTTTCCTTCTGCTAAGTTTGGGGGTTTTTTTCTTCTTCTTCTTTCCCTAATTGCTTTAGGTATAAGGTTAGGTTGCTTATTTGAGATTTTTTTTTGTTTCTTGAGGTAGGATTGTATAGCTATAAACTTACCCCTTAGAACTGCTTTTGCTGCATCTCACAGGTTTTGCGTCATCGTGTTTTCATTGTCATTTGTTTCTAGGTATTTTTTTGATTTCCTCTTTGATTTATTCAGTGATTTCTTAGTTATTCAGGAGAGTATTGTTTAGCCTCCATGTGTTTGTATTTTTTACATTTTTTTTCCTTTAATTGAGATCTGGTCTGATAGCATTGTGGTCAGGAAAGCTACTTGATATGAGTTCAATTTTCTTAAATTTACCAAGGCTTGATTTGTGACCCAAGATATGATCTATACTGGAGAATGTTCTATGAGCACTTGAGAAGGAAGTGTATTCTGTTGTTTTTGGATGGAATGTCCTATAGATATCAATTAAGTCCACCTGGTTTAATGTGTCATTTAATGCTGTGTTTCCTTATTTACTTTCATTTTTGTAGATCTGTCCATTGGTGAGTGTGGGGTGTTAACATCCCCTGCTATTATTACGATAGTTTGATTTCCCCTTTTGTGGCTGTTTGCATTTGCTTTATGTAATGAGGTGCTCCTATGTTGGCTGCATAAATATTTACAATTGTTGTATCTTCTTCTTGGATGATCCCTTGATCATTTTGTATTGTCCTTCTTTGTCTCTTGTAGTAGTCATTATTTTAATGTCTATTTTGTCTGATATGAGAACTGCTGCTCCAGCTTTCTTTTGGTTTCCATTTGCACGGAATATCTATCCTGTCACTTTCAGTCTGTATGTGTCCCTAGGCCTGAGGTTGGTCTCTTGTAGACAGCATGTATATGGGTCTTGTTTTTGTATCCATTCAGACAGTCTATGTCTTTTGGTGGGAACATTTCATTCATTTACATCTAAGGTAATTATCAATATGTATCTTCCTATTACCATTTTCTTAATTGTTTTGGGTTTGTTTTCATAGGCCTTTTCCTTCTCTTGTTTTTCCTTCCTAGAGAAATTCCTTTAGCTTCTGTTGTAAAGCTGGTTTGGTGGTGCTGAGTTGTCTTAACTTTTTCTTCTCTGTAAAGATATTCATTTCTCCATATAATCTAAATGAGATCCTTACGGGATAGAGTAATCTTGGTTTAGGTTTTTCCCTTTCATCACTTTAAGTATTTCTTTCCACTCCCTTCTGGCTTGCAGAGTTTCTGCTGAAAATTTAGCTGTTAACCTAGTGGGGATTCCCTTGTATGTTATTTGTTGCTTTTCCTTTGCTGCTTTTAATATATTTTCTTTGTATTTAATTTTTGATAGTTTGATTAATATGTATCTTGTCATGTTCCTCCTTGGATTTATCCTATATGGGAGTCTCTGTGCTTCCTAGACTTGATTGACTATTTCTTTTCCCATGTTAGGGAAGTTTTCAAACTACTTTAAGTATTTTCTCAGACCCTTTCTTTTTCTCCTCTTCTTCTGGGACCCCTATAACTTGATTGTTGGTGTGTTTAATGTTGTCCCAGAAGTCTCTTAGACTGTTCTCAGTTTTTCCATTCTTTTTTCTTTATTCTACTCTGCAGTAGTTATTTCCACTGTTTTGTCTTAAGGTCACTTATATGTTTTTCTTCCTCAGTTATTCTGCTATTGATTCCTTCTAGAGAATATTTAATTTCATTTATTTTGTTGTTCATCATTGTTTGTTTGCTCTTTATTTCTTCTAGGTCCCTGTTAAACATTTCTTCTATTTACGCCATTCTATTTCCAAGATTTTGGATGATATTTACTATCATTACTCTGAATTCTTTTTCAGGTAGACTGCCTATTTCCTCTTCATTTGTTTGTCTGGTGGTTTTTACCTTGCTCCTTCATCAGTTGCATATTTCTCTGTCTTCCCATTTTTTTAACATACTGTGTTTGGGGTCTGCTTTTCACAGGCTGCAGGTCCATAGTTCATATTGTTTTTGGTGTCTCCCACCAGTGGGTAAAATTTGTTCAGTTGCTTGTGTAGGCTTTCCAGTGGAGGGGACTGGTGCCTGTGTTCTGGTGAGTTGTTCTGGATCTTGTCTTTCTGGTGGGCAGGGCTGCATCCTGTGGTGTGTTTGGGGTGTCTGTTAGCTTAGTATGATTTCTGGCAGTCTCTCCACTAATCGGTGGTATTGTGTTCCTGTCTTGCTAGTTATTTGGCATGGGGAATCCAGCACTGGAGCTGCTGACCACTGAGTGGAGCAGGGTCTTAGTGTTGAGATGGAGATCTCTGGGAGAGCTCTCACTGATTGGTATTACTTTGGGCTGGGAGGTCCTTGGTGGTGCAATGTCCTGAACTTGGCTCTCCCACCTCAGAGGCTCAGGCCTGGCACCAGGTCAGATCACCAAGACCTTGTCAACCACATGGCTCAGAAGAAAAGGGAGAAAAAAAAGAAAGAGAAAAATATAATGAAACTTTAAAAAAAACAATAAAATTATTAAAATAAAAAAATATTAAAATAAAGAGTAATAAAAAAAAGAAGAGGGCTTCCAAAGCAATAAACAAATTCACTAATGATAACAAGCACTAACAACTATACTAAGATAAACATAAAAAATCAGAAACAAGTCAGCCACAGACAGAAAACCCCAAGTCTGTAGTTGCTCCCAAAGTCTACCACCTCATTTTGGGTTGCTTCGTTGTCTATTCAGGTAGTCTACAGATGCAAAGTACCTCAACTTGACTCTGGAGATTTAATCTGCTGCTCATGAGGCTGGTGGGAGAAATTTTCCTTTCTCTTCTTTGTTCGCACAGCTTCTGGGGTTCAACTTTGGATTTGACCCCGCCTCTGTATGTAGGTCACCTGAGGGCATCTGTTCTTCATCCAGACAGGACGGATTTAAAGTAGCAGATGATTAGTGGGCTCTGGATCACTCAGGCCAGGGGGTGGGAGGGGTATGGAATGCAGGGTGAGCCTGCAGTGGCAGAGGTCGCCATGACATTGCAACAGCCTGAAGTGCACTGTATATTCTCCCAGGGAAGTTGTCCTTGGATCACGGGACCCTGGCAATGATGGGCTGCACAGTCAGCCTAGGCTCATGCCCATCTCTGGAGCTCCTTTAGGTGGTGCTCTGAATCCCCTCTACTTGCTCACCCTGAAACAATGTGCCTCATAGGCAGGTCCAGAATTTTCCCGGACTCCCTCTCAGCTAGCTCTGGTGCACTAGCCAGTTTCAGGCTGTGTTCACGCAGCCAACACTATTCCTCTCCCTGGGATCTGTCCTCCGAAGCCTGAGCCTCAGCTCCTAGCCCCTACCTGCCCCAGTGGGTGAGCAGACAAGCCTCTTGTGCTGGTGAGTGCTGGTCGGCACCAATCCTCTGTGCGGTGATCTTTCTGCTTTGCCGTCTGCACCTCTGTTGCTGTGCTCTCCTCTGTGGTTCTGAAACTTCCCCCCACACACTCTCCTGTCTCCACCAGTGAAGGACCTTCCTAGTGTGTGGAAACTTTTCCTCCTTCACAGCTCTCTCCCATAGATGCAGGTTCCATCCCTATTCTTTTGTCTCTGTTTTTCCTTTTTATCTTTTGCCCTACCCAGGTAAGTGGGGAGTTTCTTGCCTTTTGGGAAGTGCGAGGTCTTCTGCCAGTGTTCAGTAGGTGGTCTGTAGGAGTTGTTCCACATGTAAATGTATTTTTGATGTATTTGTTGGGAAGAAGGTGATCTCCACGTTTTACTCCTCTGTCATCTTTAAGGTCTCGTTCTACACTATTATCGTTTTTACCAGCTTTATAATTCTAAAAATTGCCTAACATTATAAAAACTGAAGCTAATGTTCACATTTGTGTATAGATTTGGAGGGCTGCAAAATAGTTGAATTTTGTGACACGAAGGAAAAATTCTTAAAGGGATTGTTTGAAATGATCCACTTTGTTCAATCGTTACCAAAAAAGTAGTCATTAAACACATCATGCACACTTTACAAAACCCAAAGTAAAGAACATGACAATACACCAGTTTGGATCCTCAGTACTCTGAGTATTTTCAATTTGGGATTTTGTTTTCCAGGCTATTAGCTTGGAAAGCTTAGATATCAGAAATCAGAATTTTTATGAAATTATACTAAAAAAATCCCTTTGGAACCTTGTTTTAAATGGGACATGATATTATGTGAAAAGTATTAAACTCTTGACATACACCAGATTTTCTGATATATTTACAATTTCTACTCTAAATCCTTTATATTTCATTGTTTTTATCATTTGATATGTACGTAGCTTAAGAAGACTTGAGTCTCTCACATGCCTCAGTTTTGTGTGAGCTTGTAATGAGCATTTGGAATTTTCTTAGAAGGAAATCATAGGCAGTTCAATGTTGGGCTCATAGCTTGATTGTTGAGTCTTTGCTTTCCTATATATGACTCGTGTTTTTGAGCAATTTGTGTAACTGTTCTGAGCTTCAACTTTCTTTATCTTTAGAATTCAGGTCGTAACTTTCCTTTACATAACTCTTCGCAAGATTAAAGTTATCTATTAGTGTCTAGTTAGGATTATGCAGTACAAAGGGAGTGTAGTACATCAAAGAGTGGTGACTCAATGCAGAAGATACTGAGTTTGTATTTTTTTTGTCTGAATGACACTGAGAGAGGCAGTTTAATTAGGACACTGACACTCTATGTTTAAATTTGGTTTCTATCACCTACTATTTGTAAGAATTTGGGCAAGTTTTAAAATCTGTTGGCCCAGTCTCCTCACTTGTAAAATAGATTACTTATAGTACCTTCCTTATAAGATTATTGTCAATATTAATTATTTAATATATAGGAAGATCCTAGAACGCAGTTTCTTACATATAGAAAAGCTACATAAGTCTATATTCATTCTGGCACATTCTAGGTACTCAATAAATGTATTACTATATAATTGTCTTATTGTCAGAGACAGCTCTGACTCTTGAGTGGAAGTGACAGTTTGGGGGAAAGTAAAAAAAGACATTTGAATTTCCCTAGGATACCAAAATATATTGGGTAATGAGAAGCCAAAAAAATGGATTGGAAGCGTGAGTAAGTGTTATCAAAATTATGGAAATAATCCAACTTTCATTTTCCATAAATGTACATAAAATACATTTTGTATGTATTTTATGAGTTTTTTCTTATAAAACTTGCAAGATATTCAGGACAGACATTACTCTTCCTCTTTTAAAAGTGAGAAAACTGGAGTCAAAAGTTTTGGTGACCAATGAGGGACCTAGAGCAAATTTCTCTTCTTCACCTGAACTCTGCAAGCATCCAGAGCTTGGTACTAGCAGAGGCCTTAGTGTCCATCTGTCTCTTTGGAAAGTTCAGATGAATTTGGGTGAGTCTCTCCTGGCTCTCAGATCTCCTGTTATTGACTGATGATCCTAAGTTTTATTCAGTGATGTTAAACTTCTCCCTGGAGGAGTAGGTTTTCCTTGAAACTTAGTTTCAAGAAGAGGTATACTTGGAATATCTTCAGTTGAAAGACATGGGAAGGTTTTGCTCAGTTTAAACACTGAGTGGGTTATCCTCAGTTGAAAGACTGGGAAGGCTTTGTTCAGTTGAAAGGCACTGAGTAAGGTTGGACTTGGTAATTGGGTGGAAGATTAGCCTGTCATTTTTCCTTGAATTTCCTACTTTAATAGAGTTTGTTAGAATAAAAGTGAAGATACCTCACGAGAACTTTCAGCTCCAAAGAAGGGACATCTCCTCCTCATCAGCAACAGCTTTCTCACTCCAAAGAAGGGACATCTCCTCCTGGTCAGCAACAGCTTTCTCAGGTAACTGAGAAACTTGCAGGAGTGGTGGAGGCAAGTCCTCACAATGTGCAGCCATCCCTATAGGGAAACTTACTCATTTTAATTAAAAACTTGCTCGGCTAGGGACACGCATAAGAGCTGGCCACTCTATGATCCAACCATCCATGTTAGTCTTAGGCCATCAAAGGGAGAAACTGAGACATGTAAGATGGCTGAAACAACTCTAGGGTGAAACCTAGAGGAGTTAAGTTCACAAACAACACATTGGCCCACCACACAATCATCACCAGAAATTTTCTCTCAACAAACCAACCTCAGAATGGGAAACAAAGCTTTCAAAGCAAAAGAAAAAGGAACAACAGATTGACAGCCTCCAACTAATACCCTAGCCAGGTTTATGTACGTACAAAACTTATACTTACAAGTAGTTACTTAACTGGAAATTAAAGGAAATCTCACCCTGAAAATAACTTTAAAAAGTGAGAAAAGTGAACTGTGAAGAAGTTGAATTGACTTGCCCAGAAATATGGAACAGAAAATAGCCACAAAATTTGTGGCTTTACCTTCTAATTTTGGTTATTTTTATCATTATATCACATTATCTCCATATGAAATGATGTTGGTAAACGACCATAAGTATTTTCTGAGTTTTCTGAAATGTTTATTTAACTTCACTGTTTAATTCTTTCCCAAAGGAATTTTCTTCAGGTGAAATTAACATTTTAATATGTACAACCTACATTAGTTCTTCAAAGTTATAGCTTTAAATTTTGAAGAACTTAGGAGCATTTTTATCACATGAAGTTTTTTGGAAGCAAAGCTCATGAATATGTGTTTTTTAAATATATATAATTTTAAGATAGCGGGAATATTAGTGCATTCTAGATGCTTCTAAAAATCTGTTTTAAATTACAATGGCTATTGTGTCCTCTGAAGCAACATTGACTTCAAGGATAATGATGTTTTTCTTTTGTATAGCATTGAGAATGGCTTAGTTTTCACCTTTATTTGAGAATGTTAAGTATGCACAAATTGTATTAGTATTCTCACCTTCATGGAGAAAGTCATTAAACAATTTTATTGCTAGGATTCCCTCTTTAAGTTTCAAGATCTTTAGACTTATACTCTTTCAGTGTACATAATATCTTAAAATCAGATATTTAGTAGATTGCCTGTGTAGTGTTCTAATTTGGGCATAATTTCAGAATATTGTTGAATTTATTTTATTTACTTTAAGTTTCTTTAGTTATCAGTCTCTATATCATAAAATATTTGACTGCTCTAGTCTGAACTCTCAACGTCTGTCCTGTGTACAGTCAGACAGCAGGAGTTCCCTGAACTTTTGTTGCTATTTGAGTTAGAAATAAGGTCTTGTCTCATACAAACAGCAGTTTATAATTTATTAAAAGGGTGCACTTCAGTTGATAAGTCATTGCTCAGAAAACACATGAGCACAGAAACACTGGGGACTTGGGTAAATGGATTTTCAAATAACCCAGATTCTATTTCCTACAATTTAGAGTTATTTCAGTTTAATCACATCTGCTGCTTTCCCCTACATGCTTCTTCAGGAGATGGGTAAGCCCATCTTTACAGAAGGTTTAAGAGTCTTCCTATTAATCCTTTCTGTTTATTGCTAAATGGATCATACAGTTATTTTTGGACCCAGAAAATCAAGATTTTGGTTTAGAAAAGCCTTAGGGTTAAGGCCAGTTATTTTATCCAATGTGGCTCTTTGCAGTTCAGCCTGTTACTTGAACAAAACAAAAGCATGTGATGTTTTTGTTGGAGCCCATTTTAATTCACTGTAAATTTTAAGGCCACACAAAGAATGCTCATCAGTCTTTCAATGCAGGGGTCACAACGCAAATGCTTATGGGACAGGGCTGCTAAAATGAACAAGTAGGTTGAGTGGTGGGGACTGTGGCTAACTGGAGAGTAAACACTCCTGTCAAGGATAGGAGGATGGAGTGGGCCAGGAAGACTGTTTTCATGAATGGGATACAATATCAGTTATTTTTATTATTCTTTTAGCATATGAGTTTCTCATTTTTTCTGAATGTCACCAGTCTCCAGAACCTTATTACTTTTCCTAGGTATGTTCCCACCTGGGAACAAATGGCTCTGTTACTGATATTTGGTGTTTTTGTTGATATGGTGCAGAGATGTTGAAAAATCAATCCACCTGGTTGTTCTCACTGAAGTATCCACCTAGTCGCTCTGTTGCTGGCCCCAGAGCTCAGTATATAACTGATTTATGTTCAGGTCATGCTTAGAGACACTTCCACTTTTTGCAAGAGATTTCTACTGTGTTCTTTCTTGTTTAGTCAAATACCTCTGCTTTCTCTCTTTCTAGGATTCTCTTTGGTTGACATTGAAGAGTACCTCTTGTAGTTTTCCAATTGATAAACTGAATTTTATTAAAAAAATCTTTTTTTAATGTTTAGAGACTTGAGGTGGGAGATAGAGTTTGCAGGATGTGTGACATTTTGAATTAAAGCTCACCTACTTTTCATAACTTTTTATTTCATATAGGAGTATAGTTGATTAGTAATGTTGTGATAGTTTCAGGTGTACAGCAAAGTCAGTTATACATATACATGTATCTACTCTTTTTCAAATTCTTTTCCCATTTAGGTTGTTACATAATATTGAACAGAGTTCCCTGTGCTGTACAGTACTCTTGTTGGTTATACATTTTAGATATAGCAGTGTATACATGTCAATCTTGAAAATATTTGCAAATGATGTGACCGACAAGGGATTAGTCTCCAAAATTTACAAACAGCTCATATGGCTTAATATCATCAAAACAAACAACCAAATCAAGAAATGGGCAGAAGAACTAAATAGACATTTCTCCAAAGAAGACATACATATGGCCAAGAGGTAAATGAAAATATGTTCATCATTGCTAATTATTAGAGAACTGCAAATCCAAACTACAATGCAATATCACCTCACAGCCAGAATAGCTGCCATCAAAATATCTACAAACAATAAATGCTGGAGAGGGTGTGGAGAGAAGGGAACCCTCCTACACTGTTGGTGGGAAAGTAAATTGGTACAGCCACTATGGAGAACAGTATGGAGGTTCCTTAAAAAACTAAAAATAGAGCTACCACATGATCCAGCAATCCCACTCTTGGGCATATATCCAGAGAAAAACATGGTCTGAAAGAATGTTCCCCAATGTTCATTGCAGCACTGTTTACAATAGCCAAGATGTGGAAAAGCCTAAATGTCCAACAACAGAGGAATGGATAAAGAAGTTGTGGTACATATATACAATGGAATATTACTCAGCTATTAAAAAGGATGAAACAATGCCATTTGCAGCAACATGGATGGACCTAGAGATTGTCATACTGAGTGAAGTAAGTCAGATAGAGAAAGAGAAATATGTGAAACCACTTATATGCAAAGTATAAAAAGAAATGATACAAATGAACTTATTTACAAAACAGAAACAGATTTGCAGAGTTAGGAAAACTCACCTATTTTTATTTTATAGAAGATAGTCAAATTATAAAAGAATAAAATGTGCTGAGTATGGAGCTAGCCTCTGTTTTGTTTTCTGTTTTTAAATAATCATTAGTATTTTTTCTTAGATAATGCCTATAGAACATTTTGCTTTGGTATAGCACACCAAAAAATTTATTTATAAGAAGTATTTTTCTAATGACCTTTTCCTTTAATTTGTCTGTCTAACATTGCATATCTTACAATGTCTCTTGGCAATTTATTTTTAATTTTTTTCCCCCTAAGCTTATTCTAGTGGGAATTCTAGTGGGGCTTGCCAGGAGCCATCAGAAGCTAAGATAAGGCAAGGAAGGATTTCTCCCCAGAGCCTTCAAAGAAAACATTGCCCTGCCGACATCTTGATTTCAGACTTCTGGCCTCCAGAACTCACCATCTAAGACAGTTCCACTGGTTGGTAGTAGCAGCCCTCACAAAGGCAGAGTAGAAATTTTCCATGATGACCAGTGGGAAATGTATGGTGGACTGGTCACCTGTAGGAATTTGGGATACCAAGGTGTTCAAAATGTGCATAAGGGAGTTTACTTTGGACAAGGTACTGGTCCAATGTGGCTGAACGACGTATTTTGTTTTGGGAGACAATCATCTATTGAAGAGTGTAAAATCAGACAGTGGGGTGTGAGAGTCTGTTCAAATGCTGAAGATGCTGGGGTCACTTGCACTACATAATGTATCATATTTTCATTCACATTTATAAAATTGTTGCAAAATGATTTTTATTACTTTTCTCCATTAAAATCAGTTTAATGGATTTTTTTTTTAAACCTGAGGCCTGTTAGCAGTAGAATGTGGGACTAATATTTTTAAATTAATTTATGCCTACATGCTGATGCAAAAGAGTTGAGTGACTAATCTGAAAACTCATATATACAAAAAAAGTAGAGATTGAGAGAGTAGCATACAAGCAAAATTCAAAATTTGTATGAAGGAAGGTGACAAATCAGTACACAGAGTAGCTCTAGCTATTTCCCTTTCTTTAATTATCACCTTTAGAATTCTAAGATCATGAAGAACATAGATATAATCATCAGATGTTCACAGTTCTTTATTTTTTTTTTTTGATGCGGACCATATTTAAAGTCTTTATTGAATTTGTTACACTATTGTTTCTGTTTTATGTTTTGGTTTTTTAGACCTGAGGCATGTGAGAATCTTAACTCCCCGACCAGAGATCAAAACCACACCCTCTGCATTGGAAGGCAAAGTCTTAACCCCTGGACCGCCAAGGGAGTCCCCACAGTTCACTCTTTGTCTTATTTTTATTTGTTCTCCCAGAGTTCATTACAGCTGCTGGTATGCAGTTGGTGCTCAAATAATGGTCATGGAAAAAGTGATGATGGACTATCACCTCTTTCACAGATTTAAATGATTTGAACATAGGGAAGCCTACAAATAAATATAATTATTAGGATAGCTGATATTTATTGAGCACTGAATGTGCCATGCATGGTTAATTGCTTTTCTGTATTATCTTTCTTTCATTCTCACCATGACCTCATTTTACAGATAAGGACTAACTGATGCATAGAGAAGTGAGGACAAAAAAGTGATAAGTGGCAGAGCAAGGATTTGAATCCAGGGCTGTTTGACTCCGGGATACATACTTGTAACCAGTCTACTTTTCAGCCAGATGGAGGAATTCAAAGCCAAACTTGTCAACATACAAGCCAACAAATAATAAATTTGTTCACCTGGATAAAATATCTGGTTTCCTCGGAAATACCCATTTTAGTTTTATACATTAGAGAAGAATTCTAAGCTTAGGAAGCACTGACTGTTTTAACACAATGAATAGTTCCTTTCCATTCCTTGTTTTTCAAATTTTTATAAAAGTAATATATGAGTATAATAATAAAAGTCAAAATTGTATACATTTGCTAAAATTAATAGATAAAAGGTTATCCTCCTTACCTCTAGTCTCCCTTTGCTAAGGGAGGCACTTTTTAAACATTTCTGCTTGTATTTCAAGTGATTATTTTCATACCACTAGAAAATATTTTTGTAAAATGCTTCTTCAGTACTAGGCTCTATTTTATGTGTGAATTATATAGGAATAACCAATAATTAAAGTCATTCTCCTTGTGGAGATGAATTTCTAGTGAGACAGTCAATAGACAAATGAATAAGCAAGCTGGGCAATTTGAGAGTGGTAAGTGCCATGAAGAGAATGATATGGAGTAATGTATGAAATTGTGTGGAAAGAAAGAGAAGGAAATTCAATCGATTTGCTTGTTCATCTTGGAATTATAGGTCTCCTCTTTCTTATTGTTAGGTGCTCTCAAATATCTTGTGACATTTTCATGACTTATTTATGAATGAAGGATCAGCTGGATTATTAAAGATGTCCTCCTCTATTTCTCTCTGAGAGGATCAGACCTGGGCTTTGGGAATATTGGTAGGACAGGTCAACAGACAGGTAGGCCAGCTTCACTTTAGGGTCTGCTGTTGCCAAGCAGGAGTCAGCTGTCCTCTCCTCACCATCAGGCCAAAATGGGGAGGGATTTTCTCTGAGGTGACTGCCAAAAGTAGAAACACACTTAAGGGGCTATATGAGACTTGCAGGTAAGACAAATAAGTAAAACTTCCTGGTAAGAAAATTTTGCCTCTAATCAGCTCCATTGGATTGTTTCTAGAATAGAATGTGGCTATAATATGAATAGATATTCTTTTTTATTCCAAGAACAATGCAAAATTCAGATATTTATATACAATTTCCTGATTACTAAACAGTGAGTCAATCTTTTTAAAATTCTTCATACTGAAATGAATCATGCTTTAGGGCCATGAGTATGTGACTTCTGCTTTAACACACTGCCCCATATATATTGGCATAACACATGTAGAAAATAATACTTGCTGGCACATTGTGGTAAACAGACTGAGACTACTCAGCCTGGCCTGAGGTCTTTGGCCCCACTCAGCTTCCCCAAGAGCTGAGAGGATCAGTATCTCAAGACACACATAGCTAGAGTGACTGTATTCATGGGTTTGTCCTCAATAGTCCCAGTTTATATCTATTGTCCCAGTGATCTGTTTTGAATGATAGTCATATTGTTACCCTACCCATAACCCAGTCAAGGCACACAATGGTTGGGGAATCCTGAGAGTTTATTTCCTGGGGGTTAGTTCCATTTCTTTAGAGAGAAGTTCTATGTTGGCTTTGTGTAAACTCTGTTGCTGAACATGAAGGGAAAATGGGGCAGGCACAGCTAAAATTGAATGACTTTTTCATGAACTGTTCTTAATTAAATACTTTGATTTCTGTTCCACCACACTTCTCCATTTCCATAACTACCTACACTGAGATTAAATTGCTAACAACTCAGCCAGAAGAAAATCTCTCAACCCTACTGCATCATTTTTCTGTGTACTTTCTGGGTGATACCTTCCTTAATTCTGATCATTCACAAATAAAATCCCATCTGCTTTCTCTATCACATAAATATTTTAAATCATGAGCTTGCTGATGTGTCACTCATGTCTCAGCACCTATAGTGAATAGATTTCTTCTTGAATTTTTTACTGTAATTTTAATGGAATTTGAGTATGGAGGGAAGAGAAATGTGGATGCTCAATTCAACCTCTTGATCCTAAAGCTATTACTACTCTTTCTTATTGACCCAATTGAAATTGGAAAAATAGTCCCTGTATTCTCTTTTCTGCCTTGTTCTTTTGGTACTATTTTACATGTTTAATAAAGACAGAACTTCTGACTGTATAGTTGTTATCTGTTTGAAATTGAGCCAAGCTTTATCAAGATTATGTTCAACTGCAGTCAGAGATCTCATCTGATCTTGTCATGTGGCAGAGAAGTTATTCTGCCAGTCAGATCCAAAGAGTTGCCAGGCTATCCAGATAAATTAGATAACAGCAGAAGTCACATATCTATCATCTGTGTAATGTAACTTCTATGCTGTGTAATGTCAGTTCTCTCCTTGAATCCTGGCCAGAGATAATTTTGAGACTGTGTAACTGAGTAGGACCCTATGGAGCCTTCCTTCCTGGGACAGACTCTTTCCCTCATGTCCTCTGCTTTAGCTCCTTCCTGAAGTACCTAGATAACAGTATATGATGCACATTTCCTAAGTTGTTTTATAGATGCTAAAACCCCCACCAAATAGAAGAAGTTAACTACTTGATGACCACGAGCACACAGCCTCCAGATATACAGGACCCTGAGGACTGATAATGTTAACCCCTGTGACACCACACTGTTACCTCACCATCAACCAATCAGACTTTTGCACGAGCTGATCACATACCCCGCATCTTCTCTCCCTCACCTGGCCTTTAAAAATACCTCCCTGAAACCCACCAGGGAGTATGGGTCTTTTGAGTATTAGCTGTCCGATACTCCTTGTCTGGCACCTTACAATAAATGCTGTGCTTTCCCCTTCACCACAACATGGTGTCAGTAGATTGGCTTTACTGTGAGCGGGCAAGCAAACCCAAGTTTGGTTTAGAGTATCAACTAGATCTATTAATTAGCCTGCTCTTTTTATTTGCCTTTCAAGGTAGATTTTAAGTAAAATATTTTTTATGAAACTTATATAAGGAATTTATTGCTTTATAAAGTAATCTCAAAAACAACAACAAAAAAGGAAGAATATTAAAGTATATATGGCAAAACAAAATATTAAAAGCTCTATATCAATTGAGACTATTTTTAAAAGTTAGTAGTGCCCCTACCATGAAATGCTTTAAAGTGGGAGGCCTAAATAGACATTATTGAATAGATTAGCAGCAAAGTGCCAGTGATATTTTATAATCAGTGCTTGCCAGTGCTTTTGAAATTAGGAGTGAGACAAGAGGAAAGGCTTAGAAATCTCTAATTTAAGCAACAAGCCTTTGCCCATCTCTAATAAGCTGCTTCCTTTCTTGCCTGGGAGTTTCCTAGGAAATAAGCTGCCTGTGACACAGTCTGGGCAACATCAGTGGCTTTATCTTTTTGCCTCCTGCTTCAGTGAACAGGCAGCACACAAACCTGTGATACTAGTCAATAATTTAATTTTGTTATCTAGATTGGGGAGTTTACCCTGTGAAACTAAACTAAATCCTTTAAAAGACCATATCATTAATCACCTACAGACACTGCAGAACAACCAAGTGCATGGCCAGGGGAAAATCAGACTTAGGGGGTAAAGCAGGAAGAGTACATTTTGTTTCAATTTTTAGAGAACAGTTACTACGAAGATGATTTTAAGTGTCTTCTTGCTCAGCTGTTGAAAGATATATTTTTATTGTTCCTTCCCTGAATCGAAATTATCACTGGGTTTAACACTGCAGCATCACACACTATATATAATTGTGTCTTCTGTGAATGGATGGAAAGTGATGCCACCCAAAGGAGGAAGATGCCCAGAAGGACTTTGTATTTTTGGTTACTATTTAATCTTTTATTTTTTAATTAAGAAAGATGATTGAACCCTGGATATAACACATTATTCAAAGACATAAAGCAAGGCACACATATGAGTGGATGTTAAAAGACATATTCTCAACAAATCATTTTTGGGAATTTACTCAGAGGGAATCAGTTGGAGTCCCACCTCTGCATTTTACTGATAGCACGAACTTGGCTCTGTCAACCCTTGTTGGGTTTAGACTTTCCATTTGCAGACAGGGATGGTGATACCAGCCCTGCCAAGTCACAGACTTCCTGTGAGCAACTCATAAGAAAATAAAATTTAAAATCCTCTGGAAATCACTGAGGTACCATTGAATATGAGACAGTAGTATTAATAATTTTATACATTTTGTCTTAAAACTTGACAGCTAAAAAGTGTGTTTAATCCTGTGTCAGATAAGCTGTTAACATATAGGTGTTTTCCTTTGCAATTTAAGCTAGTTGATCTGTTAGTTATCTCAGCTGAAACTGAACACAGATGTCTGTAAGAAATTGATTCTCTAATCCAAATTTCTTCTATAATTGATCAGTTGGATTGCATAAGATTAGTGGAGCTGGGAAATATTTAATAATAGAATTCTGATATTGGTAGGAGTTGGGTTCTTTGGTTATATCATATTTTAGTCTGAAAAGTCTTGGTTTTTTTTTTTTTACTTGCATGTGATTTCTTTCCTTATAGATGGTTTTCTGGCTCAAAGGAAATTACAAACTAATTTTCTGTCTTCTACCAACATTCTGGTCCCCTTTTAGTTTGACTCCTACATTTTGAACTTGTGAAGCTATAGTTTACATCATATGGTGAGAAAGCAATTGGCCTCGAGTTATCTGCTGTGTCCAGTTATGACAAATGTGTAGTGTTGCATCAAGCTTCTAGGTAATTTAGGTTTCCTGTGACTAACCAATACCACTACTACAACTAACTTTAAAACATTTCTCCCAATTTATTACTACATTTATTACTAATAAAAAAATTTAGGTAACTATCACAACATCTCAAGTCATGAGGTATGTGTCTCATTAGAAGTCCTTGAATTTCAAAGGAAACTTCAGGGTAAATCCATACATACAATTCTTCCTGAAGCTTATCAGGCTGAAAAAGTAAAAACCACTTACTCAGCTTTTGAGTTTTGCATTTCCACTTCCACAGTCTACACACAATTGGTATGAGGTTAACTGTATAAATCATAAAGAGGAATACAGTGAGACTCCTGTCCAGCCTCTTTGCTGATTTAATGAGAAGATGGAGCTCTGGAGAGATAAACTGGCTTTCTTAAAGTTACACAGCTGGCCTTTGGGTGCAGAGCTGGGGTCAGAATGCAGGTCTTCAGTACAGAGAAATGCCTTTTCCACTACTTCATGGAGCCTACCTAAATTCTTTACTGCTTCATGTACCTCACTATAAGAAAGCTCAGAAAATGCAAGAATTTTGCCTGTTTGAGTACTTCATTTCCTGAAAAAGTCTGTTTGACTACTATGGAAATGATCAGTGGAGATGTAACAAAATATGCTTCCTGCTGTAAAATTTAGGCTTTCTTTGAAGTCCAAATACAAATGGAAAATCATAATGAAACTTTTCTAACTGTTACCAAATTGAATTATAGGAAAAGAAAACTTTTCCACCTCAATGAACAGCTATGTGGAAGTGTCAGCTTGAAAATAAATTTGTTAATTTATGAAAAGCAAATTAATTTTTCCTGCTTCTCAGAACTGACTTCTTTAACCTCTGTGTTAAGTGCCTCTTATTGTTGGGTAGAATAAAGAATGTGATGATTTGTTTAAGAGTAAGGAGAATTACCCATGACCTTGCTTAGTACATAAGTTCTTGCTTAGAACTAATGAGTTTTTGGCTAACAAGGACTTTTTTCCTTTCTAATTAATATATTTACAATTATGAGAGCAAAATAGACCTCAGTCAGTGGAAAGTGGTGAATAACTCCTGAGCAGTGAAGTCTTTAATAGTCTTCAGCTTTTTATTTACCATTTAGTTATGGATCAGGCCCACAGAAATTTGGGCATAAGAATTTTTCTAAATATATTGAAGGATTATTTGGAAGGTAATTTTTACTTCTAATTCTCTAGAAAGGATAGATTAATAATGTGGGAATGCTTTTCTAGTTTAAAGATTAATATTAAGAGGTTACTTGAAGCTAACTGCAATAAATTTGAAATCACAGAATAATCTCATGTGATGAAAGCATCATAGTACAGTGGAAAGAGTAATGAATTTGGAATCAAAGCAACTGATTCAACCTCTCATTGATTGAGAGATCAAGGGAAAGTTATATAAGGTTCTCATTTGTTCAAACTGAGGTAAAAATTCTTATCTACTGAGTTGTTCAGACAATTGCATGAGAGATTTTTTTTATGAAAAGAAATAACAGGGCCTAGTGCATAGGCAATCAATAAATGAAAATTTATTCTAATATAAAAAATTTAATTAAATGTAAGATAAAGTAAGGAAAGATCAAGGGTTAAGATAAAGTATGTAGTGATGACAAACATTCAACTTTATTTTTTATTCCTCAGAATATTTTAACATTCTGTTTTAATGAAGTTCTACTAGGGTTAAAACTAATAATGTGATTATTTTTCATTAACAAACTTAGTGTCTATTAAATTTTGTCTTTAATTAATGTCCTAGCCTGTAGGAGTGCTATAAGAGTGCTGACTCAAGCAGATCAAAAGGAAAAGATTCAGAGTTGAAGTAAGAAATGAAGGTCATTTAACCTATGTCATGTTCAGGTATACATAATTGGTAACAATGATCAAATGTCTAAAATCTTTCTTCAAAAGAAACCTAAAATAGTTATCTAGAAATAAAATGTCAAAAAATTCTTCTTTAAAAAATATGAAAATTAAAGCTCAGAAAATTAAGAGAAATTTAAAAGAAAATTAAGCTCAGAAAAAATAAAACCAACATTGGTACAACTCAGTTAACATCAAAAACTGATCTGCCATTATCCAGGGTGCCTTTGGGCAGAGTTCCTTTGCAACAAAAGCATGTTGAATGCAGTGAACCTGATAGCTGACCCCATATGTGCTGCATATGCTCCAGCAGTAGAATTTGTAATGGCCTCTGTCCTTAATAGATCAATTCTAAACATGTATGCTTAAATACCACACCTCCAATACAAATTTACCTTTTATTATTTCCAGCATAAATTCTTTACTCCTGTCAAGACTGTCTTCTGGCATGAATCTCATTCATTCCTACCTGTTCCTCTTTGCACAATTCTCTTTGTTACCTGTCTACCTAAGAAAATTTATACTTTCCAGCTCTTCTATGACATTTTTTGGCTTACTCCAGGTTTTTCTAATCTTCTCTTTTAGCCCCAGTCCTATAGCACTTTCTATCTGTTACAGACATTTTGGTACATGATTATCTTCTGACCAAAGAATTTAATATTTGTGTGTGTGTGTGTCTCTCTCTCTCTCTCTCTCTCTCTCTCTCTCTCTCTCTATATATATATATATATATATATATATATATATATATATATAATCTTTACTCACCATCAAACACATTGAGGGCAGGAATCCATTTCCTATATTTTACCAATACTTACTAAATTATTTTTATTGAACTGAATAAACAATTGTATCTCAAAAGGTTGTATATTTATTATTATTATTAATTAATTAATTTAGGCTGCTCCGGGTCTTCGTTGCAGCATGTGGGGTCTTTGTTATGGCATGCGGGGATCTTTTTTTGTCTCTGAATCTATATACAAAGGAGATATGCAGATTCGATGATTTCGGAATGCTGGCCCTCTTGTTCAAATATTAGGAACATCGCCATGACTCATGCTTTCCCAGCAGCAGAATTATTGGAGGTGTATCACTTGTAACCAAACATTCCTTTTAACCCCTTTCACTGCAAGGGTCAAATGGGTGTGTTTGACCAGTTGTCACAACTTTTGTCTCAATACTGCATGAGGGCTAAATGCTGCATGGCTTAGAGCATATAATATACCATTTTCACTGTGATCTTTTGCCAGTCTCTCTTTTCCCATATTGCAGGTTTTTATACCAATACTGCTTCAGAGTAAGAATATATTACAAGAAAGATCTTCATATTTTAGGACCTTGTGTTTCAGTAGGATGCTATTAATGTCATTAAGATCATAGAAACTATGATTTAGTTATGTATAATCAAATCCACACCTAATTCATTTATTCCAGGTATTTAACACAGTGATAGAGAGTGAGGGGTTAGTATGAAGACTAGCTGAATGGCAACTTCAGAAAAGTGCAACAGTTGGGGAGACTGAACATATACTAAGAAAATAAAATACTAAACTACAGGCAATAGGATTAAGTACCAGAGGGAATAGTAAATCTTTGTATGTTTAGCAAACGATTTTGAAAGAAGCTTTGCTGAATGTAAAGATATTTCTTTTCACTTGAGATGAGTACTCCCCAACTCAGAAAGATGGCAACCATAAGCTATTTTCAATTGCCCTATCTATGCCCTATGCCTTAGGATAGTATTGCTACTATCCTAATAGTAGAATTACTTAGAACACTTGCTACATGGATTAATTGTCTATTGCTGGCATAACAAATTACCACAAATTTAGTGGCTGAAAAACAACACAAATTTATCTTACAGTTTTCTGTATGTTAGAAATCTCACATGGCATGAGGCTCATTGGGATTAAAAACCAAGGTTTTGGCAGAACTGTGTTCCTTTCTGGAAGATCTAAGAGAGAATGCCTTTATTTTTCCTTTCTAGCTTCCAAATACTTACCCACATTTCATGGCTCATGGCCCCTTTTGTCCATCTTCAAAGACAGTGATGTTGCATCTGTCTCTGACTCTTCTTGCATTTTCACATCTTTCTGAACACAGCTGGGAAATGTTCACCCCTTTTAAGGAGCATATCATTACATTGGACTCACCTGGATAATTCAGGCCAATCTTCCTATCACAAGGTCCTTAATTTTAATCACATCTGCAAAGTCCCTTTTGACATAATCACAAGTTCCAAGGATTAGGATATGGACAATTTGGGGGACTGTTATTATTCCTACCTCTTCATGACCCCAATTTTTATTACTATCTAGTCTTTTTTTTTTTTTTTTTGCTAATATTTAGATTGAGTTGACTTCCTCCTTACTTTAGTACCAAATTGTGCACAAATCTATTCTCACCCAAATTATTACATTTTGGACTTGATCATTTTTGCAGAACCCCTCCTCAGTCTTTTCCTACTAACTTTCTTACACATCAAGGTCTATGAATTTCATAAGATTCCATCCTAATGTAAGTTATGGCTGTATAGGAAGTATAGCATTACTTTATTTCCTTTCAAACAAATCAATTATGTTTCTTAATCCCCATCCTAACAATCCCAGGTGGAAAATCTTTCTCAATCATTACTAGAATACTTTTTACATTTTGTGTGATAGAAAAATCTTAATAGTCTTAGGCAGAGAAGGGTTATTTGAGGAAGACCTTCTAATCTTTGGTTTCTGCTGCAATGCAAGCCCAATTGTTCAAGTCCAATGTCTGCCTGAACTCTGGTCTTAGGTTTTTTCTTTGCATGCATGTAGGTGATCTTTGCAGAGCTTAGAAACCATGGATTCTACAAATCCAGATAGCCTGCTGAGGTGCTCCATATACCTGTTTCCCTTCAAAAGTCCTTTCTTCTCTCTAGGGTACCGTTAGAGCATGGTTCAAAAGCAGAGCACCAAATCTCTGTCCCTTTCCCAGTGCTTTTAAAATTAGTACCTCCTAGTATGCAAACACCTCTTTCTTTTACCCTTTCACATAATTTCCTTAAAAAGAAAGGAAAGAGATGTCTGGAGGCAAAACTTGGAAATAAATTTGTCTGCTGAAAACTACTGCTTTTCAGAAAGCCTTCATAAACATCTGTTTAAATATTAGAGACATCTTGAAACATCCTGAAACAACAGAGAGAAAAATATTGCTAGAATGAAACATAAGTAAGTAACTTGATTCCTCCATGCTACACTTTACACATTATCATAAATCTCTGTCATTCCAGGGCTGATCTTATTAGTTGTTTAGCTAGATGTGCACATAAATGCCTTGAAATTAGACACCAAAATTTTAGGCTAAACAAATAAACATAAGGTCATACTAGGAATGTTGAGACTATACTTAAAGTGTCTAAATTATACAAGGAGAACATGTAAAATAGAAAATATTTTTATTTCATATGAAGTAATATCAATTAGTAGTATTTATTATTAATATAAATATTGGTAATGTTTATTAGTAACAATACATAATTAAAATATTAAGTAAGAATAATATAAAAGACCTATAATTTATAATAATAATATATATATAATCATTTAATTCTCACAACATACCAATGAAATAAGAATTACTATTAATTTTAAAATCTGTTAAGCATTTCTATTGTGTCACACAGTGTTCTAAGGTTTGGTAATGATCTTAGAACAATGAAATAAGGAAAACATTTTGCTGTCACAAAGCTTATAAAAAATTTCTATTCCCATCTTTCAGATGAAGAAACTGAAGCTCCTTGCTCAAAGTCACAGGGTTAGAAAACGACAGCGCCAGGATTTGAGCCCAGGTCTATCTGATTCCAGTTCTGAGCTCTTTTACCACCATGCTATGCTGCTTGTAGTGAAAATGCACACACCAGACAATTTCTCTCCAGAGGTCCAAGCTGAGCAGGACTGTCGCATAGCAGGAAGAGTTTAGGTTTGAAGCTGGCCCTAGAAACTGAGCTTTCACCTCTGATTGGAGTTTGTTTGACAGAATTCAATCCAAGCAGGCAGACAGGTACACATAACTATGTCAGTCTTGCTCATTTCTATAATTTCTTGTCAGTTTAAAAACCTCTTAAATTCACTGCCATTTTACTCAAATAATACAGAAGATTAGAAAACAAGACAAAAAGACAAATCCTTTACGTACCTTCCTTTGTATTATAGTAACTATTATTGGATTAATATTCCATATAGCCCAAGGCATAGAAAAAATTTTAAATAAGAGAAATGTTTTCCTTCCAGATTAGATAAAATGATAAAAATTGCTAGATTTAAAAAATAGAACCTTCTTTTTACAAGTGCTTTGAGAGTCTCTCCTTACAAAGTATATTTTTAAATAAGCTTTCTGAGTTATTCTCCTACTTTTTTAGAAAGAATTTATTTATTTATTTTGGGCTGTGTTGGGTCTTCACTGCTGCATGCAGGCTTTATCTAGTTGTTGTGAGCGGGGGCTACTCTTTGTTGTGGTGCTGGGCTTCTCATTGCGGTGGCTTCTCTTGTTGCAGAGTACAGGCTCTAGGCACACAGGCTTCAGTAGTTGTGGTGCACAGGCTCAGTAGTTGTGGCTCGTGGGCTCTAGAGCACAGGCTCAGTAGTTGTGGCGCATGGGCCTAGTTGCTCCGCAACATACGGGATCTTCCTGGACCAAGGCTTGAACCCATGTCCCTTGCATTGGCAGGTGGATTCTTAATTACTGCGCCACCAGGGAAGCCTCTCTCCTACTTTTTAAATTTCAGATTTTATGCAGCAAATTTTTCTTTATTGATCTTCAGTTATGTAATCCAAATATACTTCAGAGATAAGTATTCTTTGTCAGTTGATATATTATGACAAAAATATGTATTTGGCAGGTGCCTACAGGGTACTATTATTGATTATGTACATCTCTTTCAGCTATGAAAGAAATGGATAAAGTTTCAGTTATATAAAATATACAAGTTGTAAATATCTGCTCTACAACATAGTGCCTGTAGTTAACAATACTATATTGTGCCCTTAAGAAATTTATTTATTTAATATTTATTTATTTATTTATTTTTGCCTGTGTCGGGTCTTAGTTGTGGCATGCAGAATCTTTCGTTGCAGTATGTGGGCTCTTTGTTGCAGCCCACAGGTTTCTCTCTAGTTGTGATGTGCAGGCTCCAGAGTGCATGTGCTCTGTAGTTGTGGTGCCTGAGCTCTCTAGTTGTGACACTTGGGCTCAGTAGTTGCAGCACATGGGCTTAGTTTCCCCACGTCATGTGGGATCTTAGTTCCCTGACCAGAGGTCAAACCCACGTCACCTGCATTGGAAGGCAGATTCTTAAGTACTGGACAACGAGGGAAGTCCTAAGAAATTTTTTTAAGAAGATAAATCTCATGTTAACTGTTCTTACCAAAAAAGAACATGAGGAAACTTTCGGAGGTGATGGATATGTTTGATTGTGGTGATGATTTTACATGCATATGTCCAAAGTCATCAAATTGTATGCTTTAGATACTGCAGTTTTTTATTTATCAATTATACCTCAATAAAGTTGTTTAAAAAAAGAAATGAAAAAACAGAATATGGTGGCATAATACTTCCTGTGAACCGCTTTGGAAAACAAGGCTTAATCTCCAGTTCCTGCTCTACAAAAACTCAACTCTGACTATATCATATTTGTTTCAACAGTTTAATGAACTTGGAGGGAAGAGTCCCTTTCTGTCCTGATCTCCCCTTTCCAGAAAGCTTGACTTTCTACATCAGTTTGTTAAACCTTTCCTTCTGCCTACATGCAGAGACAAAGACTTTTAAAGAAGGTAGAGAATGTTAGCAGTACCTAGTATTTTTCCTACTTAGCTATGACAATGCCTAAAGTTTCTTACATAATTGTAAAGTCTTTTCTGTTTTCTAAAAATCTTCAGGAAGAAAGTCATTATTTGGTTTGGTAACTTTTCCTTATACTTAACATAAACTTTTTATACTTTAAATCTATGTCCTCTTGTTCAATTTTTTTGTAGAAATAGGATATAATTTCCTAGTTATGCTCTGTATGAAAATCCTTTATAGTCTTGATTAAGGATCTATTGCTAGCTATTATGCACAGTACAAGATACTAGACAACCACCATCTGCTCCATTTGTCCATGGGGTCCCTACAAAGCTCACAGTTGTGCTGAAGGTGACCACCATGTAAGCATAAAGTCAAGTACAATCAGACACTTCCAGGTAATTATAACAACATTCTGTAGCTTTCTACATCCAGAATTACCCATCCCCAGTAATTAATAAAATTGGGGGAAACTGTAAAAACCAAAACAAAGAAGGAAAGAAAATTCAGTCTTAGGCCATTAACTTCAAAGTTGACAGAGGATGTGCTAGCTTAGAGTTTCTAGAAAACAGAGACTGAGGCAAAATTTATCTGGCAAAAATGCTTTTTTGGGGGGTGGGAAGGGGAAGCAGTACTGAGGCAGGAAGGGTAAGGAAAAAAAAGGGAAATGAGTCAGGGAAAGAAAGAAAGTAAATGCAAGGCAGTATTTGACCAGAGCGTCACAAGAAAATACAATCAGTTGCTCAGTCATCATAATTTTTGCCAATCTGGTCAGTGTAAAATGTCAATTCATTATGTATTTACTTTACATATCTCTGGGGTTATGCAATTTTCATCTCCATTGTATTTTCAGGTTTTATTGATCTCGTCAATGATTTGGTTAACCTTATTTCTAGTTTGTCTGCATTTTTCTTACTATTTTAAATTCTTTAAACATTTCTTTTGTATTTGTTGCTGATTCATAGAATGTAACTGGTCAAGTTTTGTATCTTGATTTTTTTATCCAGAAAACTATACTATACTGTCATATTAATTCTTATAATTTACCCTTTTATTCTTTAGGATTTTCTATGTAGACATTCACATCATGTATGAATTATGCATAGCATTGGTTCTCATCTTTTCACCTTTGTTCTATTTTTCTTGCCTTATTACACTGGGTAATAATTCCAGGACAGAACTGAACAGAGTTGGTAATAGTTGACACCCTTCTTATTCCCAATCTCAATGAAATGTTTTTTACTGTTTTCCCAGTTGATCCCACCCCCGACCCCAACTTCCCCCCTTGGTGTCCATACATTTTTTCTCTACATCTATGTCTCTATTTCTCCCTTGCAAATAATTTCATCTCCACTATTTTTCTAAATTCCACATATAAGCAATATTTTACAATATTTATTTTTCTCTTTCTGACTTACTTCACTCTGTATGGCAATCTCGAGCTCCATCCACATCTCTGCAAATGGCACTATTTTGTTCCTTTTTTATGGCTGAGTAATATTCCATTGTATATATGTACCACATCCTCCTTATCCATTCCTCTGTTAATGGACACTTGTGCTGCTTCCATGTCCTGGCTATTGTAAATAGTGCTGCAATGAACATTGGGGTGTATGTATCCTTTCAAATTATGGTTTTCTCTGGATATATGCCTAGGAGTAGGATTGCTGGGTCATATTGTAGCTCTGTTTTTAGTTTTTTAAGGATCAATGAAATGTTTTTAATATTTCAGAATTATGTATGAATTTGACTATAGCTATTTTTGTAGACTATCTTAATAAGGTTAAGGAAGTTTCATTTTATTACTATTTTACTGAGAAATTTTGTCATGAATGAAGTTGAATTTTATCAAACACTTTTAAAACATCTGTTGAGATTATTATTTGCTTCTTTTTTAATATATTAATATGTGAATTATATTGATTGATTTTTTAATATTAAGTTAACTTTGTACTCTGAGACAAATCCAATTTAGTCTTGATATTAATACCCACCTGTGTCTCATAAATTCAAAATACTATTAAATTTTTCTTATGTAATTGTAACACTGTTGTCACTAATGAAAAGAACTTTAATGTTCTCAAGAAGCTCATAGACTAGCAGGGTTGGCCTATATGTAAAAAAGACAAACAAATTACAGTAAGGATATTTAAACTATGCTAGGAATGTATATTTATTCTATTTCATCCTTAGATATCACAGGTAAACCTTTGGTTGAGAAAACATTATGCCCCAATTCCAAGATTTATCTGAGATATCATTATGATACACATTCTTTGTTTGGCTGGTCACTAGCAAAACTTACTTTCTCTTGAATAATTTGTAAACTCTTGAAATGTTTGTTAAATGGAAATTATTACTGAAGTATACATTAAGAAATAGGAAAAAATCTGTTTAAGCTAGATGTTACATGCTAATATTTTAAAAGCAATATTCTTCTTCTAAGGTTTTATCTTGCTGATTTATTATTTTTATTAAATGTTCTCATTAATTTTACAAATATTTTTAACAACCTTTTGCAATAGCACAAAAGCAGATCAGAATGGCCTTAGCAGAAGCATAAAAACTTGTCTAAGACAACTACAGCTAAAATCTTTGATGTCAGATAAATGTAAACTATTTGGGGACAATTTTACAATGCAGGAAGTAGTTTTTAATAAACTCTACTGTTTTTAGGGGCCATGTGTACTAATACTGCCTTTACTTTATTATCACCTTTAAATAGAGCCATTTTAAGCCTGGTTAAATATAGTAAGTAAAGTCCTTACCATGTTTTTGGTTTTTGTTTTTGCTTTTGTTTTTGTTCCTCTACATGAGGGTTTGCTGTGTTACACCATTTCTCTCTTTTCCTGTGTGTGTCTACTAGAAGACTCTCCTAGACTGCATTCGTAGAATTAGGTTCATGGATTCAGATATAGAACACTGCATTACCATTTATTGCATCACTATCTGTCTAAAACAGGTTTTCACTTTAATTTTGGTTTATTATAGTACTTTCACATTTTTTTCATAAATATGGGCAAAATATATATGACTCTTATAGAGTCAGCTTCTTTGATTTATCTGTATAAAGTGAACTCTCAGAAATACTGTTTTTAAGGTATGAGGATCAAGATAGAATGATTATTTTGGTCATATACAAACAAATTCTATTTTTATGTTTTGAAACAGCCATTTTCCTAGAGCTATGAGTTCAAAGAACTTAATGAAATTTGTTTGGTGAACATGATAGAGAATTATAGAGCTGAAGAAGAACATAAGTGTAATTTAACCAGGGTCTCTCTTACCTACTCCTGAAAAATATTTAGGTCTTGATTTGACTGAAAATGTAATGAATAAACATATAGTAAACTTGATAGACAATGTTCTGAATATGTATTTTTAAAATATGGCTAATTAAGTATATATGCCAATAAATTATTATTGACTAATAAGAAAGAAGTAATCTTTAAACAGCAATACTTAAAAACAAAAAAGAAGCATATGTCACTGATATAAAACAGGAATAAGCTAAGTGGCTTACAACCATTTGAGGTTTATTTATCCTATTTTAATAAGCCATTTCAAATTTCTATTGAAAAGGCAAGAAATCAGTTCTTTAGATTTTAGAATGTACCACTCACACCTAGGTTATCCAAGAAACTGCTAAATGTGTTTAACTCAGAAAAGAATTTAGGCAAGAAAATAATTAGGAAGAAGGAGGAGGAAGAGAAGGAAAATAAAAATTAAACCTATATTCTTCTTAGGTGTTAAAAATTATATTTCTGAAAACTTTTTATATCTCAGGAATAAAATGAACATGACTTCCAAATTCTGAACTTAATGAAATTCAAACAATGAAAATTACTTCCCAGAAGGCATAAAAGTAGTTTTAAATGGCAACATTAACAAGATTCACCTCAGTAAGACATAAAGAGTGTTTACTGAATATATTATTAGAGCTTCTGTCATTCAAGTTAACCTATCAATTCAATTTTCTTTCCCCTCATTATTTTACTTACCCCTGAGAGGCAAAATTATTAGTCCTGAAGTTCTAGGTGAATAATGGCTAAAACTGAGATTCAAGATGTCTAACTAAGGTGAAGCAAATCTGAGGAGGTAACTACTAGGCACAGTTTACAAAGTGCAGGAAGGAAATGAGCCTTACCAAGCATTTATGTGCTAGCTGTTGTGAGAGATACTATGTATTTAAAAAAAATTTTTTTTTTTTACTTAAATGTTACAGCACTGTGGGGTTAAGCATTATTAGCCCCATTTTATAGTAGTTAAGTTACGTACTCAAAGTTACATATACACTTGGCCCTTGAACAACACGGGTTTGAAATGCCCGGGTTCACTTATAATGGGATTTTTTCAGTAAATATACAGTTAGCCCTCTTTATCAGTGGGTTCCACATCTGCAGATTCAACCAAACCCGGATCATATATTGTGTTTACGATCTATGTTTGATTGAATCTGTGGATGTGAAATTAACTGATACAGAAGGCCGTCTATGGAAATTGAGCATCTGCAGATTTTGGTATCCACTTCAGGTGGCGGAATCAATCCCCTGAGGATACTGAGGGATGAATGTCAGAGTTTAAACTAGATCTGTTTGATAGCAATATCTATTTCAATTAATTCTTAATTTATAGGTTTCATTTAAAGATGGTTAAAAATGTAAGTTAAATTTAAACAAAAGAATAACCAAAGCAAAATCTTATAATAATGCTGCTAAAAATCTACACAAATATTTTTTCATATACATGTAAGGTTTTATTAAGGAAATATAATCAATTTTTCAGAAAAATTACTGGCATTTTCAACATTAATATAAAAGCTACCATAGCCGTATATTAGAATCTATTTAAAGCTCTCAGAATTTTCTAATGTACAGCCACAAGAAACCCTGCACTATCTTCACTATATGGTGGACGCTTGAACAAAGGGGAGCTGAGGGACACTGACTTTCTGTGCAGTGGAAAATCACATATAACTTTACCATTAGTGCTCTGGATCCCTAGTTCCAAATCTGCAGATTCAAGCAACCACATCGTGTAGTACAGAAGTACATATTTATTGAAAAACATCTGCGTGTAGGTGGACAAGTGCAGTTCAAACCCATGTTGTTCAATGATCAACTGTAGTATAATTCATGAGAAGAGTTTGGTTTAAGAAAATTTGGCTTGTATGTTTAGCATTGGATTTAACAGTTTTTTCATGAAATGTATAAAATAGTTTTATATACAATAATTTCTATTTTTTCTTCATTCTTTCCATTTCACGTTCACATAGGTTTATACTTTTGACAAAATACTTTAGTTATGTGAATTGGGAATTGTTCATATACTTTAATATCATGTGGATTTTTTGGGTGGGAAGAATCTTTTTAGAATAATACTAAAGAAAGTTGTTTTTATTTATGTTTACCCTAATGTTTCTCAGAATGCTACAAGAAAGTAAACATTTGTTTTGAGTCCTTCAACAGTTTTTAGAAGCAGGAAATACACTGGCAATTGGCTGGGTGACAACTTTTCACATTGGAGAGATATGCATATGTCAATCATTGGAATGCTAAAATTTAACCTCGGGAATTCCATATGCAACTTTTAAAATTGAACCATTAATTATATTAAAGCCTATATGTCAATCACTATTATCTGAGAGTGCAAAACCTAGTTTTATGTAGATAAAACACAGTTGACTTGTTTTCAGAACATTAAAAATAATATACTTAGCCACTATAGAGTTGTCTTCAACCTATGCAGATCTCAAGAGAACCACATATTTCTTAATTATTATTTTTTTCTGTTTGTTTTATGTCTCTAACATACTTGGTCATGGTAAAGCTGGAGTAGTTTATTGCCTCTGTCATTTACCTCTACCCTTATTCCATCCACAACTCTTCTACAACCTATTATTATGAGCTTTACAGATAAGGGGGAAAAAAGAAAGGACAGACAATTTGGAATAAGGGATAGAAAGTTCACTCAGAGAGGTTTCTGTATCATTTGTGGAAGGAGGAAGTGAAATGAAGACAGCAAAATACTCCAAACAGAAGCAAAATATTTCCTCTTTTTTTATAAAAAAAAAAAAGCTGTTAAAGAATGTGCTGCTGTGTTAACAAATTCTAAAGTTTTATTGTAGTAAATTCCCCATATCCCAAGGACTTTTTATGAGAAAAAAATAGAGACCATTATTTGTCTTATTTTGTAAAGCTGCACATAAAATTGCTGTAAACTCTCAAATTTAGTGAGAATTGCATTTGTTGTTCAGTGATGGATTAGGTACTTTCAAAGAAGAATTGCTAAATAAATATTGAAAAGGAAGTGTAGCTTCAAGTTTTGTCTGCACCAGAAACTGAGTCAAAATTTATAACATAAGCAGGCTTGGAGAGGAAGGGAGCATAACTTGGTCTCTCTCCACCAAAGATTTTATAATTTTAGGAGAGTATAGAGCACAACTTCCATGGTTTGGAAAACTAACATTTTTATTACAACTGTCACATTTTATGACCCCATGCTTTAATTCTTCATGACATTTTGACCTACAAACTTTGAAATTAATTGAAGTTTGGGGGTTAAAGATTATATTTCTGAGAGAACAAGAGGGACTCTAGAATAAAACAATTTGAAGACTGAGCAAGTCCTTCATTAGATGTCAGGAATCAAAGTATCTAATGTTATATGATAAAAAAGGAAAGCATAGTCAGGTGCAATAATCTTGGGGCATTTTTTCCAGCCTTAGTGGTTAGCAATTAAGGCTCTTGGATTAGCTAAATGTTCTGTGTCATTAACTTCTCATATTGCAGCAGAAAATTTACAGACTGCACTTGAAAAAAAAATTCTAAGATATATTGGATTACTCAAAAGACCCCTTGCTTACACTATGGTAACTCATAGTTTTCATTTAATCAAGACTGTACATGAGGGACTGGTCACTATTTTATTTCACATACTCTCTTCAAATAGCATTTTTATACTTCCAGATCCCTCAGTATGCAAATATTATCTTTGTGGTCTTAAACAAGATTGACATTAAAAATAATGTAACCTGAAATTTTTCAGTGAAGATTTTATGGCAAAATCAATGTGAAATATTTTGAAATCATGAAAATATTTCCCAGATATTGGAGTTGATATATATGGGTTTAATGAAGAGACAACTTAGGAACTGTGATGACATTGGATGCAAGTTGGGGTTTTTTATCCCTTTTGCAGAAACCATAATTCAATCCGTAATAAGGTGCATGAGAGTTAACTAAAAATGATAACTGCAATATTCAGTATTAACCTGTAAATAGGAACTATATATAATATATATATATATAATGATAAATACACAAATCAAAAATCACACTGTTTTTAAAAATAGCTGTGAAAATATGTGACTGGGTCTTTGAAAATTTTACATGGTATAAATTTTATTAAGAACTGTGAGGGAATTACCAGAAATAAATGTTGGAGAAATAGCTTTTCTAAAATTGCTTTTGAAAATACATTGTTCATGAGCTGCAGCCAAGATGGTGAAGTAGGAAGACCTGAATTTACCTCCTTCCAAGGGCATACTAAAATTACAAATATTTACAGAGCAACTCTCTATAAGAGTGATCTGAAAACTAGCAGAAGATTTTCCACAACTAAAGATATAAAGAAGGAACTACAATAAGACAAGTAGGAGGGACAGAGACATGGTAAAGTCAAGATCAACAGCTCTGTGTAGGAGACCCACAAGGGGAAAATAATCACAACTGCAGAGATTTTTCCCAAGGAGCAAGGGGTCTGAATGCCACATTGGACTGCCCAGCCTGGGGATCCTTCACAAGGAAGATTAGACCTGTCTTTAATGGTTAGTGGAGCTTATGTACTGCAGAACTGGAGAGCTGTAGGAAAGAAAGACTCTACTCTTAAAGGGCATGCACAAAACCTCACACAGTACATGTCCCAGTGCAGAGGCAGTAATTTAAAAGGAACCTGAGTCAGACACACTTGCTGAGCTTGGAGAGCATCCTGGAGAGGCAGGAAGCAACTGGGACTCCCCTTTGGGGCATCATAGATATAAGTAGAATTTATTTTTGAGTATTAATTCCACCACAAGAACACTGGAGCTGGCAGACACCATTTTGGAGTCTTCCCTATAGCTTATTAGCACCAGGTACTTACTCACCCACCAGCAGGCTGGCACCAGCCTTGGGAAACACAGGGACCCACAGGCAGTCAGCCTGGAACCCAACCCCTCCCACCAGGGACCACCTAAGCCATGCTGTCAACCATGCCAGGACCCAAGAACATGTACCACTGGGCTGGCTGCAACTCACAAGTCAGGACCTGGTAGCCAACTGGGCCAGAGACCAGTTCACCTACCAGTGTACCCACAGTAGTTGTCAAAACACAGCAGAAGAGCCCACACAGACCACATAGGGGCACCTCTAGAACATATAGTTCTGGTAACCAGAGTGAAGGGTGTTTATGGGCTCCATAGTATGTCTTCTACATAAGATCACTTATCCAAGATTGGGAAACATAACTGACCTACCTAACACATAAAAATAAACACAGAGAATTAGGCAAAATGAGGAGAGGGAGGAACAAGACAAAACCTCAGAAAAAGAACTAAACAAAGTGGAGATAAGCAATGTACTCAATAAGGAGTTCAATGTAATAATCATAAACAAGATCAATGAACTCAGAAAAGAAAGAACAAGCACAATGAGAAATTTAACAAAGAGTTAAAAACATAAAGAAGAACCAAACAGACCTTCAGAACACAATAACTGAAATTTAAAAATACACTAAGAGGTATCAACAGTAGATTAGATGATACAGATGAATGGAGTAGTGAACTACAAGATAGAGTAGTGGGAGTCACACAAGATAAAATGAAAAAAAAAATTTAATGGGGATAATTTAAGAGGCCTCTGGGACAACATCAAGTGTACTAATATTTGCAGTATAGGGGTCTAAGAAGGAGAAAAAGGAGATAAAGGGCAGATAACTTATTTGAAGAAATAAAAGCTAAATAATTCCCTAACTAGGGAAAGAAAACAGACATTCAGCTCTAGAAAACAAAGGGATACCAAACAAGATAAACTCAAAGAAGATCACAACAAGACACACTATAATTAAAATGGTAAAAAATAAAGACACAGAGAGACTCTTAAAGATGCCAAAGGAAAATCAACTATTTATGTACGAGGCAACTGCCATAAGACTATAAGCTGAATTTTCAGCAGAAATATTGCAAGTCAGAAGGGAGTGGCATGAATAAAAGTGATGAAAGGAAAAAAACTCCAACTAAGAATACTCTACTCAAAAGGCTATCATTCAGATTTAAAGGTCAGATAAATAATTTTACAGACAAGAAAATGTTGAAGGTGTTCAGCACCACTAAACAATCTTTATGAGAAATGTTAAAGGGATTTCTCTAAGTGGAAAAGAAAATACCACAACCAGAAATATGAAAATTATGAAAGAAAAAATCCCATTGGTAATGGTGAAAATACAGTAAAGATAGTAGATCAACCACTTATAAAGTTAGTAGGGAGTTTAAACAAAAGTAGTAAAAGTATCTTTATCCACAATAAGTAGCTAATGGACACAAAAACAGAAAGATGTAACATATGATATCAGAAATATTAAACATGGGGTAGGGGGGAATAAATATGCAAGGTTGTTAGAATGTGTTCAAACTTAAGAGATCATCTACTTAAAATAACCGTGTGTGTGTGTGTGTGTGTGTGTGTGTGTGTTCTTATATATGAAATTTATATTTAAGAACCAAAATTCTATAATAGATACACACAAAAAAAGGAGAAAGGAATACAAACATGACACTAAGGATATTTGTCAAATCAGAAGAGAGAAAAAGAAGGAAGAAACAATAAACTACCATAAAATAATCCAAAAAATTAAATTGCAACACTGGTGGTGATCAGCCAAGATGGCTGAGTAGAAAGACCCTGACCTTACCTTCTCTCAGGAGCACACCAAAATCAAAGCTATATGCAGAATAGCCATTAATGAAAAAGACTGGAATTTACCAGAAAAGATCTTCTATAACCAAAGACATAAATAAGGAACCAAGGTAAGATGGGCAGGAGGGGTGGAGAACTCTCAGTATAATCATGTCACATACCCCTGTGGTGAGCAATCCACAAACAAAATAATAATTATATTGCAGAGGTTTTCCTACAAGAGTGAGAGTTCTGAGCTCAATGTCAGGATCCCCAGCCTAGGGGTCTTGCACAGGGAAGATGAGCTCCCAGAGTGTTTGGCCTTGAAGTTCAGAGGGACATAATTTTACAAGTCCCAAAGGAGTAGGGGAAATAGAGACTTTGCTCTTAAAGGTTGTACACAAAATCTCACATGCACCAGGATCCAGGGCAAAATCAATAATTTGGTAGGAGCTCTGGGCCAGACCTACTTGCTAGTCTTGGAGTTTCCAGGAACAGCAGGGTGTGTGTGTGGGGGGGGCGTGGCTGTCACTCACCCTGGGGAAATAGAAAGTTGGCAAGCATTCTTGGGAGTTCCTTCTACTGTATATACACTGGTTGTGGGGAGTACCATTGTGAAATCCTCCCTCTAGCTCATTAGCGCCAAGACCTGAACTCACCCAATAGCCTGTGGGCACCAGTGCTGGGAATCCTCAGGCCAAGCAATTAACTGGGTGGGGGCACAGCCCCACACATCAGCAGAGAACATGGCTAAAGACTTCCTGAGCACATAGCTGCCTCTAGACATTCCTCTAGAAGTGGCCTTGCCTACCAAAGAGCACAGGACCCTGCTTCACCCACCTGTAGGGATCCACAGACTCCATACTCCAGTAAGCCTACTCTAGCCCCTGGACAAAGCTTATACCCCAGCAAGCAGACACCAGAGGTTAGAAAATTAAAATCCTGTAGCCTGCCAACATGGCTTGCTCACAGCAGGCCAGAAACTGCCCTGGGACAGCTGGGTTCTGGCCCTGCCACTAGCAGGCCTACACAAGCTTCACGGCATCCTAGATCCTAAGTCTAACTAAGTAGGAAACTGCTTCCAAGCACCAGTGATCTGACACCAGCTATGGGATCCCAGAGCCCTGCAGCCAGACTTCAGGACATGGTTATGTTGGCCAGTAGTCCAGCACCAATCCCAGAAACTGGTTTCACCCAACAGTGGGTGAGCAAAAGACCCAGAATCTTCTGAACACTGACTCCACCTATCAGTGAGTCAGCACTAACCACAATGTCTCCTGGAGCTCTGCAGTCAGCCACCTCATGACCAGGCCCTGCCAACCAGCAGCCAACAGTCTCCACACAAGGCAGGACCTGGCAGTCAACTGGAACAGGAACAAAACAAGTCTATCATACTGCCCACATAGTCAGCTTGCCCAACAGAAAGACCTATGCAGCCCTCTTAGGGGGAACCCCTAGAGCACACAGCTTGGGTAACAAAAGAGGAGTGTGCTGCTGGGATACATAGGCCATCTCCTACAAATAGGTCACTTCACCAAGGTCAGGAAATATTACTAAGCTACTAGATACATAAAAAGTACAAACAGCAATGTGGGAAAAATGAGGCAACAGAGGAATATATTCAATATGAAGTAACATGATAAAACCCCAGAAGTAGAACTAAGTAAAGTGGAGATAGGAAATCTACCTGAGAAACAGTTCAGGGTATGAACATAAAGATGATCAAGGAACTTGGGAGAAGAATGCCTGAAAAGAGTGAGAAGTTAAAAGTTTTTAACAAAGTGTTAGAAAACATAAAGAATAACCAAAGAGAGGTGAAGTATACAATAACTAAAATGAAAAATATATTAGAAGGAATAAATAGTAGACAAAATGATGTAAAGGAATGAATCAACAAACTGAAAGATGCGTAGTTAATAACTCCAATGCAGAAAAGAAAAAGAAAAAAGAATGAAAAGAAAGAAGGACAGCTTAAGAGACCTCTGGGACAACATTAAGCACACTATTATTTGCATTATAGATGTCCCAGAAGGAGAAGAGAGAGAGAAAGAGGCTGAGAACATATATGAAGATATAATTGCTGAAAACTTCCCTAACCTGGGAAAGGAAAGAGTTACCCAAATCCAGGAAGCTCAGAGAGTCCCATACAGGATGAACCCAAAGAGAAACACAACAAGATACACTGTAATTAAAATGAATATTAAAATCAACAAGGGAAAAGCAACAAATAACATACAAAGGAACTCCCATAAGGCTACCAGCTGATTACTCAGGCCAGAAGGGAGTGTATTTTAGGTGATGAAAGAGAAAAGCCTATGATCAATAATACTCTACATCAAAACTCTTGTTCAGATTTGTTGGAGACATCAAAAGCTTTATGGCCAAGCAAAAGCTAAAAGAGATCAGCACCATGAAACCAGCTTTACAACAAATGTTAAAGGAACTTCTCTAGGTGAAAAAGAAAAGGACATGAATAAAAACAAGAAAATTATGAAATAAAAAAATCTTATCAGTAAAGGCAAACATACAATAAAGATAGGATATCATCCACAAACAAAGCTAGTAGGAAGTTTAAAAGAAAAAATTAGTAAAATCCTCTATATCCACAATAAGCAATTAAGGTATACAAAAATTTAGGTGTAAAATATGATATCAAAAACAGTCATTGTGAGGGGAAGAGAGTACAAAGGCAAGGCTTTTAAATGTATTTGACATTAAGACCACAGCAACTTAATACAATAATGTACATAGATAGATAAATTCCCATATAAAAAGTCATAGTAAACAAAAACAAAAAACTTATAACAGATACACACAAAAAAAGAAAAAGGAATTCAAACATAACAGTAAAAATGTTCATCAAATCAGAAGAAAAGAGTGAAAAAAAAAGACAAGGAAGGAAAAGACTTACAAAAACAATGCCCCAAATAATTAACAAAATGGAAACAAGAACATATATATCAATGATTGCCTTAAATGTAAATGCATTTGAGGTTCAAATTAAAAAGCATAGAATAGCTGAATAGCTAAAAAAACAAGACCTGTATGTATGCTGCCTACAAGAGACTCACTTCAGGTCTGGAGACACACAAAGACTAAAAGTGAGGAAATGGGAAAAGTTATTCCATGCAAATGGAAATCAAAAGAATCCCAAATTAGCAATATTTATATCAGACACAATAAACTTTTAAATAGACTGTTATAGAAGACAAAGAAAGACACTACATAATGATCAAGGGAACAACTGGAGAAGATATAACAATTTTAAATATATATGCACCTAACATTGGCAAACCGAAATATATAAGGGAAATGTTAATGAACATAAAAGGAGAAATTAGTAACACAATAATATTTGGGGACTTTAACCCTGAACTTACATCAGTGGACAGATCATCCAGACAGAAATTCAACAAATGACAATTAGATCTAATGGACTTAATTGATATATATGGGGCATTCCATCTGAAAGCAGGAGAATACACATTCTTTTCAGGTGCACATGGAATATCCCCCAGGATACACCACAGACTAGGTCACAAAACAAACCTCAGTAAATTTAGTAAGATTGAAATCATATCAATTATCTTTTTTGGCCACAACACTATGAGACTAGAAATGTTCTAGTTTTTTACAAGAAAAAAATTGCAAAACACATACACATGGAGGCTAAATGATATGCTACTAAACAACCAATGAATCACTGAGGAAATTAAAAACATAAAGACAACTCAAAACAAAAATACAATACAAAACATATGGGAATAAGCAAAAGCTCTTCTAAAATAAAGCTTATATTGATACAGGCTTACCTCAGGAAACAAGAAGGGTCTCAAACAACCTAACATTGCACCTAAAAGAACCAAAGAATTAGAAACAAACAAAACCCGAAGTTATGAGAAGGAGTAAACTAAACAAAATCTGAGTAGAAATAAATGAAATAAAGACTAATAAAAGAAAAATAGAGAAGATCAAAGAAACTAAAATCTGGTTCTTTGAAAAGCTTTTAAAAATTGATAAACTTTTAGCCAGACTCATCAAGAGAACAATGGAGAGGGCCCACATACATAAAAACAGAAATGAAAGAGAAATTACAACTGACACCACAAATATACAAAGAATCATAAAAGATGACCACGAACAACTATATGCCAATAAAATGGGCAAACTAGAAGAAATGGTCAAATTCCTAGAAGAAATGTACAATCTCCGAATGCTGAACAAGGAAGAAAGAGAAAACATGAACAGACCAACTACCAGTAATGAAATTGAATCAGTAATATAAAAACTCCCAATAAACAAAAGTCCAATACCAGGTGGCTTCACAGGCAAATTCTACCAAACATTTACAGAAGAGTTAAAACCCATACTCCTCAAACTCTTCCAAGAAATTGCAGAGGAAGGAACACTTCCAAACTCATCCTACAAGGCCAGCATCACCCTCATACCAAAAACAGAGAAAGAAAACACACAAAAAAGAAATTTACATGTCAATATCACTGATGAACAGATGCAAAAATCTTTAACAAAATGTTAGCAAACCAAACCCAACAATACATCAAAAGAACCATAAACCATGATCAAGTGGGATTTATTAGAGGGATGCAAGAACTTTTCAATATCTGCAAATCACTCAGTCTGAAATTGAAGAATAACAAATTGAAGTAACAAATTGAAGAATACAAACCATACGGTCGGGCTTCCCTGGTGGCGCAGTGGTTGAGAGTCCGCCTGCCAATACAGGGGATATGAGTTCGTGCCTTGGTCCGGGAAGATCCCACATGCCACGGAGTGGCTGGGCCCGTGAGCCATGGCTGCTGAGCCTGCGTGTCCAGAGCCTGTGCTCACAATGGGAGAGGCCACAGCAGTGAGAAGCCTGCGTACTGCAAAAAAACCCCAACAAACCATAAGGTCATCTCAATAGATACAGAAAAAGCTTTTGACCAAATTCAACATCAATTTATGATAAAAACTCGCCTAAAAATGGACATAGAGAAAGCATACCTCAACATAATAAAGGCCAGATGTGACAAACCCACAGCTAACATCATACTTAATTCTGAAAAACTTAAATTATTCCCTCTAAGACCAGAAACAGGACAAGGATGCCCACTCTCATGACTTTCATCAACATAGTTTTGGAAGTCCTAGCCACAGCAATCAGATAAGAAAAATAAATTAAAGGAATCCTAATAGGAATGGAAGAAGTAAAACTATTATTATTTGCAGATGACCTGATATTTTATGTTGAAAACACTAAACTCTTCACCCCAAAATTTTTAGAATTAATAAATGAACTTAGCAAAGTTATAAGAGCCAAGAGCAATATACAGAAATCTGTTGCATTTTATACACTAATAATGAACTCTCAGAAAGAGAAAATAAAAAACAATCCCATTTAAAATCACATCAAAAAGCATAAACAAGGAGGTGAAAGACCTATATAATGAAAACTATAAAATGTTGCTGAAGGAAATCAAAGATGATACAAAGAAATGTAATGATATCCCATGCTCTTGGATTGGAAGAATTAATATTGTTAAAATGACCATACTGCCCAAAGCAATCAACAGATTTAATGTGATCCCTATCATAATAACCATGATATTTTTCACAGAACTTGAACATATAATCCTAAAATTCATATGAACCACAAAAGACCCTGAATCACCAAAGCAATCTTGAAAACAAAGAACAAAGCTGGAGGTATAAAGTGCCCAGTCTTCAGACTATACTGCAAAGCTGGAGTAATCAAAACAACATGGTACTGACACAATCACAAATACATAGATCAATGGAACAGAATAGAGAGCCCAGAAGAAAACTCATGCACCTATGGTCAATTAATCTATGAAAGAGGAAGCAAGGATATGCAATGGAGAAAAGACAGTCCCTTCAATAAGTAGACAGCCACGTGTAAAACAATGAAATTAGAACATTTCCTCACACAATATACAAAAGTATACTCAAAATGAATTAAAGACTTAAATGTAAGACCTGAAACCATAAAACTCTTAGAAGAGAACATAGGCAGAACACTCTTTGACATAAATTGCAGCAATTTTGTTTTTGGATCTGTCTCATAATGCAAAAGAAAAAAGGCAAAAATAAGCAAATGGGACTTATTTAAACTTAAAAGATTTTGCACAGTAAAGGAAACCATCTAGAAAATGAAAAGACAACCTATGGAATGGGAGAAAATATTTGCAAATAATATGATCCTAACCCTAACCCTAAGGGGTTAATAGCCAAAATATATAAACAGCTCACAGAGCTCAATATCAAAAATAAATAAATAAATAAAAACAGCCCAATCAAAAATGTGCAGAAGACCTGAATAGACATTTTTCCAAAGAAAACATACAGATGGCTAACAGGTGCATGAAAAGATGCTCAACATCACTAATTACTAGAGAAATGCAAATTAAAACACCAATGAGGTATCGCCTCACACTTGCCAAACCACTGTTATCAAAACATCTACAAATAACAATTTTTGGAGAGGATGTGGAGAAAAGGGAGCAATTGTACTCTGTTGGTGGAAATATAAATTTATGCAGCCACTATGGAGTATATTATGGAGGTCCCTAAGAAAACTAAAAATAGAACTACCATATGATTCATCAGTTCCACTCCTGGGTATTTATCTGGAAAAAAATGAAAACACTAATTTGAAAAGATACATGCACCCCAGTGTTTATAGCAGCACTATTTACAATACCCAAGATATGGAAGCAACCCACATTCCCATCAACAGGTGAATGGATAAAGAAGATGTGTCATATATACACACACACACACACACACACACACACACACACACACACACACACACACAGTGGAATATTACTTGGCTATAAAAAAGAAGGAATTCTGCCATTTGCAGCAATCTGGATGGACCTAGAGAATATTATGCTTAGTAAATAACAGAGAAAGACAAATGCTATATGATATCACTTATATGTGTATTTAAAAAAATAATACAAATAAGTATATATGCAGAACAGAAACATACTCACAGATATAGAAAAGAAACTAGTGTTTACTGAAGGTGATAAAAAAGGGAGGGGACAAATTAGGAGTATGGGGTTGAGAGACATAAACTTCTATGTAAACAATAGATAAGCAACAAGGATATATTGAATATCACAGGGAATTATAGCCATTTTCTTGTAATATCTTTTAATGAAGTGTAATCTGTAAAAATACTGAATCATTATGCTGTATACCTGAAACTAACATAGTATTGTAAATCAACTAGACTTCATAAAAAACATAAATCATACTGTTGTACACCTGAAACTAATATAATATTGTAAGTCAATTATACTTTAATAAAAAATAAATAAATATAATTTTAAAAAGGAAAACACATTATTTATAATTCTAAAAGAGAAAGAGCACATTGCATCATTTAAAATAACCTGTTAAAAGTTTTGCCTTTAAAAAGTTAGCAGAAGACAAACCTATGATATATTTAGTTATTTTTCCTTAGTAGCTCAGTAATTACCAAACGTCAAGTTTTTGTTTTGATGTTAGGCAGATATTATATTATGATTTGATATAAGATTCTTTCTTCAGTCGGAAGGCAAAAATCATTCCTCAGTGAAATGGCTGTGAATTTTCCCTCTCTCAAGGAGAAGGTCTGGTAATGATCTTTCATCTAGAAGATTTGAAACTTTGCTCTTAGTTGGGTATACAAACTATATACTACACAGTATAATATGTAAACTTTATAGAGTGTATTTAATTGAGAAACAACTCTGCAATAATCTGGCGAAAGGCTTTCAGGTATAAAGAAATAATATTTTAAAATGTTCTGCTTCTCTCTAACCCCCCCAAGAGAAAAAAAATAACACTCCCAACTCAGGTCTATTGAAATGTTTGTGTTTTATAGGAATAAGACCCTGGAGCATTTGGAGAAGAGTTTGCTGCAATTTTCTGTTCTGCCTTAAGGAATGGATATTTATTTCTGCCTTACTTATATACCCTCTTCTACTATTCTCAGGTCACTGGAAATACAGTATTCCATGAGTAAATAACTTTTAATAATGATTCTAGTCTTCATTTTCTACCACAGAGATCCTGGAAGCCTGGGTTCTCCTAGTAAGGCAATTATTTGGGGGATTAAAAAAGAAGAAAACTTGTTTTCCCCATCTGATGGTGATTAGAAATAATTTACAAATTTGAAGAATTGAGTTAAGAAAACACTTTCAATCAATTAACAAAGAACAAAGGCTGAGTATTTCTGTCTAAATAGTATGGAGTATAGAAAAGGAATGAAGCATGGTCTCTGCCCACACAGTACTGGGAAGATCACAACTAACAGATTTGAAACTGTAATGTAGAACATGATATATTTGTATCCTGATTGTGTGGCATAGGCTATAAAGTGCTGTAAAGTGGCTATAAAGTGCTATAAAGGCTATAAAGTGCTGTAAAGATATATTTGTATCCTGATTGTGTGGCATAGGCTATAAAGTGCTGTAAAAATTCAAAGAAAGGCAAGTCATTGTGAAATGAAATGGAAACAGCTTTGTGAATTAGGTAGGTTTGATGCTGTATCCTTGAAGGCTGTTTAGAATGCAAAAAGGAAAAACAACAAAAACTCAAGACAATTTAATTACTTGGTACTATTTTGACCTTAGCTTTAATATTCATTTATCTTTTCATAATGAAAGAAAACTGATCCAATTTCTTCATTTGAGGGTTAAATTTTTATTCCTAAACACATAAGCATATTACACCCTAAACTGTACTCCGTTTTTATCTTTTTGGTTTTCTTGGTGTTGATCACCATGAATCTGAGGTGGTTGAGTAAGACTAGTTATTTATACAAAGATGTTCACTTGATTAAATTAATGGTTTTCCATCCTAAAAACTTAGATTTACATTAGATCCTCAGGCTCATGAAATTGATAGAGCATTCTTTTGGGGTCAGCTCTCATGATTGCTCCATTTCTTGAAGAGGTAAGTACTAGATTTTTATATCAGTACAATACAATTGTTTACAGCAGTTTAAATTGGTACGATTTGATACTTGCAACCAATCCGGGCTTGCCATAATCTCTTATTTTTCTTACATCATTTTCATTCTTATATTTGAAAGCAGTGTATTTATATGTTAATTTTACCTTACATAAATTATACCTCATGCTAAGTAAATCAGAACAAAACTAAAATATATTTCTGCTACTCAGAAATTCTGAAATCAGTCTCAAAATAATTTGCATATGTATGCTATAGATCCCCCAAATATATACTATAATAAAAAGAATAAAGTTCTTTTTTCACATATGTCAATGTAATAGAAAGGAAGTGTATTCTGAGAACATCAGTTGCTTCATTAGCTTTTTGTAAAAGAAAAAAAACCCAAATTCCTTATTCAAATATATTTTTCCTTTACCTCAGGATTCCAGATAGCAGTCTTACCCATATTTTATTCACAAGTGGAAAGGATAATATGAATATAATCTGGGAGAACTGGGGGTGAAAGCTACTCATGAAGGCAAGTGGGCATGATGGATGTCATGAGGATGATTTACCAACAAATTTGTATTTACTTCCAGGACAAAATATTACAATTCCCAGAGGTAGGAAAAAAGCTTTCAAGGTTTCCTATTTATTATGTCAAATTTCTCTAGCTTTGGTGAACTTCTTACAGCTACACATGAACTGAAATTGGGCTTATATGGATTCTTCAAAGCAAATATTTTCTATATTTCTGGATGCTATTGACCTCGCCACGGGATTAACATATATATATATATATATATATATATATATATACACATACACATAAATGGCCTGCACTTAGTAAGAACTCAAAAAATTTTTAAATAAAAAATAAATGTTTCTTATATTTTTCATAACTATATGACAATGGCTATGGAGTTAAAATGATACAAAGTAATTGCATAGTTAATAATAGAATATAGTACATTTTAGTAAGACATTAATATTTTAAAATACAGCAAACACAATTAGACTATTTAGAAAACATGAACAGTGAAAACTGAAATTCCATAATGTAGATGTGAAATATATTTTCTCATAGGTCATGCATGTTTCATGAAGATTCTCTAGCTCTACTGCATAGTCATGTATAAGCTGACTAGCACTTGGTATTAATGATAAATAATATGGGATTCAATATCCAGAGAGTCAAATCTTATTTAACTGGAATAAGTTAACTAAACAAAATATTTTGAAAAGTCAAATGTTTTCTTTTTTCCAAAGGGAACAACATCTTGTATGTGTATTTTTCTGAAGCATCCTGGTTCAATTTTATACAGTAAAATGTGTAGAACAGATAACATAAATCCATAACTCAAAGATTTATATGGTATTTTTTTCACTGTTTCTATATGACTTCTAGAGTCTTGGACAATATTATTCTGGCTTGATTCCTTGTGAAAGCCTTTGTTTAGAATTGTTTGCTCTTCTCAAAATAGTAGAATTGGGTCATACATACATTGGTAAATATTTAAGGTGAGATAAATTTTTATTTTTAGAAGCAGAATAGACTTATTTTATGCAGACATTTAAATTCTTTAAAGCAAACGATTCTCAACGATGATGTTTCTATATAGCAGAGTGTCATAGAGATTATAATTCATGAATCAGGTACTTTTTCTTGCAAGGAATCCAGTCAAGCTAGCTCAAGTATGGGATTTATTATAGGGATGCACATGAACTGACAAAGGAAATCTAATGGAAATCTGAGCACAGCAAATTTAATAGCTCTGAATTTCGTGGAGAACTCAGGATTCAGTTGCAAAAGTTTGTGAAATTTCAGCACAGTGTGCCATTATCATGGCTCAGCATTCCATGGGACCATTTTTTTCTAACAACTGTCTTCCAAAGGGCCTTAGCTTGTAATGGGCTCTTTGGCCTCAGCAAGAGACATATTTTTTATACATCCTTTGTGTTTCTGTGACCAGTGGTGAACTCTTTTCATGTTTTATAGTTCAGTTTCCTAAGAAATATAATATCATTGATCTAACTCATGTTTTCCATCCAGCCACATCTAGTCTCTTAGGCAGTGAGAGCGTTGGTTTCAATGGTGGGGGAGATTGGTAAAGTATGAGGGGAACCAATGTGACAGCTCTACTAGAGCTGAATTCACTTCTCCCATTCTTCCAGTATGTTTTGATGAGCATTGGCTAATCTTGCTCCATTTTCAAGAAATCCTTATGGGAATAAATTTTGACTAATTCCCAACTAGAAAAAAGAATATGCAATATATTTTTAAATTATGTTAGCTCTGACTGGGAAGTGTTATTAAAAATTCTCCATTCTTGTGATCAGATAATTATATGGTCTTAAACAATTAAATCAATGATTTTCAAACTATATTCTGTAGAGGTACTTCATAAATTTCCGTAAATATTTGCCTTAAATTTCATTTCTTAATAAAATCAAGCTTTTAAAAAGAGTATAATAAAAACGCTCACAAAAAGTGTTATTATATCAAATTTTAACACTTTAGAACCCAACGTCATCATCTTAACTTGTATTATTTTGTTTGACATTTTAGTAAGCAAATGTGGTTACAAAATTGAACTTCTGAAATAAATATATACTAAAGAATTCTGCTTTTATGCATTTTACATATTGTGCACTTTTTTCTTTTATTAACACTGAATTAGTCATTTAAGTCACCCTTCTTATTACTGAATTCAACAGACGTTTTGTTGAATTTAAATGGAAGTTTGGATTTCAACTTCCTGTGTCTCCTGAATGTTACTTGTTCCCAGTTACATAACTGGAGTGATTAACTCTGGCTTTTTCTGTGCTAGAGGAGTCAAGTACCACCTTCCTGGCAGAAGTTTGTTGAAATTCCTGCTCCACAGGATACAATTACTCTTTTCATTCGTGGAGGATATATTCTGCCAACAGAGTTTTCAGACAGAAAAACAGTGTTGAGGTAACAGGCACTTCCTCCCAGGAGACTGAGCTAGGAACTCGGTCTTCTTGTTATGGTCAAGTTTCCTGCTTGGGGAGTATCTGAGGAGGGTTGTTTGTGAGTAGGAAGGCAGCTAATTCTCACCAATATACCACCAATACTCTTTTTGAGTAGGATGGTGAGATGTGATAGGAGAGTAACTCAGTCAGTGTGCAATTACTGGTCTACATGTATATTTGTATATTTGCATGTGTGAGTCAGTGTGTGTGTGTATGTGTGTGTGTGTGTATGACAGAGGGAGGTAGCAGAGAGAGGGGGAAGGGAAAAAAGAGAAGGAAGGGAAGAAAAAGGGAGTGAAAGAGATTAGTAGATGATATTATGCTTGAGCATTTGAACCAGTTCCAAGATATCCTGCCATAAATATTTTCCTATTATTGTTTTTAAGACAGCTAATGATTTCTGATTCACAAATTTCCTCCTAGGTTTTAGATGAAGGTTAGGTCAGGGCCCTCAAGCTTTTATCAACTTAGGTTATATTTAATTAGTCATTTTTCTCCACAGACATCATGTAATCAAATATCTTGTTTAGCAGAGAAAGAGGTTTTTAAGCAGTAATAATTAGTTTATATTTCTATTTTACATCAAAGATTCATAATAACAAATCAAAATTTCTAATAAAAATTAAGATCAGCTACTGTGTGAACACCAGATTAAACCCCCATGACTGGCTTGGTTATCTCAGCTCCTGCAGAACATCTGAATTGACAAGTGCTCCTGCAACTGAGATGGGTCTAGCTTTGGCAGCTATGGACTTTGTGGCACACACATATGGGGGTTGGGCCAGGACAGAGTCTGAGCTGTCCCCATAGCACCCACAGTGGGTCCAGATCCATGATTACTGCAATCCTGGAACCTGATTTCAGTGGATTTACACTGGTGGCCTGGTGAAAACAATGCCTGAGAGACACCAGGGACAACTGCCAGCATACCCATGGTTAAGGTAGGGCCAAGAGCAGTGCCAACAAGAGAGTAACTTGTGAGCTCACACAACAGGTAAAAGGTGACACAACAGAGCATGCTCACAGGTGAAAACTCCAGAGGAGGAATACTCAGTGGCTTCTCTCCCAGGGGGAGCACTCCAAACCTGCCTACCTCATATGGCAGATCTGAAACACAGCTAAGAAACAGATCTGGGGGTGTCTACTCCAACAACTAGGGAGAAGACCCCACCCCTGACATGGCAGAGACAACCAAAGAACAAAGGAGAGGCCAAGCTCAATATCCAGGGCACACTCTAGTCACCACAACACTAGTCTAACCCCCTATCAAGGTGATAACAGACCAACAGACACTGAGGAAAGAAGAGGCAGACATCCATACTAAAAACAGCTGTCATAACACAATAATAATAATACTATAAAATCCATGCAGGCTACACAGGGATGTTCCAACATAAAAATAGTCCTCCAAGACAGTCTAAGTGTCTGGCATCAGGAGGAAGAGCCCCCAGAACATCTGACTTTGAAGGTCAATGGGGCTTGAGTGTAGGAGCTCCAAAGAGCTGGGGGAAACAGAATCTTCACTCTTGGAGGGTACACCCAAGGTCTCACATGAACTGGGACACTTCAAATACAGTACCTCCATAGAAACCTGGGCTAGAATTATCTAGGGGTATTGGAGGGTCTCCTGGAAAGATGGGGGTTGGCTGTAGCTCACCATGATGTCAAGGACTCTGGTAGCAGAGACCCCAGAGAATATTAATTGGGTGAGATCTCCCAAAGGTCCCCATTTTGGCACCAAGACCTGGCCCCACCCAACAGCTTGCAGGCTCCAGTGCTGGAATGCCTCAGGCCAAACAACTAGCAAGACAGGAACATAGCATGACCTATCAGCAGATAAGCTGCCTAAAGTCATACAAAGATCACATCCACACCAAAACAGACCCCCTGACATGGCTCTGCCAACCAGAGGAACAAGACCAGCTCCACCCACCAGAGGGCAGACACCAATCCTGCCCACAAAGAAGCCTGCACAAGCCCCTGGACCAATCTCACCAAACATGGGGCAGACAACAGAAGCAGGAGGAACTACGAGCCTGCAGTCTGTGGAAAAGAGACCACAAACACAGTAAGTTAGACAAAATGAGGTGACAGAGAAATATGTTGCAGTTGAAGGAGGAAGATAAAATCCTACAAAAACAACTAAAGGAAGAGGATATAGGCAATCTACATGAAAAAAGAATTCATAGTAATGATAGTAAAGAAGATCCAAAATCTTGGAAAAAGAATGGAGGCACACATTGAGAAGATACAAGACATGTTTAGCAAAGACCTAGAAGAACTAAGAACAAACAGAGAAGAACAATACAATAACTAAAATGAAAAATACCCTAGAAGGAATCAATAGCAGAATAACTGTGTCAGAAGAACTGATAAGTGATCTGGAAGACAGAATGGTGGGAATCACTACCACAGAACAGAATAAAGAAAAAGAATGAAAATAAATCAGGCAGTCTCAGAGACTGCTGGGACAATATTAAATGCAACAACATTCACATTATAGGAGTCCTAGAAGGAGATGAGAAAGAGAAAGGACTGCAGAAAATATTTGAAGAGATAATAGCTGAAAACTTCCCTATCATGGGAAAGGAACCAGTTACCCAAGTACAGGAAGTGCAGAGATTCCCAGGCAGGATAAACACAAGGAGGAACACACCGAGACACATAGTAATCAAATTGAGAAAAATTAAAGATAAAGAAAAATATTAAAGCAACAAGGGAAAATGAACAAATAATATACAAGAGGACTCTCATAAAGTTATCAGCTGATTTATCAGTGGAAACCCTGCAGGCCAGAAGGCAGTGGCACAGTATATTTAAATTGAGGAAAGGGAAGAACCTACAACCAAGAAGCTCTACACAGCAAGGCTCTCATTCAGATTCAATGGAGAAATCAAAAGCTTTAGAGACAAGCAAAAGCTAAGAGAATGCAACACCAACAAACCAGCTTTACAACAAATACTAAAGGAAATTCTCTAGGCAGGGGAAACAAATTAGGCCAAAACTAGAAACAAAAAAATCAGAAATGGGAAACTGCTAAAGGAAAAGCTACAGTAAAAGCAGGAAATTATCCACACAAAAATATAATATCAATACTAGCAACCATGAGAAGAGAAGAGTACAAATGCAGGAACTGAGAATCACATTTAAAATTAAGAGACCAGGAGTAGTGAGGAAGATGGCAGAAGAGTAAGACATGGAGATCACCTTCCTCCCCACAGATACACCAGAAATATATCTAAACGTGGAACAACTCCTACAGAACACCTACTGAACGATGGCAGAAGACCTCAGACCTCCCAAAGGCAAGAAAGTCCCCACGTACCTGGGTAGGGCAAAAGAAAAAAGAATAAACAGAGACAAAGGATAAGGATGGGACCTGCACCAGTGGGAGGGAGCTGTGAAGGAGGAAAGGTTTCCACACACTAGGAAGCCCCTTCGAGGGTGGAGATTGCGGGTGGCGGAGGGGGTAACTTTCGGAGCCGCAGAGGAGAGCACAGCAACAGGGGTGCGGAGGGCAAAGCGGAGAGATTCCCGCACAGAAGCTTGGTGCCAAACGGCACTCACCAGCCCGAGAGGCTTGTCTGCTCACCCGCCGGGGCGGGCGGGGCTGGGAGCTGAGGCTCAGGTCGGTTGGAGCGCAGGGAGAGGACTGGGGTTGGCGGCATGAACACAGCCTGCAGGGGGTTAGTGCACCATGGCTAGCCAGAAGGGAGTCTGGGAAAAAGTCTGGAGCTGCCGAAGAGGCAGGAGACTTCTTCTTCCCTCTTTGTTTCCTGCTGCTCGAGGAGAGGGGATTAAGAACACGGCTAAAAGGAGCTCCAGAGACGGGCGCAAGCTGCGGCTAAAAGCGTGGACCCTAGAGACGGGCAGGAGACGCTAAGGCTGCTGCTGCCAACACCAGGAAGCCTGTGTGCGAGCACAGGTCACTATCCACACCCCCCTTCCAGGGAGCCTGTGCAGCCCGTCACTGCCAGGGTCCCGGAATCCAGGGACAACCTCCCCGGGAGAACGCACGGTGCGCCTCAGGCTGGTGCAACGTCATGCTGGCCTCTGCCGCCTCAGGCTGGCCCCGCACTCCGACCCCTCCTTACCTCCGGCCTGAGTGAGCCAGAGTCCCCGAAGCAGCTGCTCCTTTAACCCCGTCCTGTCTGAGCGAAGAAGAGACACACTCTGGTGACCTACACTCAGAGGCAGGGTCAAATCCAAAGCTGAGCTCCAGGAACTGTGAGAACAAAGAAGAGAAAGGGAAATCTCTCCCAGCAGCCTCAGAAGCAGCTGATTAAAACTCCACAATCAACTTGATGTACCCTGCATCTATGGAATACATGAACAGACAACGAACCATCCCAAATTGAGGAGGTGGACTTTGAGAGCAAGATTTACGATTTTTACCCATTTTCCTCTTTTTGTAAGTGTGTATGTGTATGCTTCTGTGTGAGATTTTGTCTGTATAGCTTTGCTTCCACCATTTGTCCTAGGGTTCTATCCATCCTTTTTTTTTTCTTTTTTTTTCCTTTTTTCTTTTTCTTTAAAAAATGTTTTTCTTAATATTTTTTATTTTAATAACTATTTTATTTTATCTTTATTTTATCTCCTTTGTTTCTTTCCTTCCTTCCTTCCTTCCTTCCTACCTTTCTTTCTTTCTTTCTTTCCTTCTTTCTTTCTTTCTTCCTTTCTTCCTTTCTACATTTTCTCCCTTTTATTCTGAGCCATGTGAATAAAAGGCTCCTGGTGCTACAGCCAGGAGTCAGTGCTGTGCCTCTGAAGAGGAGGAGCCAACTTCAGGACACTGCTCCACAAGAGACCTCCCAGCTCCACATAATATCAAATGGCAAAAGTCTCCCAGAGATCTCCATCACAACACCAGCACCCAGCTTCACTCAACGACCAGCAAGATACAGTACTGGACACCCTATGCCAAACAACTAGCAAGACAGGAACACAACCACACCCATTAGCAGAGAGGCTGCCTAAAATCATAATAAGTTCACAGACATCCCAAAACACACCACCAGACATGGACCTGCCCACCAGACAGACAAGATCCAGCCTCATCCACCAGAACACAGGCACTAGTCTCCTCCACCAGGAAGCCTACACAACCCACTGAAAAAACTTTAGCCACTGGGGACAGACACCAAAAACAATGGGAACTACGAACCAGCAGCCTGCAAAAAGGAGGCCCCAAACACAGTAAGATAAGCAAAATGAGAAGACAGAAAAACACACAGCAGATGAAGGAGCAAGATAAAAACCCACCAGACCTAACAAATGAAGAGGAAAGAGGCAGTCTACCTGAAAAAGAATTCAGAATAATGATAGTAAAGATGATCCAAAATCTTCGAAATAAAATAGACAAAATGCAAGAAACATTTAACAAGGCCCTAGAAGACCTAAAGATAAAACAAGGAACAAGGAACAACACAATAAATGAAATTAAAAATACTCTACATGGGATCAATAACAGAATAACTGAGGCAGAAGAATGGATAAATGACCTGGAAGATAAAACAGTGGAAATAGCTACTGAAGACCAGAATGAAGAATGAAAAGAACTGAGGACAGTCTCAGAGCCCTCTGGGACAACATTAAGGGCACCAACATTCGAATTATAGGGGTTCCAGAAGAAGAAGAGAAAAGGAAAGGGACTGAGAAAATATTTGAAGAGATTAAAGTTGAAAACTTCTCTAATATGGGAAAGGAAATTGTTAATTAAGTCCAGGAATTACAGAGAGTCCCATACAGGATAAATCCAAGGAGAAATACACCAAGACACATATTAATCAAACTGTCAAAAATTAAATACAAAGAAAACATATTACAAACAGCAAGGGAAAAATAACAAATAACACACAAGGGAATTCTCATAAGGTTAACAGCTGATCTTTCAGCAGAAACTCTGCAAGCAGGAAGGGACTGGCAGGACATATTTAAAGTGATGAAAGAGAAAAACCTGCAACCATGATTACTCTACCAAGCAAGGATCCCATTCAGATTTGATGGAGAAATTAAAACATTTAAAGACAAACAAGAGCTGAGCAAGTTCAGCACCAAGAAACCAGCTTTTCAACAAATGCTAAAGGAACATCTCTAGGAAGGAAACACAAGAGAAGGAAAAGACCTACAGTAACAAACACAAAACAATTAAGAAAATGGGAATAGGAACATACATATCAATAATTACCTTAAATGTAAATGGGCTAAATGCTCCCACCAAAAGACACAAACTGGTTGAATGGATACAAAAACAAGATCCATATATATGCTGTCTACAAGAGACCCACTTCAGACCTAGAGACACATACAGACTGAAAGTAAGGGGATGGAAAAAGATATTCCATGCAAATGGAACCCAAAAGAAAGCTGGAGTAGCAATTCTCATATCAGACAAAATAGACTTTAAAATAAAGACTATTAGAAGAGGCAAAGAAGGACACTACATAATGATCAAAAGATTGATCCAAGAAGAAGATATAACAATTGTAAATATTTATGCACCCAACATAGGAGCACCCCAATATATAAGGCCAGTACTAACAGCCATAAAAGGGGAAATCGAAAGTAACACATTCATAGTAGGGGACTTCACACACTACTTTCACCAATGGACGGATCAACCAAATGAAAATAAATAAGGAAACACAAGCTTTAAATGATACATTAAACAAGATGGAATTAATTTATATTTATAGGACATTCCATCCAAAAACAACAGAATACACATTTTTCTCAAGTGCTCACGGAACATTCTACAGGATAGGTCATATCTTGGGTCACAAAGCAAGCCTTGGTAAATTTAAGAGAATTGAAATTGTATCAGGTATCTTTCCCGACCAAAATGCTATGAAACTAGATATCAATTACAGGAAAATATCTGTAAAAAATACATACACATGGAGGCTAGACAATACACTACTAAATAACGAAGTGATCACTGAAGAAATCAAAGAGCAAATTAAAAAATACCTAGAAACAAAGGACAATGGAGACATGATGACCCAAAACCTATGGGATGCAGCAAAAGCAGTTCTAAGAGGGAAGTATAGCAATACAATTCTACCTTAAGAAACAGGAAACAGCTCAAATAAACAACCTAATCTTGCACCTAAAGCAATTAGAGAAAGAAGAACCAAAAACCCTCAATGTTAGCAGAAGGAAAGAAATCATAAAAATCAAATCAGAAATAAATGAAAAAGTAATGAAGGAAATGATAGCAAAGATCAGTAAAACTAAAAGCTGATTCTTTGAGAAGATAAACAAAATTGATAAACCATTAGCCAGACTCACCAAGAAAAAAAGGGAGAAGTCTCAAATCAATAGAATTAGAAATGAAAAAGGAGAAGTAACAACTGACACTGCAGAAATACAAAAGATCATGAGACATCACTACAAGCAACTCTAAGCCAATAAAATGGACAACTTGGAAGAAATGGACAAATTCTTAGAAATGCACAACATGCCAAGACTTAATCAGGAAGAAATAGAAAATATGAATAGACCAATCTCAAGCACTGAAATTGAAACTGTGATTAAAAATCTTCCAACAAACAAAAGCCCAGGACCAGATGGATTCACAGGTGAATTCTATCAAACATTTAGAGAAGAGTTAACACCTATGCTTTTCAAACTCTTGCAAAATATAGCAGAGGGAGGAACACTCCCAAACTTATTCTACGAGGCCACCATCACCTTGATACCAAAACCAGACAAGGATGTCACAAAGAAAGAAAACTACAGGCCAATATCACTGATGAACATAGATGCAAAAATCCTCAACAAAATACTAGCAAACAGAATCCAACAGCACATTAAAAGGATCATACACCATGATCAAGTGGGGCTTATTCCAGAAATACAAGGATTCTTCAATATATGCAAATCAATCAATGTGATATACCATATTAACAAATTGAAGGAGAAAAACCATATGATCATCTCAATAGATGCAAAGAAATCTCTCAGCAAAATTCAACACCCATTTATGATAAAAACCCTGTGGAAAGTTGGCATAGAGGGAACTTTCCTCAACATAATAAAGGCCATATATGACAAACCCACAGCCAACATCGTCCTCAACTGTGAAAAACTGAAAGCATTTCCACTAAGATCAGGAAGAAGACAAGGTTGCCCACTTTCACCACTCTTATTCAACATAGTTTTGGAAGTTTTAGCCACAGCAATCAGAGAAGAAAAGGAAATGAAAGGAATCCAAATCAGAAAAGAAGAAGTAAAGCTGTCACTGTTTGCAGATGACATGATACTATACATAGCGAATCCTAAAGATGCTACCAGAAAACTACTAGAGTTAATCAATGAATTTGGTAAAGTAGCAGGATACAAAATTAATGCAGAGAAATCTCTGGCATTCCTATACACTAATGATGAAAAATCTGAAAGTGATATCAAGAAAACACTCCCATTTATCATTGCAACAAAAAGAATAAAATATCTAGGAATAAACCTACCTAGGGAGACCTAAGACCTGTATGCAGAAAATTATAAGACACTGATGAAAGCAATTAAAGATGATACAAATAGATGGAGAGATATACCATGTTCTTGGATTGGAAGAATCAACATTGTGAAAATGACTCTACTCCCCAAAGCAATCTACAGATTCAATGCAATCCCTATCAAACTACCAATGGCATTTTTCACAGAACTAGAACATAAAATTTCACAATTTGTATGGAAACACAAAAGACCCCGAATAGCCAAAGCAATTTTGAGAATGAAAAACGGAGCTGGAGGAATCAGGCTCCCTGACTTCAGACTATACTACAAAGCTACATTAATCAAGACAGTATGGTACTGGCACAGAAACAGAAAGATAGATCAATGGAACAGGATAGAAAGCCCAGAGATAAACGCACACACATACGGTCACCTTATCTTTGATAAGGGAGGCCGGAATATGCAGTGGAGAAAGGATGGCCTCTTCAATAAGTGGTGCTGTGAAAACTGGACAGGTACATGTAAAAGTATGAGATTAGATCACACCCTAACACCATACACGAAAATAAGCTCAAAATGGATTAAAGACCTTAATGTAAGGCCAGAAATTATCAAACTCTGAAAGTAAAACATTGGCAGAACACTCTATGACATAAATCACAGCAAGATCGTTTTTGACCCCTCTCCTAGAGAAATGGAAATAAAAATAAACAAATGAGACCTAATGAAACTTCAAAGCTTTTGCCCAGCAAAGGATACCATAAACAAGACCAAAAGACCACCCTCAGAATGGGAGAAAATATTTGCAAATGAAGCAACTGATAAAGGATTAATTTCCAAAATTTATAAGCAGCTCATGCAGCTCAATAACAAAAACACAAACAACCCAAACCAAAAATGGGCAGAAGACCTAAATAGACATTTCTCCAAAGAAGACATGCAGATTGCCAACAAACACAAGAAAGAATGCTCAACATCATTAATCATTACAGAAATGCCAATCAAAACTCCAATGAGATATCATGTCACACCAGTCAGAATGGCCATCATCAAAAAATCTAGAAACAGTAAATGCTGGAGAGGGTGTGCAGAAAAGGGAACACTCCTGCACTGCTGGTGGGAATGTGAATTGGCACAGCCACTATGGAGAACAGTATGGAGGTTCCTTAAAAAACTAAAAATAGAACTACCATACGACCCAGCAATCCCACTACTGGGCATATACCCTGAGAAAACCATAATTCAAAAAGAATCATGTACCAAAATGTTCATTGCCGCTCTTTTTACAATAACCCAGAGATGGAAGCCACCTAAGTGTCCATCATTGGATGAATGGATAAAGAAGATGTGGCACATATATACAATGGAATATTACTCAGCTATAAAAAGAAACGAAATTGAGCTATTTGTAATGAGGTGGATGGACCTAGAGTCTATCATACAGAGTGAAGTTAGTCAACAATAGAAAGACAATTACCGTATGCTAACACATATATATGTAATTTAAGGAAAAAAATGTCATGAAGATCCTAGGGGTAAGACAGTAATAAAGACACAGAGCTACTAGAGAATGGACTTGAGGATATGGGGAGGGGGAAGGGTAAGCTGTGACAAAGTGAGAGCGCGGCATGGACATATATACACTACCAAACGTAAAATAGATAGCTAGTGGGAAGCAGGTGCATAGCACAGGGACATCAGCTCGGTGCTTTGTGACCACCTAGTGGGGTGTGATAGGGAGGGTGGGAGGGAGGGAGATGCAAGAGGGAAGAGATATGGGAACATATATATATGTATAACTGATTCTCTTTGTTATAACACAGAAACTAACACACCATTGTAAAGAAATTATTCTCCAATAAAGATGTAAAATAAATAAAACTGTCTTGAACAAATGAAAAAAATAAAAATATAAAATAAAATTGAGAGACCAGAAACTTAAAATAACCTGTATGTATATGGATTGCTATATCAAAACATCATGGGAAATGCAAACCAAAGAACTAGGAGAGATACACACACACAAAAGGAAAAGCAAACCAAATACAACACTAAATATTGTCATCAAACCACAAGAGAAGAGAAAAGAGGAAAGGGAGAAAAAAGACGTACAAAACAGACCGAAAACAATTAAGAAAATGGGAATAAGAGCATACATATCAATAATTACCTTAGGAATTTCTGTCATGGTCCAGTGGTTAAGAATCCTCCTATCAATGCAGGGCACATGGGTTCGAGCCCTGGTCTGGGAAGATCCCACCTGCCACACAGCAACTAGGCCCATGGCCCATAACTACTAAGCCTGTGTGCCGCAACTACTGAAGCCCATGCACCTAGAGCCCATGCTCTGCAACAAGAGCAGCCACTGCAATGAGAAGCCCACGCACCATAATGAAGAGTAGCCCACACTCGCCGTAACTAGAGAAAGCCTGCGCACAGCAACAAAGACTCAACACAGCCAAAAACTAATTAATTCATTTAAAAAATAATTACCTGAAATGTAAATGGATTGAATGCTCCAACCAAAAGACACAGACTGGCTGAATGGTTACAAAAACAAGATGCATATATATGCAGTCTACAAGAGACCCATTTCAGACCTAAGGACACATACAAACTGAAAGTGAGGGGATGTAAAAAGATATTCCAGGCAAAAGAAATCTGGAATAGCAATATTCATATCAGACAAAATAGACTTTAAAATAAAGACTATTACAAGAGACAAGGAAGCACATTACATAATGATCAAGGGATCAATCCATGAAGAACTTATAACAATTGTAAATATTTACGTACCCAACATAGGAACACCTCAATATATAAGGCAAATACTAACATCCATACAAGAAGAAATTGACAGTAATACAATAATAATGGGGGACTTTAACACCCCACTTACATTAATTGACAGATCTTCCAGACAGAAAATAAATAAGGAAAAACTAGCTTTAAAAGACATATTATACCAGATATACTTAATTGATAGCCATAGGACATTCTACCTGAAAGCAGCAGAATACACTTTCTTCTCAAGTGCACACAGAAGTTTCTCCAGAATAGATCACATCTTAGGTCACAAATCAAGACTTGGTAAATTTAAGAAAATTGAAATCATAACAAGCATCTTTTCCAACCACAATGCTATGCTATTAGAAATCAATTATAGGAAAGAACCCACAAATATATGAAGGGTAAACAATATGATACTAAACAACCAATGGATCACTGAAGAAATCAAAGGGGAAATTACAAAATTCCTAGACACAAATGACAATGAAAACACAAAAATCCAAAACCTATGAGACACAGCAAAGGCAGTTCTAAGAGGGAACTTTATAGCAATACAATCTTACTTCAAAAAACAAGAAAAATCTCATATAAACAACATAAAATTACACCTAAAGCAATTAGAGAAAGAAGAACAAACAAAAGCCAAAGTTAGCAGATGGAAAGAAATTATAATGATCAAAGCAGAAATAAATGAAATAGAGATGACGAAAACATTAGCAAAGATCAATGAAACTAAAAGCTGGTTCATTGAGAAGATAAACAAAATTGATAAACCTTTAGCCAGACTCATCAAGAAAAAAAAAGGGAGAGAACCCACATCAATAAAATTAGAAATGAAAAAGGAGAAGTTACCATTGACATCACACAAATTCAAAGGATCATAAGAGACTACTACCAGCAACTATATGACAATAAAATGGATAACCTAGAAGAAGTAGTTATTGTTAGAAAGGTACAATTCTTCCAAGACTGAACCAGAAAGAAATAGAAATATGAAAAGACTAATCACAAGTACTGAAATTGAAACTGTGATTTAAAACATCCAACAAACAAAAGTCTAGGACAAGATGACATCACAGGCAAATTCTAACAAATTCTATCAAACATTTAGAGAAGAGTTAACACTTGTCCTTCTGAAACTCTTTCAAAAAATTGCATAAAAAGGAACACTCCCAAGCTCATTCTACAAGGCCACCATCATCTTAATACCAAAACCAGACAAAGATATCACAAAAAAGAAAATTACAGGCCAATATGACTGATAAACATAAATGCAAAAATCCTCAACAAAATAATAGCAAACTGAATCCAACAACACAGTAAAAGGATCATACACCAATATCTAGTAAATTTATCCCAGAGATGCAAGGTTTCTTCAATACATGCAAATCAATCAATGTGATACACCACATTAACAAACTGAATAAAAACCATATGATCATCTCAATCGATGCAGAAAAGCTTTAGACAAAATTCAACACCCATTTATGATAAAAACTCTCCAGAAAGTGGGCATATAGGGAACCTACCTCAACATAATAAAGGCCATATATGACAAAGCCACAGCAAACATCATTCTCAATGGTGAAAAAGTGGAAGTACCCTCTAAGATCAGGAAAAAGACAAGGATATCCACTCTCTCCACTTTTATCCAACGTAGTTTTGGAAATCCTAACCACAGCAATAAGAGAAGAAATTTGAATAAAGGAATCCAAATTGGAAAATAAGAAGTAAAACTTCAGTTTGCAGATGACATGATACTATACATAGAAAATCCTAAAGATGCTGCAATAAAACTACTAGAGCTCATCAATGAATTTGGTAAAATTGCTGGATACAAAATTAATACACAGAAATCTCTTGCATTCCTATGCACTAATAATGAAAAATCACTAAGAGAAATTATGGAAACAATGCCATATACCACTGCATCAAAAAATAATAAAATATCTAGGAATAAACATACCTAAATAGGCAAAATACTTTCACTCAGAAATCTATGATTCTGTTGAAAGAAATCAAAGATGACACAAACAGATGGAGAGATATACCATGTTCTTGGGTTGGAAGAATCAATATTGTGAAAATGTCTATACTAGAGAAAGCAATCTGCAGATTCAATGCACTCCCCAATTAGCAATGGCATTTTTCACAGAATTAGAACCAAAAATTTTACAATTTGTATGGAAATACAAAAGACCATGAAGAGCTAAAGCAATCTTGAGAAAGAAAAGAAGAGCTGGAGTAATCAGGCTCCTTGACTTCAGACTATACTACCAAGCTACAGTAATCAAGACAATATGGTACTGGCACCAAAACAGAAATATAGATCAATGGAACAGGGTGGAAAGTCCAGAGATAAAACTATGCACCTATGGTCACCTAATCTATGACAAAGGAGGCAAGAATTTACAATGGCGAAATGACTGTCTCTTCAATAAGTGGTGCTGGGGAAACTGGACAGCTACATGTAAAGGAATGAAATTAGAACACTCCCTAACACCATACACAAAAATAAACTCAAAATGGATTGAAGACTGAAATGTAAGGCTGGACACTGTAAAACTCTTAGAGGAAAACATAGGCAGAACACGCTCTGACATAAATTGCAGCAAGACCTTTTTTTTTTTAAACATCTTTATTGGAGTATAATTGCTTTACAATGGTGTGTTAGTTTCTGTTTTATAATAAAGTGAATCAGCTATACATATACATATATCTCAATACCTCTTCTCTCTTGCATCTCCCTCCCACCCTCCCTATCCCACCCCTCTAGGTGGTCACAAAGCACCAAGCTGATCTCCTTGTTCTATGTGGCTTCCTCCCACTAGCTATCTATTTTACATTTGGTAGTATATATAAGTCCATGCCACTCTCTCACTTGGTCCCAGCTTACCTTTCCCCCTCCCTGTGTCCTCAAGTCCATTCTCTACATCTGCATCTTTATTCCTCTCCTGCCCCTAGGCTCTTCAGAACATTTTATTTATTTATATTTTAGATTCCATATATATGTGTTAGCATACAGTATTTGTTTTTCTCTTTCTGACTTACTTCACTCTGTATGACAGACTCTAGGTCCATCCACCTCACAGCAAGACCTATTATGATCTGCCTCCTAGAATAGTGAAAATAAAAACAAAATAAACAAGTGGAACCTAATGAAATTTAAAAGCTTTTGCACAGTAAAGGAAACCAAAAACAAAATGAAAAGACAACCCACAGAATGGGAGAAAACATTTGTAAATGAAGTGACTGACAAGGGGTTAATCTCCAAAATATACAATTAGCTCATGCAGCTCAATGTCAAAAAACAATGAAACCAATCAAAAAGTGGGCAGAAGACCCAAACAAACATCTCTGTGAAGAAGACATACAGATGGCCAAAAAGCACATGAAAAGATGCTCAACATCACTAATTATTAGAGAAATGCAAATCAAAACTTCAATGAAGTATCACCTCACACCAGTCAGAATGGCCAGCATCAAAAAATGTACAAACAGTATAATGCTGGAGAGGGTGTGGAGAAAAGGGAACACTCTTAAAACTGTTAGTGGGAATGTAAGTTGGCACAGGCCCTTTGGAGAACAGTATGGAGGCTCCTTCAAAAACTAAAATTAGAGCTACCATATGATCCTACAATTTTACTCCTGGGAATATATCCAGAGAAAACCATAATTCAAAGCAATACATGCACCCACATATTCATTGCAGCACTATTTACAATACCCAGGACATGGAAGCATCCTAAATGTCCATCAACAGAGGAATGAATAAAGAAGATATGGTAAATATATACAATGGAATATTACTCAACCATAAAAAAGTAATGAAATTATTACATTTTGCAGCAACATGGATGGACCTAGAAATTGTCATACTGAGTCAGACAGAAAGATAAATATCATATAATATCGCATATGTGGATTTTTTTAAAAAATGGTTCAAATGAATTTATTTACAAAACAGAAATAGAGTCACAGATGTAGAAAACAACTTATGGTTACCAGGGAGGAAAGTGGTGGTGGGGGGTGCACGGATAAATTGGAAGATTGGGATTGACATATATACAACACTATATATAAAATAGATAACTAATAAGGACCTAATTTATAGCACAGTGAACTCTTCTGAAAACTTGTAATGACCTATATGGAAAAGAATCTAAAAAGGGTGGGTATATGTATATACATAAATGATTCATTTTGCTGTATGGCAAAAATGAAAACAACATTGTAAATCCACTATAGTGCAATCAAAATCTAAAAACAAAGAATTAAAATCAGCTGAAATATAAAGTAAAATCAGCTAAAATATACATCATTATCAGAGAGAAGTTTTGACTGGACATTTCTGAAACATTGAAAAGTACCTAAGGACCCCATCAAACTAGATACTAGATCCATACTTTCCAAACACTAACTTGAATAATAGCTCTAGTCGAATTTCTAGTTAGTGTATTGTTCATTGCCATGAATGAAGAGAGGATCTCATGCCTAACTTTTCATTTCAAATAGAAAAATTTAATGAAATAAGTGTATTTCATATGAAGCCAAAATATTTCCCTTAAAGAAATTCTCACTAATTCAACTGCAAAAGTAAGTTTATCACTTACATTGTGTAGTTCTTTTTTCGTTAAGCAATTTTCTCTTGTCGAGTGATTAGAATCAAATCCTTGAGTCCTGTCTCCACAGTGGAATCACAAAAATGGAGCACATGGATTCTGTCATCCTTGCTCCTGAGATATTAATACAATTTCCAGTGTAGAGCAGACTCTCCAAATTACTGTTCAAGCTTCATTTTCCTGGAATCCCATTGGTCATACTTTGACATCAGCTTCCAGGTTTCCAGACCCAATGACTTTGGCAATTTTGTCATAACATTCTCTTGGTTGTAGATAAGCCAAAGAAACTGAGAGGTGCATCTTCAATTAGAAAGGTATAATAATTATTTTATAACATTACTAATTATGAAAACCTTCACATTTTTCTCCAGTGGAAGGCAGTTGAGAGGTCTGTGCTATTGCTATCATTTTCCCCCCTAAATTGAGCTGTTGAGAGTAGAAATAGTTTGCTTAAGGATGTTTAAATTTTCCTGATATTGGAGGTATCCAAGGATAAACAAAGTGGACATTTGGCAAAGATGATTAAGAAAGGATTTAACATTTTTCTAGATAGTTCTATTAAATGGTCAGAGTTAGATCCTTCTAACTCTGAAAATGCAATTTTACATTTTTTCTATAGCCATCTGAATCCATTGGCCTCATAATTGCTCTAGATGAACAGGGCTCCTTTTTCTGGGGTGATGGTGACACTATTGGTAAGTAGACCAACGACAGTTGAAATGTTCTAGATTTCAATTGTGACTTTACTTAAAATTAAAGACTGGAGACATAGACCAACAAACTAAGTATGATATAATAGACACCGTGGCAAGATTCTGTTTTCCCCAATATTACTGTCCAGGAATCTGAAATTTTCCTTATATCTGGATATTCTTATGGGTTAAGAAACAGATTAGATCATCATCTTCAGAAAGGTGTTAACAAAATACACTATATTTATATATTATCTTCAGGAGGGTGTTAATAGAATACACTACAGTTTACTGAGGGAGGAGGGCATTTATTTTATCAGTATGCTAAAAGATTTTTTCTTATTAATTTATTCCCACTTTAGAAGGAATATAGATTCCAGTTTTAAGGAATCAAACTTTCAAAGGAAATTTGTAAGAAACTGGCTGTATGGAATAGTTGTAGGCTAGAGGAAGGAAAAACCACTGAGATTCTCTTGTGAGGAGAAATAGATCATAGTTTGAAGAATGATATATAGCAGAGGAGGAGGTATAGCTTGAACTAAGAAAACAGGTCAAGACTTAGCTGGCTAAGGTACAATATAAATGGCTTTGTTCATTCATTTTTCTCTTATTATACCCACTTTATCCTTCAGTCAGATCTTATAGATCAGTAAACTATAGAAAAATCTTTCCTTAGAACAACAGAAATGACTTCTATGTTAAGAAGATAAATATTCACTATATGCACTGATAAATATATTCAAAGCAGCCACATTTTAAAAATCAAAAATGGGTATTAAAGAAACAGACACTATACCATAGATGCCTGTGAGATTACTGCTAAGAACATTTCTTCTGTCCCCATATTAGTTGACTTTACATTTTCACTCCTTGACCCTCTTTCATAAAGAAGAGAGTTAAGAAAGAGGGTGAATCATTTTCATAAGGAAGATGAAGAGGTAGAAAAAGAGAATGTGAAAAAGAGAATGTATAGGGAGATACACTTCCAGTCTTACATATGGACAATAGGGCTCGTTGCTTCTGTGGTAGATCTTAAGAGAAGATACAGAAGTTTCCAGTGCCTATATTTTCATAGTAACCAGAATTCTTTTCTGTCCTTTTTCATTTTTTTTTCAGTGAATTACCTCAGGAGACACAAATTAAATATCTCACTCTTGAAAGAAATTGGTTTTAAATTTTAAAGACCACAGATTGAAATCAATACAATATTGGGAATCAGGGAAAAAGATAAATAATGTCCATCTGTGATTGTGTGTTTATGTATATAGATAATAAAGACAACTGTGGGAAATGATTATCTACAAAGTTATTATGCTATATCCCTCTTTACTCAATTAAATTCTTGAAAGCATGTCTAAAACAAAGATCCTTCCCCTCTATTTTTCCATATAAGGTAAGAATGGAAAATGAGGGAAAAGTAGGAAGCATGGGAAGAAGATGAGGCATACTTCATCAAGTTACCTGTTTTTTTATTTTCCAAATAGCATCATGAAAAATGTAAGTTGAAGCCAATGATTATTCAATTATTTTTTGCCCAGTAATTGCTAGGTAATTTAGAGGATTCCAAGTAAAAGGCTTAGGCCAAGAACTTGTGGACTTGGAGCTTAGTTGGTCAGAATTTAAATTAACAAAGGAACTTATCTACAAAACAGAAATAGAGTCACAGACTTATGGTTACCAAGGGGGAAAAGGGAGAAGGGATAAATTGGGAGATTGGGATTGACATATACACACTACTATATATAAAATAGATAACTAATACGAACCTACTGTATAGCACAGGGAACTCTACTCAATACTCTGTAATGACCTATATGGGAAAAGAATCTAAAAAAGAGTGGAGATATATATATATATATATATATATATATACACATATATATTTAGGTATACACACATATATATATATATAACAAATTCACTTTGCTGTAGAGCAGGAACTAACACAACATTGTAAATAACTATACTCCAGTAAAAATTAATTTAAAAACTATTTTAAAAAGTAAAAGATGAAATGAAGCATATGTTAATGCTTATTTTGCAGATTCTGTTGAAAGGGAAGAGTACTCTATGTCAAATTCAAATTCAGTAAAATTTTTTAAAATATTTATTTAAATTACTTTAAAATATTTTAAAAATTAACACAATTTTACTGACTTGTTATCAATAATGATAATGTAAGTTCCTCTCTGACAATTGAGAAATTTTCTTACCTTGTAACACTTATTAAATTAGCTAGAAAAAAAAAATAAAACTGAAAAGTATTTTCAGTGCCACAGGAAGTATAAGCAAAGTTATGATGTTTCATTTTAGAAAAGATTCATTCAGATCAGAGTAAATTAAAGTATGTTAATATTCTCATTCCAACCCAGTAATTCAAATTAGTTCATATTTATAAATATCTGATTTATTTTTCTCCTTTTTTGACTGGTGGTTGATTTTATGGCTCAAACTTCTAGCAATTATGTCAATATTAGTCAGAATAAATGACTCAAATTGTATAAAATTTTAGTTATTTGTAATCATTATAGAAAATATATGACTTTTTTTTTTTTGCCACACTGCACAGCATGTGGCATTTTAGTTCCCCTACCAGGGGTCGAACCTGGCCCTCTCAGTGAAAGCGCTGAGTCCTAACCGCTGGACTGCCAGGAAATTCCCAAGACATTTCTATTTTGAAATGAGAGTAATATTGTCATAGTTTTGTGTTTATAATAAATAAAATTGGAGTAACCTAAGTATCTAATAAATCATTAAGGAAAATGTGAGGTAAATATATGTAATTTATATATATGGTATTAACTTTTACTTAATAATATTAAATACTTCAATTATATGTAGTGAATAACAACTTTTCTAAAATATTGCTTTTACATAATCTCATGAATACTTTTTATATTATTTCTTTTAAAAAAGTATATTCTATTTACAGTCATTATGAAATAATGGCTATATTCCCTGTGTTGTATAATATATCCTTGTAGTTTATTTTTTACATAGTAGTTTGTACTTCTTAATCTACCCTATCTTTGACCTCCCCTCTTCCTTCTACCCATTGGTAACCAGTAGTTTGTTCTCTATATCTGTGAGTCTCTTTTCTCTTGTATTCACTAATTTCATTTTTTAGATTTCACATATAAGTAATATCATACAGAATTTCTTTCTCTGTCTTATTTGACTTAGCATAATACTTGCCAAGTTCATCCACTTTTTTGCAAATGGCAAAATTGCACTCCTTTTATGGCTAAGTAGTATTCCATTGTATATACATACCACTTCTATATCCTTCAATTTTTTTTTTTTTTTTTTGGTGGTACACAGGTCTCTCACTGCTGTGGCCTCTCCCGTTGCAGAGCACAGGCTCCGGACGCACAGGCTCAGCAGCCATGGCTCACGGGCCCAGTCGCTCCACGACACGTGGGATCCTCCCAGACCGGGGCATGAACCCGCGTCCCCTGCATCGGCAGGTGGACTCTCAACCACTGCGCCGCCAGGGAAGCCCCTCCTTCAATTTTTTGATGGACAATCAAGTTGCTTCCATATCTTGGCTACTGTAAATAATGCTACTGTGAACACTGGGGTGCACGTAACTTTTTGAATTAATGTTTTTGTTTTTTTCAGATATATACCCAGGAGTGGAATGGAAGGGTCATATGGTGATTCTGTTTTTCGTTTTCTGAGGAATCTCCACTGTTTTCCATGGTGGCTTCACCAATTTAAATTCCCACCAACAGTGTATAAGGCTTTCCTTTTCTCCACATCTTCACCCACAGATGTTATTTGCAGTCTTTATGATGATAACCATTCTGACAGGTGTGCAGTAATATCTCATTGAGGTTTTGATTTGCATTTCTTTGATGATTAACAATGTTTACCATATTTTCATGTGCATATGGGACACCTGTATGTCTTCTTTGGAAAAATGTCTATTCAAATCTTCTGCTCAATTTTAATTGGTTTTTTGTTTGTTTGTTTGGCATTGAGTTGTAGGAGCTCTTCTTATATTTTGGATATTAACCCTTTATTGATCATATCATTTGCAAATATTCCTCCCATTCCATAGTTTGTCGTTTTGTTTTGTTGATGGTTTCCTTTGCTGTGAAAAATGTTGTAAGTTTAATTAGGTCTCATTTGTTTATTTTTGCTTTTGTTTCCTTTCCCTTGGGAGACAGATCCAAAAAAAGTGTTGCAGCAATTTATGTCAAATGTTGTTCTGCCTATGTTTTCTTCTAAGAGTTTTTTGGTTTGCCATTTTAAATTTAGATGTTTAATCCATTTTCTGTTTATTTTTGTAGAGAATTTCATTTCTTTATGTGTAGCTGTACAGTTTTCCTAGCACCATTTATTGAAGAGATTGTCTTTTCTCCACTGTATATTGTTGCCTCCTTTGTTGTAGATTAATTGATCATAAGTACATGGGTTTATTCCTGAATTCTCTCTCTTCATTGATCTATGTGACTTTATTGTGTCAGTATTGTACTCTTTTGATGACCAGCTTTGCATTATAGTTTGAAGTCAGTAGTGTAATTCCTCCACCTCTGTTCTTATTTCTAAAGATTATTTTGGCTCTTCAGGGTCTTTTTTGTCTCCATACAATTTTTTAAATTATTTGTTCTAGTTCAATGAAAAATACCATTGGTATTTTGAAAGGAACTGCATTGAATCTGTAGATTTCCTTTGGTAGTATGGTCATTTTAACAATATTTAATTCTTCCAATCCATGAACATGGTATACATTTCCATCTATTTGTGTTGTCTTCAGTTTATTTCATGTATCTTATAGTTTTCTCAGTACAGGTCTTTAACTTCCTTTAGGTAGGTTTATTCCTGGGTATTTTATTCATTTTGTTGTGATTGTAAATAAGATTGCTTTCTTAATACTCTTTTTGATAGTTTGTTGTTAGTGTATAGAAATGCAACTGACTTCTGTATATTAATTTTGTATCCTGCAACTCTATCAAATTCACTGAAGAGGTCTAGTAGTTTTTTGGTCATTTCTTTATGATTTTCTATGTATGGTATTATGTCATCTGCACACAGTAACAGTTTTACTTCTTCCTTTCATCTTTGGATTCTTTTTATTTCTTTTTCTTGTCTGATTGTTGTAGCTAGGACCTCCAATACTGTGTTAAATAAAAGTGGTGAGTGAACATCCTCATGTTGTTCTTGATCTTAGAGGAAATGCTTTCAGCTTTTCACCATTGAGTATGATGTTACCTGTGGGTTTGTCACATCTGGCCTTTATTATAAGTGATATTCCCTCTATGCCCACATTCTGGAGAGTTTTCACTATAAACAGGTGTTGAATTTTATCAAAAGCTTTTTCTCCATCTATTAAGATGATTTATCACTTAAATTTGTTATTCTTTAATTACACTTTGATTGATTTGCAGATACTGAAAAATTCTTGTCTCCCCCTGTAATAAATCTCACATGATTACACTTGATCATGGTGTATGACCCTTCTAATGAATTGTTAGGTTTGGTTTGCTAATATTTTGTTAAGGATTTTTGCATCTCTGTTCATCAGTGATATTGATATGTAATTTTCTTTTTTTGTGATAACTTTGTCTGATTTTGATATCAGGGTGATGCTGGCCTTGTAGAATCAGTTTGGAAGTGTTTCTTCCTCTTCAATTTCTTGGAAGAGTTTGAGGGGGATAAGGGTTAACTCTTCTCTAAATGTTTAGTAGAACTCACCTGTGGAGCCATTTGGTCTTGGACTTCTGTTTATTGAGAGTTTTTCTATTACTGATTCAATTTCATTACTGGTAGTTGGTCTGTTCATATTTTCTATTTCTTCATGGTTCAGTATTTGGAGATTGTACATTTCTAGGAAATTGACCATTTCTTCTAGTTTGTCTATTATTGGCATATAGTTGTTTGTATTGATCTTTTATGATCCTTGTATTTTTGTGGTGTTGGTTGCAATTTCTTTTTCATTTCTGCTTTTATTGATTTGCATCCTCACCCTTTTTTTGCTGATAAGTTTGGATACAAGTTTATTAATTTTGTTTATATTTTCCAAGAACCAGCTCTTAGTTTCATTGATGTTTTCAATTATTTTTTCAGTCTCCATTTCTTTTTTTTTTTTCCTGCTTTGATCTTTATAAATTCTTTCCTTGTTCTAACTCTGGGTTTGGTTTGTTCTTCTTTTTCTAGTTCCTTCAAGTGTAAATTTAGGTTGTTTATTTGAGATTTTTCTTGTTTCCTGACTTTTGATGCATCACATAGATTTTTGCTTCATTGTGTTTTTGTTTTCCTTGCCTCCAAGTGTTTTTTTAATTTCCTGTTTGATTTCCTCAGTTTGCCATTTCAATTACAATGTGTCTGTTGTGTTCTCTTTAGGGTTATTCTTGTATGGGATTCTCTGCACTCCCTGGACTTGGCTGTCCATTTCCTTTACCAGGTTAGGGAAATTTTCAGGTATTATATCTTCAATTATGTTCTGAGCCCCTTTCTCTCTCCTCCTTCTGCAACCCTTATAGTGTCCTTGATGGTGTCCCCAATGTCTCTTAAACTATCCTCATTTCTTTTTTTCCCCTTTTTATCTGGTCAGCATCAGTAATTTCCACTACCATGTTCCAGCTCACTGATCTGTTCTTCTGTATCATTTAGTGCAGTGTTGATTCCTTCTAGTGTATTTTGCATTTCTGTTATTGTATTCTTCATCTATACTTGTTCTTCTTTATATTTTCTAACTCTTTGTGAAAAACTTCTAATTTCTTCCTCTGTGCATCGATTCTTCTCCTGAGTTCTTTTATCATCTTTACAATCACTATCCTGAACTATTTATCAGGTAGATTGTCTATATCTACTTCAATAAGTTCTTCTGTTGCTTTATCTTTTGCCTTCATTTGGAAAATATTTCTCTATTGACTTATCTTGCCAAACTTGTTGTTTCTATTTGTATGTACCTAGTAGGTTGGTTATCCTTATGCACTTTGGAGAAGTGACCTTTTGTAGGAGACATTCTATATGTCCCAGCAGTGCACTCCCTTCTTGTCATCAGAGCTATATGCTCTATAAATTGCTCCTACAAGGGCTGCTTGGGTCTTTCTGTTGTGGTGTGCTGACTATGTGGGTGTTTTTTTCTTTTTTTGGCTTTGTTGACTCCCAGTTCAGTTGGTTGCCATGTCATGCTTTGTGTGGAGACTGTCAGCTGCTGGTTAGGGGTACTGGGTCATGAGACAGCTGATTATGGGACCCTGGGTGTCCCTCAGGCTATTTCTGGATTACTGGTTGGTGACATCAAGTCCAGGAGACCCCAGGGCTCTTACTCACCCACAGGTGAAGCCAGGTTTTGGGACTGGTGCCAACCTACAGTTGGGCAGAGCTGGATCCTGGGATCTGGTTGCAAGACCCAGGGATCTCAGAGTTGGTGTCAGATTGCTTATGGGTGGAGCTGGTTACTAACTCAGTTTGCTTTGGGTCCAATTTGTTTTGAAGCTTATGGTGACATGCTAATGAGTGGGCCCAAATCTCAGCTAGTCCTAGGGCAGGATCTAGCCTGCTTGTGGTTGGGCCAGTATCACAGGCCATGGTACTGTGGTTTTCTTGTGGCTTGTATCTGCCCCCTGGTGGGTGAGGCTCCTCCAGAGGCTAGAGCAGCCTGACTGATGGATGTGGCTGTGGCCCAAGTGGCCTCAGAGTCTGATCTGCTAGTAGGCAGGCCAGTTCCTCAGGCTGTGGGACTACAGTTTTTTGCAACTAGATTCTATCTGCTCGTGGGTGAAGCTGGGCCTGAGGTTAGAGAAGGCTTGCTGTTGAGTGAGACTAGGGCCCAGTCAGTCCCAGTGTACCATCTGGCCTGCTGGTCAATGGACTGGATCTGTAGAATGTGGGTCTGCAGTTTTCTTGTTGCTGGTTTCCTCCCACTGGTAGGTGGAGCTGGGCCAAATGTTAAAGCAGTCACCCTGAATGGGAGAAAAAGGGCCCAGAGTATTCTGGGGCTGGTGTCTACCTACTGGTGGGTGCAGCTGGGTTCAAGGGTTTCCAGCTGAATGGTTCTGGGGTGTCTCATGTCTAAGGCCCACATACTCATGTGTGGAGCTGGATCTTGGCTCTCTAATGGACAGATGCAGCTGTGCGCTCAGGAATTCTAATGGCAGCCTGTCTGCTGGTGAGTGGGACTGTGTCCCTGCCTAGTTAGTTTCCTGACTTGATGCATCCCAGCATGGAGCTTGCCAGCACCAGTGCCCATGTGGTAGAAGGAGCTCCCAAAAATGTCTGCCACCATTGTCTCTGTCCCCAAGGTGAGCTACAGTTGCTTCCTGCCTCTCTGGAAGAGTCTTCAAGATTAACAGGTAGGTCTGACCCAGGCGCCTATGAAATTACTTCTTGGTCCTGGTGTCCCAGACTGTGTGAGATTTTGTGTGCATCCTTTAAGAGTGAAGTCTCTATTTCTTCCAACTCTTTAGGACTCTCAAAAGTAAGACCTACTGGCCTTCAAAGTCAAAAGTCCTGTCACTCCTTTGGGTGAACCTCTGCAATCGAAATTGTTCTCCCACTTGTAAGTGGTCCACCCAGGGGTATAGGACTTGACTATATAGTGACTCCACCACTCCTATGTATCTTGTTAAGTCTCTTCTTTATACTTTTGGTTGTAGAAGATCTTTTCTGGTAGGTTCTGGTCTTTTCCATTGATGGCTGTTCTGCAAATAGTTGTAATTTTGATGGCCTGTGAGAATAGGTGAGCTCAGGGCCTTTCTACTCCACCATCTTGGCCAACCCACCTCAGTAATATAAGTTTAAACATCTAGTAATTCTTATGTCATGATACTTCATTTTTATGAAGTAAATGTGTCCTAAGGGATTTTTTAAAAATAAGAAGTATTTCAAAGTACTGGAAATTCTGAAAACCACAAACTTCCATGTACTGCTATCATTGTTTAATTTTTGTTCTCTCCTCCATAACAACAGAGTGTTCTGAAAGCAACTGTGATTAAAAACGGTTACCATGGAATTGCTACTGTGGCATATGGCACTATACAGATCCTTGATTTCACTTAAAACCCAAATGTTATTTTTATGAATGAGAAGCCATCCCAAGCAACAGAATACAGTATAATTACTCTAGGGCAAAGTTTAAGTACTATTGACTTAAAAGGCAAAATTTCCTTTGTTATATCTCAAGTGCAATTAATTGAATTTTCCCTGAATCTTGCTTCCTTGAAAAAATCACAGGTAACATTCTTAAAATAACAGCTTGCTTGGTTTGAAAGCATGAGGAAGAAAAATTAGCATAGAGTTATATTTCTACATAAAAACATGCCCATGTCATTGCTGGGAACTTTGTTGGATTACATGTCACAGATCATATCATCTACTGCTATTGTTTTTCTGGGCAAAAGTAACATAAAGGAAGAATAATTGGGTGGTTAAAACAGTGAGAATAAAGTTTATAGGAAAATGGAAGTGGAAGGTCTGGTAGTATTCTATTACTTTTCTTCTATTTGACATGAGAAAATTGGGTGTCAAAAGAGATGAAGTTGCTTATCAAAGTCATGTACTTTAATAATTGACAAAACCAAGTCTTGACCTTGAAACACTTGACATTTGACAAATCCCTCCTTCTACTGTGTTCCATTTAAAATTAAAACCTTTATTTAATAAGCTCCTCATAACAGCTTAAAAGTGTGTATTTGCTACAAAAACATGGTTATGAATATAAGACATGATCCACCCCTGAAGAATTTAAAGCAGTTGGGGTAGACAGCAAAGCACTACAATAGAAGGAAGGATCTAAAGACTTCGGAGTCACTGAAGCCCTCACCTCATTTTTAATAACTTATCACAAAATGCAACATAATTGACTTTATTTTATTTTCTATTGATTTACAAAATTTACAATACTTTGCTAGACTCAGATATAAAAGAGTGCTTCAATATATTAACAGATTATAAATTAAAAGTAATTACAAAATAAAGATTATATTCCACAATGCTATATCATTGTTGTATATATATGTACAATTACATATATTTTATATTATGATATATATATCATATATGGTATATAATATATAACTGCATATCATATATATTATATTAATTATAATGGTTTATAATAAATATATTTTTAAATAATATAAAATTATAATAATTAATTACATATTATAATATAATTATATATAATAATATAATAATTATATATAACATATTTACTTAATTATGTAATTATATGAGTAATTAATTATGTAATATAATAAGAAATACATATTATTATGTTACATTATATATGATATTTTATATTATACATACTAAGTATATCACATATTATTATATATTAATTATGATTAATATATTATGTGTATTATATATTATATAAAACATAATAGTATAATAATAATATATTATATTAAAAATATTATATCACATAAACTATATGATAATATTTTATATAGTATATAATTTATATAATATTATTATTATACAATTATACTACATTATATAATGTATATATTTTTATATTATATAAATATAAAAATATATATAATATACATTAAATAATTATATATTGTATATTATAAACAAAAATAATATATATTATGATATATAATATATAATGTATATATTACATTATTTATATTCTATTATATAAATATATTAATATATATAAATATGTATACTTATATATAAATATATATAATGATATAAATATTCATATATATTATATACATTATAATATATAATTACTTTATGCTATAATTATACTAATAATATATATACCATGTACATCATAATATATAATATATACTATATATTATATAGTAATATATAATATATAATATAATATAATATATAATATATAATATGTATTATATTCATTTAATAATATATATGAATTAACATATGTATTTTATGTAATATATTAATGTATATATTATATATGTATATTATAGAATAAACATGATATAAAATATACATAATACAATATAATATACACAATGTTATATATGGTAATATCATAATATAGTATATAAAATAAGCAATACACACCATATTGTTTGTAATATATAATAATATATAGAATATATATTATATGTTCCATTCTATATAATATATTATATAGAATATTTATAATATATGTATAATTATAAATAATATATAAACATATTATATATAATATATATTATAAAATGATTAATGTATAATTATATCATTATTTTATATATAATATAAAATAAGTATATTACATAGTTTATAATAATATGTAATATTTAACACATTACATATTACATAAATATTTTATATAAATTATATATCAATGTCAATATATACTACATTATATATTATAATGTATATTATATCTTACAATATAATATATAATATTATATACAAATTTTAATATTATATATACTATTATTACATTTTATATATAAAGTATATAATATATACTATATTATATATTGTATGTATTATATCAATATTTTATATTATATATGTATCATGTAATATTATATATATTAATATATAATATAATATTACATATATTATACATAATATATTAATATATTATAAATAAATATACTTCACATAATATATTAAATATATTATAATATAAAATTATAATAATTTTATAATATATGTAGTATAATTTTATGTTATGAATATTTATTTTTATATATAATTACTAATATATAAAATATAATATTTGTTATATACATATATGGCACATTTTCTTTATCTGTCAGTATGCACTTAGGTTCCTTTCAAATATCCATATCTTGGCAATTGTAAATAGTGGTGCTATGAACATTGGGGTGTGTGTATTTTTTGACAATAATGTTTTCATTTTCTTCCAATATATACCCAGCAGTGGAAATTCTGGATCATACTGTAGTTCTATTTTTACTTTTTGAGGAAGGTCCCAATGTTTTGTATAGTGGCTGCATCAATTTACAATGCCACCAAAAATGTACTAGGGATCCCTTTTGTCTACATACTCCACAACAATTTTATATGTAGACTTTTTGATCATACCCATTTGACAGGTGTGAGGTGATGCCTCATTGTTGTTTTGATTTGCATTTATGTGATGATTCACCATGTCTTACATTTTTTCACATTCCTGTTAGCATTCTGTATTTTTTTTATTTTTTGGGGGAAAAATAATCTATCAGGTCTTCTGCCCATGTTTAATTTTTTGTTTTTTTAATTGAAATATAGTTGATTTACAATATTATGTTAGTTTCAAGTGACAGCAGTGATTGAGTTATATATATATATATATATTTCTCAGTTTATTTTCCATTACAGATTACTACAAGATATGACTATAGTTCCGTGTGCTCTACAGTAAATTCTGGTTGTTTAGGAATTTTATATATGGTACTGTGTTTCTGTTAACCCCAAACTCCTAATGTATTCCTCCCTCCCTTTCCCCTTTTGTAACTCTAAGTTTATTTTCTATGTCTGTGAGTCTGTTTCTGTTTTCTAAGTAAATTCATTTGTATTAATCTGTGTATTCCACATATACGTGATATCATACAGTATTTGTCTTTCTCTGTTGGACATACTTCACTTAGTATGATGTTCTCTGGGTCCATCCATGTTGCTGCAAATGCCAGTGTTTCATTCTTTTTATGGCTGAGTAATATTACATTGTATATGTACCACATCTTTATCCATTTATCTGTTGATGAGCACTTGGGTTGCTTCCATGTCTTTGCTATTGTAAATAGTGCTGCTATGAACATTGGGCTGCATGTATCTTCTCTAATTAGAGTTTTCATCTTTTCTGGATATATTCCTTGGAGTGAAATTGCTGGATCCTATGGTAGCTCTGGTTTTAGTTTGTTAAGGAAACTCTATATTGTTTTCCATAGTAGCTGCACTGATTACTTTCCTATCAACAGCACACAATGGTTTCATTTTCTTCACACCCTTTCCAACATTTATTATTTGTAGACTTTTTGATGATGGTCATTCTGACTGGTTTCAAGTGATACTTCATCATAGTTTTGATTTGCATTTCTCTAATAATTGGTGGTGTTGAGCATATTTTCATGTGCCTCTTGGCCATTTGCATCTCTTCTTTGGAGAAATGTCTATTTAGGCCTTCTCTCTCTTTTCTTATTGTTTTTTTTTTGGACGTTTGTTATTGAGTTGTATGAGCTGTTTGTATATTTTGGAAATTAAACCTTTGTCAGTCACAGGGCTTGCAAATATTTTCTCCCAGTCCTTAGATAGTATTTTTATTTTGTTTATGATTTCCTTTGCTGTGCAAAGGCTTATACGTTTTATTAGATCCCATTTGTTTATTTTTGCTTTTGTATCTATTTCCTTGGGAGACTGACCTAAGAAAATATTGCTATTATTTATGTCAGAGAATGTTTTGTCTATGTTCTCTACTAGGAGTTTTATGGTGTCTTGTCTTATATTTAAATCTTTAAGCCATTTTGAGTTTTTTGATGTGTGTGGTGTGAGAGTGTCTTCTAACTTCATTGATTTACATGCAGCTGTCCAGCTTCCCCAACACAACTTGCTGGAGAGACTATTTTTTTCTCCATTGTATATTCTTATCTTTTTGAAAAAATTTAATTGACCTTAGGTATGTGGGTTTATTTCTGGGCTCTCTATATTGTTCCATTCCAGCCATTTTTTCTGTTTTTGTGCCAATACAATGCTGTTTTGATACTGTAGCTTTGTAGTATGGTCTGAAGTCTGGGAATGTTTTGTCTCCATCTTTGTTCTTTTTCCTCAGGATTGCTTTAGCAATTCTGGGTCTTTAAGTTTCCATATAAATTTTGGGATTATTTTTTCTTGTTCTATGAAAAATGTCATATATAATTTGAAAGGGAATACATTATATCTGTATATTTCTTTGGATAGTATGGCCATTTTAACAGTATTAATTCTTCCAGTACAAGAGCATGGAATTTATTTCCATTTCTTTAAGTCATCTTCAGTTTCCTTTATCAGTATTTTATAGTTCTCAGCATATAACTCTTTCACCTCCTTGTCCAGGTTTATTTTTTTGAAGTGACTTAAAAAATGATTGTTTTACTCTCCTTTTTGATATTTCATTGTTACTGTAAAGAAATGCAACAGACGTCTGTATGTCAATCTTGCATCTTGCTCCCTTGCTGAATTTATTTATCAGTTCTAAGTAGTTTTTATTTGGACTCTTTAGGATTTTCTACATATAGTGTCATGTCATCTACATGTAATGATGATTTTACCTCTTCCCTTCCAATTTGGATAAATTTTATTCTTTTTCTTGTCTGATTGCTGTGGATGAGACTTCACATACCATGTTGAAAAGACGTGGTGAGAGTGGGCATCATTTTCTTCTTCCTTATTTTAGTGGGAAGGCTTTCAGCTTTTCACCATTGAGTATTACGTTGACTGTGCATTTGTCATAAATAGCTTTCATTATGTTGAACCCTCTATACACAATTTGGTAAGAGTTTTTATCATGAATGAATGTTGAATTTTATCAAATGCTTTTTCTGCATCTATTGAGATGATCATGTGGTCTTTGTCTTTTCTTTTGTTGATGTGGTGTATCACATTGATTGATTTGCATATGGTGAACTCTCCTTGTGACACTGAGATAAATCCAACCTGATCATGATGTATGATCTTTTTTATGTGTTGTTGGATTCAGTTTGCTAATATGTTGTTCAGAATTTACATCTATATTCATGAAAGATATTGGCCTGTAATTTTTTTGGTAGTGTCTTTGTGTGGTTTTGGTATCAGGGTGATGGTGGCTTCATAGAATGAATTTGGAAGTGTTCAATCCTTTCAGTATCTTGGAAGAGTTTGAAAAGGATTAGTATAAGTTCTTCTTTGTATGTTTGGTAGATTTCCCCAGTGAAGCCATTTGATCCTGGACATTTGTTTGCAGAGAATTTTTTAAATTATTATTACAGATTCTATTTCATTTCTAGCGATTGGTCTGTTCAAATTATCTATTTCATCTTGATTCAGTTTTGGTGGGCTGTATGTTTCTAAAATCTTGTCCATTTCTTCTAGGTAGTCCAATTTGTTGCCATATAATTGTTTTTTAGGCTTTTCTTATGGTTTCTTGTACTTCTGTGGTATCCATTGTTATTTTTCCCCTTTTATTTCTTGTTTATTCGCATCCTTTCTTTTTCTCTTGGTGAGCCTTGCCAGAGGTTTGTCAATTTTGTTTACCCTTTCAAAGAACCAGATCTTGATTTTATTAATTTGTTCTATTGTTTTTTTTAACCTCTATCTTATGTATTTCCTCTCTAATCTTTATTATTTTCTTCCTTCCACTGAGTTTAGGTTGTATTTGTTCTTTTTCTAATTTATCTATGTGGTAGGTTAGGTCGTTTATTTGAGATTTCTTTTTTTTTCTTTTTTTCTTTTTGAGGAAGGGCTTTATGGCTATCAACTTCCATCTTAGGACTGCTTTTGTGGGCATCCCATAGATTTTGTGTGGTTGTGTTTTCATTGTCATTTGTCTCAGGTATTTTTTTAATTTCCTTTTTGATTTCATTAGTGACCCATTGGTTTTGCGGTAATATGTTGTTTAGTCTCTATGTAATCTTTTGTTTCATCATTTCTCTTTCTGTTCTTGATTGCTAGTTTCATGATGTTGTGGTCAGAAAAAGTGCTTGAAATAATTTCTATCTTCTTAAATTTTTTGAGGCTTGTTTTTGTCCTAGTATATCATCTATCCTAGAGAGTGTCCATGTGCACTTGAAAAGAATATGTATTCTGGTTATTTTGGAGGTAATGTCCTGAAAATATCAATTAAGTCTAACTGGTCTATTATGACACTTAGAATCTCTTTTGCCTTCTTGATTTTCTGTCTGGAAGAGCTGTCCATTGATATCTGAGGGGTATTAAAATATCTTACTAGTATTGTACTCCCATCAATTTTTCCCTTTATATCTGTTAGTATTTGTTTTGTGTAGTTAGATGCTCCTACACTGGGTGCATATATATTAATGAGGGTAATATCCTGTTCTTGTATTGATCCTTTCATCATTATATAGTGTCCTTCTTTATCTTTCTTTATTACCTTTGTTTTAAAGTCTATTTTATCTAATATGAGTATTACTTCCCCCACTTTCTTAGCATTTCCTTTTGCATGAAGTATCTTTTTTCATCCCCTCACTTTCAATCTATGTGTGCCTTTGCCCTAAAGTAAGTCTCTTGTATGCATCATATTTTAGGCTCCTGTTTATTATCCAATCTGCCACTGTATGTCTTTTTATTGGAGCATTTAGCCAATTGACATTTAAGGTAATTATTAATAGATATGTATTTATTGCCTTTTTAAACCTTGTTTTCCAGTTGATTTTGTATTTCTTTTTTGTTCCTTTCTTTTACTTTTTGTTTTTCCTTTTGTGGTTTGACAGTTTTCTTTTGTATTTTGTTTGTGTTCTCCTCTTGGTTTTTGTGAATCTACTATATGTTTTTGATTTGTGGTTACCCTATTTGTCAAGTATGTTAACCCATTGCTATATCTACTTTCCTTAGACTGGTAGTCATATAGGATCAAACACATTCTAAGAAAATCTACATTTTCTTGCTTCCCTCCCCCAAATTTTATGGTTTTGATATCCTCTTTTACATCTCAATGCTTATTCTTTTGTTGTTCATTGTAGTTATCATCACTATCATAAAATTAAAAATTTTTTTTTTCTTAATCTGTGTACTGGCTTATTTAAGTGATTTACTTTCCAAAGAGAAAATTTGCTCTTTCCTATAGATTCTTACTTCTTTTCTATTTAAAGAAGACCTTTCAATATTTCTTTTAGGATAGGTTTAGTATTGCTGTATTTTTTTAGTATTTGCTTGCCTGAGAAATTCTTTATCTCTCCTTCTATTCTAAATTATAATCTTGCTGGATAGAGTATCCTAAGTTGCAGGTTTTTCCCTTTCAGGACTTTGAATATATCTTGTCACTCCCTTCTGGCCTATAACATTTCTGTAGAGAAATTAGCTGATAGCCTTGTTGAGGTGCCCTTGTAAATAACTCTTTGTTTTTCTTTTGCTGCCTTTAGAATCCTCTTTGTCTTTAACATTTGTCATTTTAAATATTAATATGTCTTGCTGTAGCTCTGTTTGTGTTCATCATGTTTGGAACCATCTGTGCTTCTTGTGCAGGGATATCTGTTTCCTTCTTTAGGTTTGGGAAGTTTTCAGCCATAATTTCTTCATATATACTTTCAATCCCCTTTCCTCTTTCTTCTTCTGGAATCTCTATTACGCATAGATTGGTGCCCTTGATATTATCCTATAGGTCTTGTATATTGCTTTCATTTTTATTTCTGTCTGCTGTTCTGATTGGGTGATTTCCATTAGTCTGTCTTCCAGATCACTTATTTGTTATTCTACATTATTCAGTTTGCTATTTATTACCTTTAGCTCAGCTTTCTTCTTGGCAAATGAGTTTTATAATTTTATTTGACTATGCTTTATATTTTCTAGTTCATTTTTACAGTAATCTGCATTTGTATAAATAGCCTTTCTTAATTCCTTCAGTAGTTTTATTACTTCGTTTTTGAACTCAGTGTTTAGTAGACTGGAGTGGTCTGTTTCATTGTTTGTTCTTTCAGGGGAATTCTCTTGATCTTTAATTGGGAATGGTTCCTCTTCTTCATTTTACTTATATTTCTCTGTCTCTATGGGTTTAGACAGTTATCTATTGTGGTCTCCAAATGTTGTTTTTATGTAAGAGCAGAGCATCACTGTGTCTCCTGTGTGAGCCTAATTTTTTGGTGTGAGGGCTGTTTTTAATATGGATACCTGCCACATCTTTCCTCAGTGTGTGACGGCTGTTATGCCCTTGATAGGGGGTGTGATTGGTGTTGTGGTAACCAGTGCCTGAGCTAGATATTGAACAGGGTCTATTCTTTGCTCTGTCATAGTCACAGCACTGTTAAGGGCAGGGTCTTCTCCCCAGTTGTTAGAGTAGAAGCTTCCAGTTCTGTTTCTGAGCTGCAGTGTTAGGTAGGCAGGATTGGATCACTCCCACTGAGAGAGGAACCACTAAGTATTCCTTCACAGAAGATGTCCACCAGGAAGTGCACTCTATGGTGTTGCCTGTCACCTGTTGTGCAGGCTCACAAAGTACGCTGTTGTTTGCACTGCTCTCTACCTCACCTCATCCATCAGAATGCAGGCAATTGGCCCAGATCTCCCTCAAGCACCGTGTTCATAAACCACCAGCAAGAGATCTGTAGGCACAGATCCACCAAAGTAGGCACTGGGACTACAGTAGTCACACACTTGGACCCACTGTGCAAGCTACAGAATCAGCCTAGATCCTGGCCCTGACTCTGCAAACATGTAGGCAAAGCCTGCAGCTGCTAACCATGGACCCACCCCAACCATGGGAGCACCAGTAATCTGCTGAGATGTCTTTCACTTGCTGAGCTCACAAAGCCACTGTTGGCATGTAAATCCATGGATCACACAGCCTCTGGAACACGCCTCAGATTTTAGCCCTAATTCCAAAGTGGCACGGCCCCTGGAGATTGGCTCAGATTTCAGCCCAGCCTCCACATGTGGGCAACACACCAGTGTTTGTATGCTCCCATAGCATATAGAAGCAGAGCTGCACCCTCTATGAGCATGCTGACAGTGAGGTTGCTATAGTAGTACCTGGCTTTTCCCTTTGTGCATGTGCCAACAATGGGGCTTTCATGGCAGACCCAGGCTCTGTCATGAGCACAACACCAGCAGTGGCCCAGACCACACTCCAGCCCCTTCAGGCCCTCCTTGCACAGCTAACCTCAGTCCTCTTCCCAGGTCCATCCACTTAACTTTGAGTCTCAGCACCCAGCCCTCGCATGCACCAGCAGATACACATCTCATGCTGGAGAGTGCAGCTAGATGGTCAGGACCTTCTGTGCTGGTCTCAGTCAGTTCTGCCCTCTGCAAGCCAGCTACTGCACTCTCCTCTAAGCCTCCAAATCTCCCACTCTGTACCGGCTGATCTCCCAGTCAGCCAAGTGAGTTACCAGGGTGAGGGAACCTCTTCTCCTCCAAAGCTCCCTCCAAGGTGCACAAGTCCTGTCCTGATCCCCTTCTTTTTTTCTTTCTTCCTACCCAGCCATGGGGTGATCCCTCTGTAACTTTAATTCTATGTGATATTGTGCTGGTGTTCAGCAGGCACCCAGTGAGAACTGTTCCACATGAAGAAGCATCTCTGGTGTTTTATTGGGAGGTGGAATGCTCCATGTCCCCCCACTCTGCCATCTTGATTTCCTCCATTAATGGCCTTTATTATGCTGATATCTGTTCTCTCTATACAAACTTTGATGAGAGTTTTTATTATGAAAAAATGTTGAATTTTTTCAACTGCTGTTTCAGAGTCCATTAAGATGATTATATGATTTTTATCCTTCCTTTTTTCAAAGTGGTGTATCACATTAGTTGATTTGCAAATGTTGGACTATCATTGTATCCTTCAAATAAATCCAGCCTGATCATGGTGTATGATCTTTTTCATATATAATTGAATTCAATTTACTAATATTTTGTTGAGGATTTTTGCATCTATATTCATCAGAAATATTGGCCCGTAATTTTTTTTGGTAATGTCTTTGTCTGGTTTTGGTATCAGGGTAATGGCAGCACTGGGAAAGAATCTGAGAGTGTTTCATCCTCTTCTATTTTTTCGAATAGTTTGTTGATAGGTATTAACTCTTTTCATGTTTGGTTGAACTCCCATGTGAAGCCAACCAGTGTTGAACTATTGTTTGCTGGCAGTTTTTTTTTACAAATTCAATTCCACTACTAGTGATCAGTCTGTTCCGATTGTCTGTTTCTTCTTGATTCAGTCTTGGAAGGTTGTATGTTTCTAGAAATTGTCAGTTTCTTCTTGGTTGTGCAATTTATTGACATAACCAATAAATAACTGTTCATAGTTTTCCCTTCATGATTTTTTGTATCTCTCTGGTATTTCTCCTGTTTTATTTCTTGCTTTATTGATTTTCTGTCTGGATGATCTGTGGATTGATGTAAGTGGGGTGTTAAAGTCCCTTTCTATTATTGTATTGTTTTAAATTTCTCTCTTTATGTTTGTAAATATTTGCTTTATATATTTGTGTGCTCCTTTCTGCGTCCATATATGTTAACCAGTATAATATCCTCTTCTGGTATTGATTCCTTCACCATTATATAATACCCCTCTTTGTCTTTTGCTAAAGACTTTGTTTTAAAGTCTACTTTGTCTGATATGAGTATTGCTAACCCCAGTTTCTTGTCATTTCCATTTTCACATAATAGCTTTTTCCATTCTCTCACTTTCAGTCTCCGTGAGTCTTTAGTTCTCAGGTGAATCTCTTGTAAGCAACATATAGATGGATTTTGTTTTTCACCCAATCAGTCGTCCTATATCTTTTGCTTGGAGATTTTAGTCCATTGACATTTAAAGTAATTATTGATAGGTATGTACTCATTGCCATTTTATTACTTGTTTTCTGTTTGTTTTGTAGTTCTCTGTTCATTTCTTCTTCATTATGTTTCTTCCCTGTGGTTTGATGATTTTCTTTGGTAGTATGCTTGTGTTCCTTTCTTTCTAATTTTTGCATATCTAGTGTAGGTTTTTGATTTGTGATTACCATGTGGTTCATTATGTTGACCTATAACTAGATCTATTTGTTTTAAACACGTAGTCCTTTAGGTTCAAACACATTCCAAAAGATCTACATTTTTACTCCCTTCCCCCACATGTTATGTTTTTGCTTTTACATTGTCATGTTTATCCCTTTACTGATTATTGCAGTTATACTTGATTTTACATTTCTTGTCTTTAAACTTCATACTAGCTTAAGTATGAAACTAATCCTCAACCTTTGCTATATATTTGCCTTTCATAGTGAAATTTTTCTTTTCCTGTAGATATTTACTCATTATAGCCTTTTCTATTCCACTTAGAGAAGACCATTTAACATTTCTTTTAAGGTTAGTTTAGTATTTACGACCTCTTAGTTTTTGCTTGTCTGAGATGTTCCTTAGCTCTTCAGTTCTAAGTGGTAATCTTGCTTGGTAGAGTATCCTTAGTCAGAGGTTTCCCCCCGTCAGCACTTTAAATGTTTACGCCACTCCTTTCTGGTCTGCAGATTTTCTGTGGAAAAATCAGCTGATAAACTTATGGGGATTCCCTTGTATATGACTCTTTGTTTTTCTCTTGCTATCTGTAGAAATCTCTATACTTATCATTTGCCATTTTAATTATGATATGTATTAGTGTGGGTCTGTTTGAGTTCACCTTGTTTGGGACCCTCTGTGCTTTCTGTACCTGGATATCTGTTTCCTTCTTCAGGTTTGGGAAGTTTTCAGCCATAATTTCATTACATTTTTGATTCTTTTCTCTCTCTCTTTCCTTCTAGAAGCCCTATAATGCAAATGTTGGTTCACTTCCTGTTATCCCAAATATCCTTTAAACTCTTATCATTTTTTAAATTTGCTTTTCTTTTTTGCTGTTCTGTTTGGGTGATTTCCATTATTCAAACTTCCAGATCATTTATGTGTTCTTCTGTATCACCTACTCTGCTGTTCATTCCTTTTACTGTGTTTTTCATTTAAGTTACTATATTCTTCAGTTCTGAGTCATTCTTTTTATGTTTGTTTTTCATTTCTTGTTAAAATTCTCACTGTGTTTATCTATTCTTTTCCCTAATTCAGTTAGCATTCTTCTTACTAATGCTTTGAATTCTTTAATTTAAATATTGTTTATTTCTGTTTCATTAGTATTTTTTTTCAGCGATTTTCTCTTGTTCTTTCAGTTGAGAGCAGTTCCTCTCTCTTTTCATTTTGCTTAACTTTTTCTGTCTCTGTGAATATAAGTGAAACAGTTACCTTTATCACTATTGAAGGGATTTTCATATGTGGCAGCATCCTTATACAGTCTGCAGGTGCTCAGTTGTTTTGTTGGGAGAGCTGGATTTGACATGAACAGAAGTCACATCTTTCTTCAGTGTATGCTGGAAGCTATTACCTTTGTGAGAGATAGGACTGGAGATGGAGTTGCTAAATCTGAGTCAGATGTAAGATGGTGCTTCTTCTCAAAACAGTGACAATCATTGCCCTATTAGGGGTGGAATCGAGTTCCAAAGTTTTGGGGCAGAAGCCCTGAAGTTCAGCTTGGCATTGGCTCATTTCCTTTTAAGGTGTGTTATTCACCCTCCAAGCACCAGCACCCTTGCTCTGAGGGGAGCAATGGTGGAGCAGGAAAGCCTTTGTGGATATTTGGCAATGTTTCAGGCACAGGATGTGGCAGTCTGATTGCCATCAATGATCTGGACAGCTTCTGGTATGCACCTGTACAATAGCCAGTAATGGCTCCACCCTCCTTGCTAAGATGCAGCTTAGTGTTTGAGCTACCTTTGTGTCTCATGGCCAAGCTTTTTTCTTAGTCAGCAGTCCTTGCTCCAATGTGGCTGGAGCATTTGCTTGGCTCAGGCTGGGGCACACACAGGGCAGTCATGGGAAACAAGTTAGCCACCCACGCAGTTTTAATCCACCCTCTCTTCCATACTTCTGGCACAAGGAAGCATTTGTGTATGTCACATAAGTGGAGTCCAGGCTTTCCACAGCCCTCAGTCCCACCAGCCTTCCAATCGAGTGGTCTCATCTTCCTTTTGTCAGACCCCAGTGCTGGGGCACCCAATATGTTGCTCATCATTCACTCCTGAGGGAGGGTCTCTGCCAGTGTAATTCTTTTCTTCTGTGTCACCTCCCAGAGGTACAAGTCCTGACCTGATTTCTTCTCTTCCATTCATACCCGATTCCATGTGAATTTTCTTTATACCCTTAGTTGTACAGGAGTCTTTCTCCTAGTCTCCAGTTAATTTTTGGTCAGAAATTTTCCACATGTAGATGCATTTTTGTTGAGTTCATGGTGAGGACATGAGTTCCACATCCTCCTATTTTCCCATCTTGAATTGAGTCCCACAACATAATGATCTTTAATACAAATATGAAGCAGTGACACAGAGCTCAAGATATTGAACCTTCATTTCCTTTTTAAATAATTGATAAATAATTGACAACAAGGTCATTTGAATAATATCCAATCAAAATTTACCCCTTTCTAATTGAATTAATTTTCTCTCTGGGGAATTTTGTTGAGTAAGTTGTTTGATATCTTAATTATAATAGTGATTCTTTACTTGAATTTTTATCATTTACAAAGCAATTTTAACAACATGATTCTACTTAATTCTCATAATTCTCCTGGGAACAGATCGATATAGTCAATACTATCATCCAGACTTTAGAGAGGAAGAAGCAATCTCTTTGAATAATCTTAGTAAGGAAGTGGTAGAAAACCCAATCTGTCATTACTTTTCCCTGTCTGCTCTTTCTTTTTGCTAAGTTCCTGGATAAACAAAAAGTGATAATTAGGTCAAGAAAGCAAAACCACTTTCTTTGGGAAATTAGTTTCACAAATTTTGGTTTCATGTATGTGTGTGGCTGATCTTGAACAAGAAGGGAAAAAACCCAGAAGAACTTGATAAAGTTCTGTAGGATACAAAGATCTCTTTTGAATAAAATATGTTTAATTGGAGGGTTCTACAGAGATATATTGTTAGCCTGTGAATCACTTAGTAATTGTAGATATATTGTTAACCTGTGAATCACTTAGTAATTGTAATTTACTCTAACCTATGTACATATATATGCTTATATATATATGTCTTATGCATATAATATATATTATTACATGTAAAAGTTACCCCTAACACTTGATAACATCTCATTATCTTTCTAGTATCATAAGTTAATTGCAATGACTTCAATTTTAACTAAATTTCTTTACACTGATTTATTTTTGCTAATTTATCTCCTCTCTCATGTGTTACAGAAAATCACTTTATGGATATCTGCAACTCTTTCCCAGGATCTGACTATTCTATTTGAGTACTGAAGAATATTTTTAAAATAACAACCAAAATGACAGTAGTGAAAAGTTATTTACAATAGTTAAAAATTTTTTAACAATATGGAAATTGTAGTTTAATTTGAATAGTAATACAATTTAAATATTCAATCTTGTGTGTTGTCTGTGCAATATTACTCAAATTTTCTGACAGTGTCTCTTACAAAAGCTGGACAACATACTACATAAAACTTCCTCCACCTTATAAGGACTGATGTATGTTGAAATGATGAGCAGATAAATAAGGTTACATTTGCTGCTCCTCAAAACAAGCCTTTGAAAAACCCATTTTGAAGTCTCTAGTTGAGTAGAAGGTTTGTGGAGCCCAATGAAACTCAGTTTCTAGCAAAAGGTAACTTTTTGTAAATCCTAACTGTCAGCAGAAAAATGTTTGTTTGTTTGTTTTAATTAGGAACATATATTTGATTTCCATTTTAGATTACCTAATTTTTTTCTTAGGAGTAAAATAATAAAATAAAATTTTTAGTTTTTCTGACTTGAAGAAATCTCTGTGCACAAATTTACTAGTGGGAGTCAGGTATTTCAAGAAATTAACTTTTCAAAGCACTGGCATAATAATTTATTTAATCAAGTTAATTATTCAGTGGTGACTAGGGTATTGATGTAACAGTAAACCAAGAGAGAGTTTAAAGTCCCAAGAGTCAAGTGAAGAAAGTCTTTCATGACTCTCATAAAGTACTCTTCTAGATAAAATGTGGGGATAAATTAAGTAATTGGGCACTGAGAAGTGACCATTGTGTTGGTCAAGGTGGATGTTGTTGGTTAACATAACAAGAGGGAATCAGGTGGACTAGAGTAGGTCCAAGAGAGTATGTGAAAGAGGAGTGAGTATACACAAATATTTAGAGAAACTCAGTTGTAAGGGGCAGCCAAGATCAGGCAGCAGTTAGAGGAAGTGTGGGTACAGGGTTGTTTTCTTGCTTACTTTTTAATATGGGAGATTTTCCAGCATAACTGATAAGAAAAATATGATATATAAAATAGACAAAAATTAATAACAAAGATAAAAGAAGGAAAACTTCGGGAGCTAAGTCCTTAAATAAGTGTGAGTAGATGAAATCTAACAGTCAAGTGGAGAATTTGGAATTAGATAGGAGCGCAGAGAGTTCATTCATCCCAATAGGATGGAAGACAGCAAGTGTTAGTGGAGATATAGGTTGATTTGTGGATATGGTGGTGAAAAAATATGGAAGTTATTTTTTAATAGTTTCTGTTTTCTCAGTTAAATAAGAAGCAATGCCATCAGCTGAGAATGATAGGAAAAGAAGCATTAGAAATTTGAGGAGAGAAGAGAAGGGGGGAGAGAGAGAAACAATAAATTGATGGAGGTATAATTGGATTGCTGCTTATCACTAAGATCCCACTTAAAGTTAGACTAGTCAGCATGGTTGGTGATTCCTCCAGCCAAATTCAGCTTCTTGGATGCAGGTGGGAACTAGCAAGAGAGTAGAATTTAACCGAGGTGGTGACTTTGCCAGGGGAATAAAAATGAGGGAGAGAGGGGCAAAGAAGCTGAAGGATACCAGAGAATGATTATAATGATGGATCATGGAGTCCAGTTTGGTAAGAAAAGCAATGAGGACATGCAGAATGTGAGGTATAAAAAAAATGAGTAGGGTCAATAGATCAGAAGTCTCAGTGAGCTGGAGGAATTGTCGGAGAGAGGGGGGTTGGGAAGTTGCCAGTGGGAGAGTGGATTCTTGAATTTAACTTTATGTGGGCAGTGTCTGTTAAATGAATACTGGTCACAAATGTGCTCTGTATGTGTATGTTGTATTTTTTTGTGTGATTTAAAAATAAACAGTAGACAATAATTTGGTGATGTCTAAAAATCTGTGTTTAGATGTATTCTCTGTTTGAACTTAAGACTGAGTCAAAAACAAATACAAATAACAAAACCCACTACACACCTATTAGAATGGCTAAAATCTTCTAAAAACTGCTAATACCAATTGCTGGTGAGGATACAGAGCAACAAGAACCCTTATTCAGGACTGCAAAGGGGTAAAGCCACTTTGGAAGACAGTTTAGCATTTTCTTATAAAACTAAACATAGACTTACCATGTGACTCAGCACTTATGCTCCCAGATATTTACTCAACTGATTTGAAAATTTCTGTCCACATTAAAAACCTGCATGAAAATATTTATAACAGTTTTATTCACAATCACCAAACTGGAAGCAAGCAATATATTCTTTAGTAGGTGACTATATACAGCAATAACAACCAGGAGCAATGGGCATATCCAAGACTCAGATCTTGGTTTCTAATAATCTTCTTAAATAAAAGGAACAAAGTATCCTTGGAAAAAATAGTTGTTTCTAGGGCTGGGACAGAAAATATACAAGAAAATCTGAAGTATAATATAATGTCAAAACATAAAGAAGTTCTGAAAAAAGCAACATGATTAGAGTATTTCAGAAAGACATGGAGTCAACTTAAAGAGTTACCAAAGGATGAAGCTGGAACAATTTGAGCAAAAAATTAATAACATAGTATTGGATATTAACCCTTAAAATAAATATCCATAGGTCCATAGTGATATAACTAAATGATTGAATAAATAAATGTTGCAGAAGAAACATATCTCTCAGAGAGAAGGATTCCAGATAACTTATGAGGACACTTCCCCTCATTTGTGGGCTATGCTTAGTGACTTACTTCCAAAGAGTATATTAAGGAAAAGGGGGAAAATGAAAAGGTAACCATCCAAGAAAAAACCTGACAAACACTACCTCAGCCCAGTGATCAAGGTTAATATCATCAGTGATAAGTGATGTTGACAGTATATTCTCTAGATATCTTGTGTTGAAAATGACACTCTACTCTCTGTTACCTTCCTTCCCCAAACCTTTAATCCCAGTCTAACTATGAGAAAAACCCAACTTGAGAGATATTCTACAAAATACCTGACCAGCACTCTTCAAAAACTGTTAAGATCATTAAAATTAAGAAAAGTCTGAGAAACTGACCCAGTCCAGAAAAAAGAATGATGACAAATATCATGTGATATGTTGGATAGGCTCCTGGAAGAGAAAAAGATGGTTGGTAAAAACAATGAAATCTGATAATGAATCAAGTCTAGTTAATAACAATGTATCAACATAGATTAATTATGACAAGTGTACCATAGTGATATAATACTCTACCAATAGGAGAAACGGGGTGCAGAATATATGGAAACTGTCTGTACTATCATTAGGACTTTTCTATAAGACTTTTCTATATAATTATTCTGAAATAAAAAATTTTATGAAAAAGAAAACATATTAAGATTCACAGGAGTTCACATATTTGCTCGAAATTTGATGTCACCTTCCCAGTAGGAGTCACTGTAGTCACTATTAAATTATCTCTTCAGGTTATAACCATTTCAGCTTCCCATTGATTATGACTTCCTCCAATGCTGCTGTGACATCAATATGGCATTTGTAACAAAGGAGCTGGTTACCTTAATTTTGTACACGGTGTACAAAATATATGAAAACATAATTATCTTTTTAAGTTCAGAAGCTTCCAACTATTTACACTATTTTAATAAAACTTTATTGAAATCCAGATTGCTCTAGTATTAAATTTATGTTTTGCCCAGGATTACAAAGATGTAATAAATACAGTGTGGATATACTTAATGATAGTTTCTGTCTCTTAGTATTGCCAGCATAGGATAAATCAACTCACTTATTTATGAGGTCTGTGTCACGGGCCTCCTGTGTGACAAGCATTTTGCTAACTGCTAGAGATACAAGGGGGAAAGACATCATCTCAGACCTCTAGTTTATGACATTTATATCCTCTTTAAGAAACCATGTCAGGGCCTACTAGAAAAGACAGCAAAGACCAAGCATCTTGCCAAATCCTTTAAAAGTCTCAGATGCTGGTACTGAGTCCAGATCCCTAGGTCCAAAGGCCTTGGGACAGAAAAAAATTTCCCAAAGCCCCTTGTAGGGACTCCTGCATGTCAGGAGAGACAGTGAGGGATTAAAAAAAACTATTCTATCTTTGATGAACAAGGGGAAAACCATCAAATATTTATCATTGTTGAGGAACATTTTACCCTATAAACTTATCCCCAGAGATATTTGAAACTTTCAAGAATAACTTTTAAAGAATTACATAAAACAAATATTTCTTTTCAGAAGAGACAGACCACACCACCTGGCAGCATGTAACATCCCATCAAAATGTCACATCATGACTGCCTACCTGAACAAGCCTCTTCTGCTGTAAGAATGCTTCAAGTAATTCCACTGAATTCTTAGCAGTTTGAGAACATCAAAGTTCTCTCATGCTACACTTTTCAAAACAAATGTGATTTTATAAAGAGAATAATTTTAAAACATATTGAAATGAATCAATTGATTATTACCTTTAAAATGTTCCTTGAACTGTTCTCTGCCATTTTTTTAAACCAATCTCCCTGAACTTTTAAAAACCTGAGGTCACTTAGAACTAAGTCACAAAATCCTTTATGCACCATCCATTAATAAAGATTTTTGTGGTTTCTTTGTTTCTACATGGTATATAAGCTTAGTGTATTTATTTTACTAGAAACAAACAACATTAAACAAAAACAAAATTCAATGAAAATATTATGGTTGTCAAGCCTAACCACACCAGGAAACATGGAATTAATTTATTTTCAAACATATTCTCAAGACTAATTACTGCCTATTCCAAACCCACAGAAAATGTGAATTTCAACAAAGCACATGTAATAATATTACCTAAGTCCACCTCCAATCCCAGAACTTGTCATCACATGTGGTGGGCAAGAAATTTATTTGCTAGCAAAACAGGGTCTTCTGCTTATTTTCCTCAGTGAATTTATACAGAAAGCAAACTCACTCTGCTTTTCCACACCAAGGAAAACAAATGATACTGCAATTGGAAGGAAATTAGTACCAATTAAGACAATTGTGCAGCTGTAAAAGAGGGCATGTTTATACTTAGATTACGGCCATCATGGTATAATTAATAATAGCAAATCTAACAGTATGATATATAAATCAGGCTTATAATTTCCAACAAAGTTTTAACTTTTATTTGACAAATGGTGCTATTTTTATTCTGGCTCACAAATTGGAACTGATTTGTGTAAATTATTTAAAATTCATGCTGGAGTGTTCATTGTACTGTCACATTTTTCCACTTACATTCCCCATTCCATCTGTCATTTTTTTCCTCAGAGAATTCTGTACATGTTAAAATAGATCACTTATTGTGGTGTTAATTATGTACAAGAGAAGACCCAACTGTGAATGGATTGGCATCATCAAGGGCTTTATAGTTTTACCTTTTAAGTGTTTTCTTATATGTGGCGGTAAAGTATTCAGAGCTAGGCAGACACAATAATGTCAGTAGCACATTCTACATTCTCAGACAGTTTGTAGATGAATTTGTGGGCAACTTACAGACATACAAGCAGAAAGGATCCCAAACACTGAAAAAATACACACACACACACACACACACACACACACACACACACACACACACACACATATATATATATATAATTAAATGCTCATATTGCATAGAAGTATAGTATAAACTAGGTTTTTGATTAAACATGATGGCATTTGTAGGAACCCATATTAAGATAAAGTGGCTCCTCTTGTTGGTAAAAGATTTTGTACATGAGAAAGAATTCAGGTTTCAAAAGAAGAAAGAAAGTGATCTTATTAAACCTGAGGAAGGAATTTGGAGGGAACACAAAGTAGAAGACAGAAAGCACTTTCAAAGTAGAAAATGTTGCAAAGCTTTCTAAAAGGAAGGAAAGTAGCTTAACACAGGGAAGAAAAAAGACATGAGTGAGTCTAGGATATCTTGGAAATGGCTTTAAATCAGATGAAGATAATATTATATACCATTTAAAAGAAAACGGGAAAAATTCTAAACTGACAAGTGTAGATGAGTTACATTTCTTGGTTACAAAACACTGTGATGCTGAGCAAGATGAAGGATCATGGAGAACTGAGGTACAGACAGAACGAACACCTCATAATGTAGACAGTTAATAAGCAAAAATATCATTTTAGGTGGATAAACATCACTATGTATTGCATGTCATTGTTCATGGTCCCAGGATGAATAACTATGTTTGCCTTTGTGTGTATGTAGGGGTGTTGAGATACACAGAAAACAATTCACTTCCCCTCCCACATAGACACATGCAAATGCAGGTATTCAGTGATAAGTCTGGGACTAAATAAATATTGTGTACTTTTAACTGGTGGATTCTCTAAAAAAGAAAATGAAGGTATGAACAAATAAATAAAGCACAAAGAAAAGTATTATGGAATATAGAAATTAGGGAGATAACAAAATGTGCCCTCTTGTTATGCTCAAAGCAGCATTTTGGTGAAGAACTATAGCACAGAATAAGCCTATGAATGTAGTAATGTAGTAACGTAGTCATTTGATCCTGATAAATTTTGCCTCTGAGGAGGTTATTTTAAATCAGATTACAATTGCACTGAAGGCATTCCTCTTTACTGAAAGTTAATGAAAAAGAATACTGCATACTTTTGGACGTGAGGGGTTGCTGGATTTACTCTCCCACCTTTAATAACTGGAAAAAACAGACAAAATATATGAAACAGCAGTTTTCAGGCAGTGGACAACAGACATTTCAGGATGGTGATCCTTGAGAGACAGAAAACAAAGGAGGTAAGCTTTAGGAGTACTCCAGCTTCCTGCTGGGACAGAGCTTCCAGGCCATGGCTCATAGAAGGAACTCAGGCACAGCCCAGATGACTGCCCAACTCAGGAGACAGAGCTTGGAACCCAGAGGCCAACCAAGCAGCTAGAATTTGTAAGGCACAGAACCAAAGAGCCTTATACTTCTATGAAAGGAGTCTAAAATTGTCAAGGAAATCAAATATCATTTTTAAAATTGAGTTCTAACTTACTAATCTATAAATCTAATACACTAATGAGTTCTATTCAAATTCTAAAATACTCCCTGTACTATTAAAAGGTACAATTTCTAATCCACAATAGTTTTTCCTAAAATCCAATTCTGTCACACCCTGCAGCTGAACTGGGGTTATAATTTGTTTAATTCTTCACTTCCTTCTTCAACTCTTCCTTCAAACCCCAGCAAGAGGCAGGAGTGGTCCTGGCTTTTGCTCTACTGCTCCCTTCTTCTCCTTCGCCATCACCCAGTCATCTAGATTTTCCCTACCCATTCTTCGTATTCTACATTACCAAAGCCCAGCAGCTGGTTATCTTCTAAAACTCTCCTTTAATGGAGGGGAAGATGAGTGGGCTAAGATAGACCTGAGCAGTATTTGTAGAGGAGAGAGGGCAGGAAACACCTGCAGGTGAATAAATCCTGTCCCTCTCCTAGAAAGATAAACTGTCATAGATATTTCTCATCCTTTTTTTTGCATAGAAATAAACAACCTCTTCAGTGGGCTATATTAAGATCAAAATAACTGAATTTTGGATATTCAGCAGAAAGACCCGTGCTGAATTTGCAGTTCATTATATTTAAGATTGAATGCTGGGCCAAACAACTAACTTAATTCACGTATTCCCAGTCTTCCTTTGGGAAAAACAAATTGCTGGAAGGCATTTTTGGACAATTTTCTGGCAAAGCCTAAATATATTGAATTTATTTGAAGGAAACAAATTTAGCAGCTGCAACAGCATTTCAAGGTTATATTTTTTCTTGAATAACAGCTCATTTATATTAATCAGATTCCACACACATATACACAAAGGTGCTAGATTCTTCCCACACAGATTTTATTAGTAAATAGTGAACTTTCAAATAGCTCTCATAACCAATGCTAGCTGAAATGTACAAAGGTGATACTGAGCAGATAGAATTATTGATATGATGATAACATGAAAATTTGTTAATCTCTATTGAAAAGATGGATAAATGAGATAATTGCACGTTCATGTACTCTAGCTGCCAAGTTCTGAGTAAAATTCCTTGATGCAATTTTTGAAGCATAAATTTTAAGCTAAGTGTTATAACTGATGACAACTTAATCAGAATTTTCTTGAGGAAAAAAATTATTAAAAAAGAAATACATGACCATATTTATATTTAAATTCTTTGATTTAAATGATACCAGCCAAAGACTCTCATGGGATCAGAATAATCTATCAGTAAAAACTTTCTCTTCAAAGCCTTGATTTTTGTCTTAGCAACAAACATACAAACAAATTTTGCTGCCACCTTTAAGTTTGGATGAACTGCATGAGCAGTATCTTATTGCAGAAATAATAAAGGTAATTTATTTACATCTTCTTAGACAAAATTAGTAACATGACAGAAATAGGACTTGTCAAATGGAGGATGCAAAGATGAACATAAATGGAGACAATCTGCTTATCTATAGCAGTGAACAGTGTATGTCCTAGACCTCATGTAAAGATTCATATCTGTACTGGGAGAAGTCATGAAAACTTCGGGAGGAAAGGAGGTAAATAAAGGCACTACTGGAACTAAACAGAGACAGGAGAAAAGAGCTGCTAAGGTGTCCAGGATTCACCATGCAGGAACTGTCTATTATCAGCATTCTCTGGTAGTATTCCCAAATGAAAAGCAGGAAAAGAAAATGTGGTCCCATGTTGTAGCCCCTCTGCAAAAGACCCAATGCCATCTTTCTGGCACTATAAACTCCTCCTCATTATTTTCATATCACATAATTATATTCCGTGATTACCCTAGAGAATTCTCTGAAAACATTAGGATTACTAGAAATCCATTAGCATGACTAGAAAAGTATGTTGTATATAAATATGCAAAAGTTACCAATTATTCTATGTATTGTAATAACCAGTGAAAACACCTACTCATAAACAACTTAAAACTAAGGATAAGTTAATCACAAAACATCTAGAAATTAATTTAAATTAAGAAAGAGAATTGTATAAAAAAACAAACATGCTTATTACTTGATATGGAAGAAGGATTTAATAAATGAAGAGAAATATGGAACTCTTCGGTGGTATAACTTAATGATACAAATATTTAAATTCTTTCTAAATTAAAGCTTTAATACATTTGTCAAAATTCCAAAGCAAGAATAAAGTCTCAGAAAAATGAAATGTGAAACTAGAGGTGAGGAATAAATCATCAAATCATCTAAGAAGAGAGGAAACCCAGGTCTGGGTGGGTTAAAGAGGCATTAGAACAACAACAAAAATCCCATAATTCAAAGTGGGTTTAGTTATTTCATTCAAAGTCCATTTATTCTAGCATAATAAAAGTTTAAATTTTGTGTACATTTCTATCACAAAGCAGGTTAATGAATACATTTATCTCAGATCAACAGATTTTTTCAATAATCCCAGTATTTTAATGTAAGGAATTCAAAGGCAGAGTATTAAATGTTCTTTTTATTATATATGAATATGATATTACCAGCCTAAAATCATGTTTGGAAAATTTTCTAATGGGCTGTGGTTTTTGTTATTCAACACCCACTCCTTCCCTCTCACACTCCCTCATTTTTGATAATAATACTGTTATTTTCCTTTGGGGACAGACCTCTACTCCATTATCATTCCATGTGTTTTGATGCATTGACTCTTCTCATGTTCAAGAGTGTGCATGAAATGGGGAGTGGGGACTGGGGAGTGGGGCATGACTAACTAGTAAGAGCCTCACACCCCCTGGCCAAAGTGATTGAATCAAGGGTCTGCACGGGTCCCAATCCAACCCAATGAAATATAATGTGAAAGATTTTTACCAGGATCACTGAAAGAGTCAAGTTTTCTTCTCCAGCATAACATTTGCTATACAAAATTACGTGAGACTACAACTGACAAGGAGTATGATAATGCAGAAAATAGAGGGTAAGGAGAGAACCATGTGAAATCCTGGGTCAAGATCATATTTTAAAATATTATTTAAAATATGATTACTTAGATTTTTCAGTTTTTGATTCCATAAATTATCTTTCTATTCATATCACTTGACTGAGTGTCCTCTTACTGGCAGTTAAGGAGTCATAATGGATTCAACCAACTATTTAAAAGTGAAAAAGGTCAATACATTATTTTGTAAAGGAAAGGGAAGGATTTTACATGTTGCTATAACATACAAAATATGAATGTTATACAAAACACTTCAGTGAGAGTTATGTTTAAAAGCTTTTAAATTCAATTCATAAAATACCTATAGCTTCTGTTCAGAGACAAACAGTCCTTTTTTTTTAACAACTCTATTGGAGTATAATTGCTTTACAATTGTGTGTTAGTTTCTGCTTTATAACAAAGTGAATCAGCTATACGTATACATATATCCCCATATCTCCTCCCTCTTGCGTCTCCCTCCCACCCTCCCTATCCCACCCTTCTAGGTGGTCACAAAGCATAGAGCTGATGTCACTGTGCTATCTGGCTGCTACCCACTAGCTATCTATTTTACATTTGGTAGTGTATATATGTCTCTGCCACTCTCTTACTTCATCCCAACTTACCCTTCCCCCTCCCTGTGTCCTCAAGTCCATTCTCTACGTCTTCATCTTTATTCCTGTCTTGCCACTAGGTTCGTCAGAACTATTTTCTTTTTTTTTAGATTGTATGTATATGTGTTACATTACAGTATTTGTTTTTCTCTTTCTGACTTACTTCACTCTGTATGACAGACTCTAGGCCCATCCACCTCACTACAAATAACTCAATTTCTTTGTTTTTTATGGCTGAGTAATATTCTGTTGTATATATGTGCCACATTTTCTTTACCTATTGATCTGTTGATGGACACATAGGTTGCTTCGATGACCTGGCTATTGTAAATAGTGCTTCAATGAACATTGTGGTACATGACTCTTTTGAATTATGGTTTTCTCAGGGTATATGTCCAGTAGTGGGATTGCTGGGTCATATGGTAGTTCTATTTTTAGGTTTTTAAGGAACCTCCATACTGTTCTCCATAGTGGCTGTATCAAATTACATTCCCACCAACAGTGCAAGAGAGTTCCCTTTTCTTCACACCCTCTCCAGCATTTATTATTTGTAGATTTTTTGATGATAGCCATTCTGACTGGTGTGAGGTGATACGTCATTGTGGTTTTGATTTGCATTTCTCTAATGATTAGTGATGTTCAGCATCTTTTCTTGTGTTTGTTGGCAATCTGCATGTCTTCTTTGGAGAAATGGCTATTTAGGTCTGTTGCCCATTTTTGGATTGGATTATTTGTTTTTTTGATATTGAGCTCCCTGTAAATTTGAGAGATTAATCCTTTGTCAGTTGCTTCACTTGCAAATATTTTCTCCCATTCTGAGTGTGTCTTTCCTTCTTGTTTATGGTTTCCTTTGCTGTGCAAAAGCTTTTAAGTCACATTAGGTCCCATTTGTTTATTTTTGTTTTAATTTCCATTTCTCTAGGAGGTGGGTCAAAAAGGATCATGCTGTGATTTACGTCATAGAGTGCTCTGCCTCTGTTTTCCTCAGAGTTTTATAGTGTCTAGTCTTACATCCCAGCCTTTAATCCATTTTGAGTTTATTTTTGTGTATGGTGTTAGGGAGTGTTCTCTTTTCATTCTTTTACATGTAGCTGTCCAGTTTTTCCAGCACCAGTTATTGAAAAGGTTATTTTCTCCATTGTATACTCTTGCCTCCTTTATCAAAGATAAGGTGACCATATGTGCATGGGTTTACCTCTGGGCTTAGTATCCTGTTCCATTGATCTATATTTCTGTTTTTGTGCCAGTACTATCCTGTCTTGACTACTATAGCTTTGTAGTATAGTTGAAGTCTGGGCACCTGATTCCTCCAGCTCCATTGTTCTTTCTCAAGATTGCTTTGGTTATTCAGGGTCTTTTGTTTTTCCATACAAATTGTGAAATTCTGTGTTCTAGTTCTGTGAAAAGTGCCATTGGTAGTTTGGTAGGGATTGCAATTAATCTGTAGATTGCTGTGGGTAGTATAGTCATTTTCACAATGTTGATTCTTCCAATCCAAGAACATGGTATATCTCTCCATCTGTTTGTATCCTCTTTAATTTCTTTCATCAGTGTCTTATAGTTTTCTGCATACAGGTCTTTTGTCTCCTTAGGTAGTTTTTTTTTTTTTTAACATCTTTATTGGGGTATAATTGCTTTACAATGGTGTGTTAGTTTCTGCTTTATAACAAAGTGAATCAGTTATACATATACATATGTTCCCATATCTCCTCCCTCTTGTGTCTCCCTCCCTCCCACTCTCCCTATCCCACCCCTCCAGGTGGTCACAAAGCACCGAGCTGATCTCCCTGTGCTATGCGGCTGCTTCCCACTAGCTATCTACCTTACGTTTGGTAGTGTATATATGTCCATGCCTCTCTCTCGCTTTGTCACAACTCACCCTTCCCCCTCCCCATATCCTCAAGTCCGTTCTCTAGTAGGCCTGTGTCTTTATTCCTGTCGTACCCCTAGGTTCTTCATGACATTTTTTTTCTTAAATTCCATATATATGTGTTAGCATACGGTATTTGTCTTTCTATTTCTGACTTACTTCACTCTGTATGACAGACTCTAGGTCTATCCACATCATTACAAATAGCTCAATTTCATTTCTTTTTATGGATGAATACTATTTCATTGTATATATGTGCCACATCTTCTTTATCCATTCATCCAATGATGGGCACATAGGTTGTTTCCATCTCCGGGCTATTGTAAATAGAGCTGCAATGAATATTTTGGTACATGACTCTTTTTGAATTATGGTTATCTCAGGGTATATGCCCAGTAGTGGGATTGCTGGGTCATATGGTAGTTCTATTTGTATTTTATTAAAGAACTTCCATACTGTTCTCCATAGTGGCTGTACCAATTAACATTCCCACCAGCAGTGCAAGAATGTTCCCTTTTCCCAACACCCTCTCCAGTATTTATTGCTTCTAGATATTTTGATGATGGCCATTCTGACCGGTGTGAGATGATATCTCATTGTAGTTTTGATTTGAATTTCTCTAATGATTAATGATATTGAGCATTCCTTCATGTGTTTGTTGGCAGTCTGTATATCTTCTTTGGAGAAATGTCTATTTAGGTCTTCTGCCCATTTTTGGATTGGGTTGTTTGTTTTTTTTTTGTTATTGAGCTGCATGAGCTGCCTGTAAATTGTGGACATTAATCTTTTGTCAGTTGCTTCATTTGCAAATATTTTCTCCCATTCTGAGTGTTGTCTTTTGGTCTTGTTTATGGTTTCCTCTGCTGTGCAAAAGCTTTGAAGTTTCATTAGGTCCCATTTGTTTATTTTTGTTTTTATTCCATTTCTCTTGGAAGTGGGTCATAAAGGATCTTGCTGTGATTTATGTCATAGAGTGTCCTGCCTATGTTTTCCTCTAAAAGTTTGACAGTTTCAGGCCTTACATTTATGTCTTGAATCCATTTTGAGCTTATTTTCGTGTATGGTGTTAGGGAGTGATCTAATCTCATAATTTTACATGTACCTATCCAGTTTTCCCAGCACCACATATTGAAGAGGCTGTCCTTTCTCCACTCTACATTCCTGCCTCCTTTATCAAAGATAAGGTGACCATATGTGCATTGGTTTATCTCTGGGATTTCTATCCTGTTCCATTGATCTATATTTCTGTTTTTGTGCCAGTACCATACTGTCTTGATTACTGTAGCTTTGTAGTATAGTCTGAACTCAGGGAAACTGACTCCTCCAGCTCCATTTTTCATTCTCTACATTGCTTTGGCTATTCGGGGTCTTTTGTGTTTCCATACAAATTGTGAAATTTTATGTTCTAGTTCTGTGAAAAATGCCAGTGGTAGTTTGATAGAGATTGCATTGAATCTGTAGATTGCTTTGGGTAGTAGAGTCATTTTCACAATGTGGATTCTTCCAATCCAAGAACATGGTATATCTCTCCATCTATTTGTATCATTTTAAATTTCTTTCCTCAGTGTCTTATAATTTTCTGCATACAGGTCTTTTGTCTCCTTAGGTATGTTTATTCCTAGATATTTTATTCATTTTGTTGCAATGGTAAATGGGAGTGTTTTCTTGATTTCACTTTCAGATTTTTCATCATTAGTGTATAGGAATGTCAGAGATTACTGTGCATTAATTTTGTATCCTGCAACTTTACCAAATTCTTTGATTAGCTATAGTAGTTTTCTCGTAGCATCTTTAGGATTCTCTATGTATAGTATCATGTCATCTGCAAACAGTTACAGCTTTACTTCTTCTTTTCTGATTTGGATTCCTCTTATTTCCTTTTCTTCTCTGATTGCTGTGTCTAAAACTTCCAAAACTATGTTGAATAAGAGTGGTGAGAGTGGGCAACCTGGTCTTGTTTCTGATCTTAGTGGAAAGGCTTTCAGTTTTTCACCATAGAGGACGATGTTGGCTGTGGGTTTGTCATATATGGCCTTTATTATGTTGAGGAAAGTTCCCTCTATGCCTACTCTCTGCAGAGTTCTCATCATAAATGGGTGTTGAGTTTTGTCAAAAGCTTTCTCTGCATCTATTGAGATGATCATATGGTTTTTCTCCTTCAATTTGTTAATATGGTTTATCACATTGATTGATTTGCGTATATTGAAGAATCCTTGCATTCCTGGAATAAACCCCACTTGATCATGGTGTATGATCCTTTTAATGTGCAGTTGGATTCTGTTTGCTAGTATTTTTTTGAGGATTTTTTGCGTCTATGTTCATCAGTGATATTGGCCTGTAGTTTTCTTTCTTTGTGACATCCTTGTCTGGTTTTGGTATCAAGGTGATGGTGGCCTCATAGAATGAATATGGGAGTGTTCCTCCCTCTGCTATATTTTGGAAGAGTTTGAGAAGGATAGGTGTTAGCTCTTCTCTAAATGTTTGATAGAATTCGCCTGTGAAGCCATCTGGTCCTGGGCTTTTCTTTGTTGGAAGATTTTTAATCACAGTTTCAATTTCAGTGCTTGTGATTGGTCTGTTCATATTTTCTATTTCTTCCTGATTCAGTCTTGGCAGGTTGTGCATTTCTAAGAATTTGTCCATTTCTTCCAGATTGTCCATTTTATTGGCATAGAGTTGCTTGTAGTAATCTCTCATGATCTCTTTTATTTCTGCAGTGTCAGTTGTTACCTCTCCTTTTTCATTTCTAATTCTATTGATTTGAGTCTTCTCCCTTTTTTCTTGATGAGTCTGGTTAGTGGTTTATCTATTTTGTTTATCTTCTCAAAGAACCACCTTTTAGCTTTATTGATCTTTGCTATCATTTCCTTCATTTCTTTTTCATTTATTTCTAATATGATTTTTATGATTTATTTCCCTCTGCTAATTTTGGGTTTTTTTTGTTCTTCTTTCTCTAATTGTTTGAGGTGCAAGGTTAGGTTGTTTATTCTAGATGTTTCCTGCTTCTTAAGGTGGGCTTGTATTGCTATAAACTTCCCCCTTAGAACTGCTTTTGCTGCATCCCACAGGTTTTGGGTCGTTGTGTTTCCATTGTCATTTGTTTCTAGGTATTTTTTGATTTCCTCTTTGATTTCTTCAGTGATCACTTCATTATTAAGTAGTGTATTGTTTAGCCTCCATGTGTTTGTATTTTTTGCAGATCTTTTCCTGTAATTGATATGTAGTCTCATAGCGTTGTTGTCGGAAAAGATACTTGATACAATTTTAATTTTCTTAAATTTACCAAGGCTTGATTTGTGGTCTGAGATATGATCTATCCTGGAGAATGTTCCATGAGCACTTGAGAAAAATGTGTATTCTGTTGTTTTTGGATGGAGTGTCCTATAAATATCTATTAAGTCCATCTTGTTTAATGTATCATTTAAAGCTTGTGTTTCTTTATTTATTTTCATTTTGGATGCTGTGTCCATTGGTGAAAGTGGGGTGTTAAATTCCCCTACTATGAATGTGTTACTGTCGATTTCCCCTTTTATGGCAGTCAGTACTTGCCTTATGTATTGAGGTGCTCCTATGTTGGGTGCATAAATTTTTACAATTGTTATATTTTCTTCTTGGATCTATCCATTGATCATTATGTAGTGTCCTTCTTTGTCTCTTCTAATAGTCTTTATTCTAAAGTCTATTTTGTCTGATATGAGAATTGTTACTCCAGCTTTCTTTTGGCTTCCATTTGCACGGAGTATGTTTTTCCATCCTCTTACTTTCATTCTGTATGTGTCTCTATGTCTGAAGTGGGTCTCTTTTAGACAGCATATATATGGGTCTTCTCTTTGTATCCATTCATCCAATCTGTGTCTTTTGGTGGTAGCATTTAGTCCATTTACATTTAAGGTAATTATTGATATGTATGTTCCTATTCCCATTTTCTAAATTGTTTTGGTTTCATTATTGTAGGTCTTTTCCTTCTCTTGTGTTTTTTGCCTAGAGAAGTTCCTTTAGCATTTGTTGTAAAGCTGGTTTTGTGGTGCTGAACTCTCTCAGCTTTTCCTTGTCTGTAAAGGTTTTAATTTCTCCATCAAATCTGAAAGAGATCCTTGCTGGGTAGAGTAACCTTGGTTGCAGGTTTTTCTCCTTCATCACTTTCAATATGTCCTGCCACTCCCTTCTTGCTTACAGAGTTTCTGCTGAAAGATCAGCTGTTAACCTTATGGGGATTCCCTTGTGTGTTATTTGTTGTTTTTTCCTTGCTGCTTTTAATATGTTTTCTTTGTATTTAATTTTTGTCAGTTTGATTAATATGTGTCTTGGCGTATTTCTCCTTGCATTTATCCTGTATGGGACTCTCTGTAATTCCTGGACTTGATTAACTCTTTCCTTTCCCATATTAGGGAAGTTTTCAACTATAATCTCCTCAAATATTTTCTCAGTCCCTTTCCTTTTCTCTTCTGCTTCTGGAACCCCTATAATTCAAATATTGGTGCATTTAATGTTTTCCCAGAGGTCTCTGAGACTGTCTTCAGTTCTTTTCATTCTTGTTTCTTTATTCTGCTCTACAGTCGTTATTTCCACTATTTTATCTTCCAGGACACTTGTCCATTCTTCTTCCTCAGTTATTCTGCTATTGATCCCATCTAGAGTATTTTTAATTTCATTTATTGTGTTGTTTATCATTGGTTGTTTCATCTTTAGTTCTTGTAGGTCCTTGTTAAATGTTTCTTCCATTTTGTCTATTCTATTCCCAAGATTTTGGATCATCTTTACTATCATTATTCTGAATTCTTTTTTTGGGTAGACTGCCTCTTTCCTCTTCATTTGTTAGGTCTGGTGGGTTTTTATCTTGTTCCTTCAACTGCTGTGTCTTTTTCTGTCTTCTCATTTTGTTTATTTTACTGTGTTTGGGGTCTCCTTTTTGCCGGCTGTAGTTTCGTAGTTCCCGTTGTTTTTGGTGTCTGTCCCCAGTGGCGAAAGTTTGTTCAGTGGGTTGTGTAGGCTTCCTGGTGGAGGAGACTAGTGCCTGTGTTCTGGTGGATGAGGCTGGATCTTGTCTTTCTGGTGGGCAAGTCCATGTCTGGTGGTGTGTTTTGGGGTGTCTGTGGACTTATTATGATGTTAAGCAGCCTCTCTGCTAATGGGTGAGGTTGTGTTCTTGTTTTGCTAGTTATTTGACATAGGGTGTCCAGCACTGTAGCTTGCTTGTCGTTGAGTGATGCTGGCTGCTGGTGTTGAGATGGAGATCTCTGGGAGATTTTTGCCATTTGATATTATGTGGAGCTGGGAGGTCTCTTGTTGACCAGTGTCCTGAAGTTGGCTCTCCCACCTCAGAGCCACAGCACTGGGTCCTGGCTGCAGCACCAAGAGCCTTTCACCCACACGGCTCAGAATAAAAGGGAGAAAAAGTAGAGAGAAAAAATTAGTAGAAGTAGGAAGAAAGAAAGAAAAGAAGGAGGGAAGGAAGGAAGGAAGAAAGAGAGAAGGAAAGAAGGAAAGAAATAAAGGAGGGAGGGATGGAGGAAAGGAGGGAGGGATGGTGGGAGGAAGGAGGGAAGGAAGGAAAAAAGAAAGAAAGAGAGAAGATAAAGTAAAATAAAATAAAGTAAAATATAATAAAGTTATTAAATTAAAAATAATTATTAAGAAAAAAATTCAAACAAAAACAAAAACAAAAAATGGATGGATAGAACCTTAGGACAAATGGTAGAAGCAAAGCTATACAGACAAAATCTCACACAGAAGCATACACATACACACTCAGAAAAAGAGTAAAAGGGGAAAAATTCTTAAATCTTGCTCTCAAAGTCCACCTCCTCAATTTGGGATAATTCGTTGTCTATTCATGTATTCCACAGATGCAGGGTACATCAAGTTGATTGTGGAGCTTTAGTCCGCTGCTTCTGAGGCTGCTGGGAGAGGTTTCCCTTTCTCTTCTTCATTCTCACAGCTCCCAGATTTGGCCCCGCCTCTGTGTGTAGGTCGCCAAAGGGCGTCTGTTTTTCGCTCAGACAGGACGGGGTGAAAGGAGCCGCTGATTGGGGGGCTCCGGCTCACTCAGGCTGGGGAGAGAGAAGGGCACGGAGTGCGGGGCGAGCCTGCGGCGGCAGAGGCTGGCGTGACGTTGCCCCAGCCTGAGGCTCACCGTGCGTTCTCCCGGGGAAGTTGTCCCTGGATCCCAGGAACCTGGCAGTGGCGGGCTGCACATGCTCCCCAGAAGGGAGGTGTGGATAGTGACCTGTGCTCGCACTCAGGCTTCTTGGTGGAGGTAGCAGCAACCTTAGCGTCTCATGCCCGTCTCTGGGGTCCGTGCTTTTAGTCGCGGCTCGTGACCATCTCTGGAGCTGCTTTAAGCAGCGTTCTTAATCCCCTCTCCTCGTGCACCAGGAAACAAAGAGGGAAGAAAAAGTCTCTTGCCTCTTCGGCAGCTCCAGACATTTTCTTGGACTCCCTCCCGGCTAGCCGTGGTGCACAAACCCCTTCAGGCTGTGTTCACGCCGTCAACCCCAGTCCTCTCCCTGCACTCCTACCAAAGCCGGAGCCTCAGCTCGCAGCCCCGCCCGCCCCGGCGGGTGAGCAGACAAGCCTCTCAGGCTAGTGAGTGCCGGTCAGCACCAATCCTCTTTGCGGGAATCTCCCCGCTTTGCCCTCCACACCTCTGTTGCTGCGCTCTCTTCCACGGCTCCAAAGCTCCCCACCTCCGCCACCCACAGTGTCCCTACGGGAAGGGGCTTCCTAGTGTGTGGAAACCTTTCCTCCTTCACAGCTCCCTCACACTGGTGCAGGTCCCGTCCCTATTGTTTTGTCTCTGTTTTTTCTTTTTTTCTTTTGCCCTACCCAGGTACGTGGGGAGTTTCTTGCCTTTTGGGAGGTCTGAGGTCTTCTGCCAGCATTCAGTAGGTGTTCTGTAGGAGTTGTTTCACATGTAGATGTATTTCTGGTGTATCTGTGGGGAGGAAGGTGATCTCTGCGTCTTACTCTTCTGCCATCTTCCTCTCTCCTTAGGTAGCTTTATTCCTAGGTATTTTATTCTTTTTCTTGCAGTGGTAAATGTGAGTGTTTCCTTAATTTCTGTTTCACATTTTTCATCATTAGTGTACAGGAATGCAAGAGATTTCTGTGCATTAATTTTGGATCCTGCTACTTTACCAAATTCATTGATTAGTTCTAGTAGTTTTCTGGTAGCATCTTTAGGCTTCTCTATGTATAGTATCATGTCAACTACGAACAGTGAGAGCTTTACTTCTTTTCCAATTTGGATTCTTTTTATTTCTTTTTCTTGTCTGATTGCTGTGGTTAATACTTCCAAAACGATGTTGAATAATAGTGCTGAGAGTGGACCACCTTGTCTTGTTCCTGTTGTTAGAAGAAATGGTTTCAGTTTTTCACCATTGAGAATGATATTGGCTGTGGGTTTGTCATATGTGGCCTTCATTATATTGAGGTAAGTTCCCTCTATGCCTACTTTCTGGCGAGTTTTTATCATAAATGGGTGCTGAATTTTGTCAAAAGCTTTTCTGCATATATTGAGATGATCAAATGTTTTTTCTCCTTCAGTTTGTTAATATGGTGTATCACATTGATTGATTTGCAAATATTGAAGAATCCTAGCATTCCTGGGATAAACGCCACATGATCATGGTGTATGATCCTTTTAATATGCTGTTGAATTCTGTTTGCTAGTATTTTGTTGAGGATTTTTGCATCTATGTTCATCAGTGATATAGGCCTGTAGTTTTCTTTCTTTGTGACATCTTTGTCTGGTTTGGTATCAGGGTGATGGTGTCCTCATAAAATGAATTTGGGAGTGTTCCTCCCTCTGTAATATTTTGAAAGAGTTTGAGAAGGATAGGTGTTAGCTGTCCTGTAAATTTTTGATAGAGTTTGCCTGTGAAGCCATCTGGTCCTGGGTTTTTGTTTGTTGGAAGATTTTTAATCAGTGTCTCAGTATCAGTACTTGTGACTGGTCTGTTTATACTTTCTATTTCTTCCTGGTTCAGTCTTGGAAGATTCTACTTTTTAAAGAATTTTTCCCTTTGTTGCAGGTTGTCCATTTTATTGGCATAGAGTTGCTTGTAGGAATCTCTCATGATCCTTTGTATTTCTGCAGTGTCAGTTTTTACTTCTTTTTCATTTCTAATTCTATTGATTTGAGTCTTCTTCCTTTTTTCTTGGTGAGTCTGCCTTATGGTTTATCAATTTTATTTATCCTCTCAGAGAACCAGCTGTTAGTTTTAATGATCTTCGCTATCTTTTCCTTCATTTCTTTTTCATTTATTTCTGATCTGATCTTTATGATTTCTTTCCTTCTGCTAACTTTGTATTATTTGTGTTCTTCTTTCCTAATTGCTTTAGGTGTATGGTTAGGTTGTTAATTTGAGATGTTTCTTTGGAATGTCGTGTTTTCATTGTCATTTGTTTCTATGTATTTTTTGATATCCTCTTTGATTTCCTCAGTGATCTCTTGAGTATTTGGTAGTGTATTGTGTAGCCTCGATGTGTTTGTAATTTTTACAGATTTTTTCCAGTAATTGGTATCCAGTCTCATAGCATTGTGGTCAGAAAAGATACTTGATATGAATTCAATTTTCTTATATTTACCAATGCTTGATTTGTGACCAAAGAAATGGTCTATCCTAGAAAGTGTTCCATTAGCACTTGAGAAGAAAGTGTGTTCTGTTCTTTTTGGATGTAATGTCCTGTAAATATCAATTAAGTCTGCCTTGTTTAATGTGTCATTTAATGGTTGTGTTTCCTTATATATTTTCATTTTGGTTGATCTGTCCATTGGTGAAAGTGTGGTGTTAAAGTTCCCTACTATGATATTGTTACTGTTAATTTCCCCTTTTAAGGCTGTTAGCATTTGCCTTATGTATGGAGGTGCTCCTATGTTGGGTGCATAAATATTTACAATTTTTATATATTCTTCTTGGATTAATCCCTTGATCATTAAGTAGTGTCCTTCCTTGTCTCTTGTAATAGTCTTCATTTTACCATCTATTTTGTCCGATATGAGAATTGCTACTCCAGCTTTCTTGTGATTTCCATTTGCATGGCATAAGTTTTTCCATCCCCTCACTTTCAGTGTGTATGTGTCGCTATGTCTCATGTTGGTCTCTTGTAGACAGCATATATATGGGTCTTGTTTCTGTATCCATTCAGCCAGTCTGTGTCATTTGGTTGGAGCATTTAATCCATTTACATTTAATGTAGTTATCGATATGTATGTTACTATTACCATTTTTTAAATTTTGCAGGGATTGTTATGGTAGGTCTTTTCCTTCTTTTGTGTTTTCTGCCTAGAGAAGTTCCTTTAGCATATGTTGTAAAGCTGGTTTGGTGGTGCTGAATTCTCTTAGCACTTGCTTGTCTGTAAAGTTTTAATTTCTCTGTTGAATCTGAATGAGATCCTTGCTGGGTAGAGTAATCTTGGTTGTACATTTTTCCCTTTCATCACTTTAAATATGTCCTGCCACTCCCTTCTTGCTTGCAGAGTTTCTGCTGAAAGATCAGCTGTTAACCTTATGGGGCTTCCCTTGTATGTTATTTGCTGTTTTTCCCTTGGTGCTTTTAATAATTTTACCCTGTATTTAATTTTTGATAGTTTGATTAATATGTGTCTTGGCATGTTTCTCCTTGGATATTTCCTGTATGGGACTCTCTGCATTCCTGGACTTGATTGACTATTTCCTCTCCCATATTAGGGAAGATTTCAACTATAATCTCTTCAAATATTTTCTCAGTCCCTTTGTTTTTCTCTTCTCCTTCTGGGACCCCTATAAGTTGAATGTTGGTGCATTTAATGTTGTCCCAGAGGTCTCTGAGACTGTCCTCAATTCTTTTCATTCTTTTTTCTTTACTCTGCTCTGTGATAGTTATTTTCAGTCTTTTATCTTCCAGGTCACTTATCCATTCTTTTGTCTCAGTTATTCTGCTATTGTTTCCTTCTAGAGAATTTTTAATTTGATTTATTTTTTTGTTTGTCATTGTTTGTTTGCTCTTGGTTCTTCTAGGTCCTTTTTAAATGTTTCTTGTATTTTCTGCATTTTATTTCCAAGATTTTGGATCATCCTTACTATCATTACTCTGAATTCTTTTTCAGGTAGACTGCCTATTTCCTCTTCATTTGTTTGATCTGGTGGGTTTTTACCTTGCTCTTTCATCTGCTGTGTATTTCTCTATCTTCTGATTTTGCTTAACTTACTATGTTTGGAGTCCCCTTTGCACAGGATGAAGGTTTGTAGTCCCAATTGTTTTTGATGTTTCCCCCAGTGGGTAATTTGTTTCAGTGGGTTATTTGTTTCAGTGGGTTTTGTAGGCTTCCTGGTGGAGGGGACTGGTGCCTGTGTTCTGGTGGATGAGACTGGATCTTGCCTTTCTAGTGGGTAGGACCACATCTGGTGGTGTGTTTTGGGGTGTCTGTGATCTTATTATGATTTTAGGCAGCCTCTCTGCTAATGGCTGGGGTTCTGTTCCTCTCTTGCTAGTTGTTTAGCATAGGGTGTCCAGCACTGTAGCTTGCTGGTTTTTGAGTGGAACTGGGTCTTTGTGTTGAGATGGAGGTCACTGGGGGAGCTTTCACCGTTTGATATTACATGGAGCTGGGGTGTCTCTGTTGGACCAGTGTCCTGAACTCTGCTCTCCCACCTCACAGGCACAGGCCTGACACCCACCCAGAGCTCTGAGACCCTGTCTGCCACACAGCTCAGAAGAAAAGGGAGAAGAAAATAAAGAAAGAAAAATAAATAACTTAAAATAAAATAGAGTAAAATAAAATAACATTATTAAAATAAAAATTAAAAATTATTATTGAAAATAAAGTTTTAAAGTAAGAAAAGAAAGAAAGAAAAGAGCAACCAACACAAAAAACAAATCCACCAATGGTAACAAGCCCTAAAAACTATACAAAAAACCAAAAACAAAAACAGAGAGAACCCTAGGACAAATGGTAAAAGCAATGCTATACAGACAAGATCACACAAAGGAGAATACACATACACACTCACAAAAAGAGAAAAAGAAAAAATATATATCTATATATAACAAAAACGAAGAGGGCAACCAAATCAATAAACAAATCTACCAATGATAATAAACTTTAAATACTAAACTAAGGTAAACATAAAACCAGAAACAACTTAGATGCAGAAAGCAAACCCCAAGTCTACAGTTGTTCCCAAAGTCCACCACCTCAATTTTGGGATGATTCATTGTCTATTCAGGTATTCCACATATGCAGCATACATCAAGTTGATTATGGAGATTTAATCTGCTGCTCCTGAGGCTGCTGGGAGAAATTTCTCTCTCTCTTCTTTGTTCACAGAGCTCCTGGGTTTCAGCTTTTGATTTGGCCCCTCTGCATGTAGGTCGCCTGAGGGCATCCATTCTTCACTCAGACAGGACGGTGTTAAGGTAGCAGCTGATTAGGGGGCTCTGGCTTACTCAGGCTAGTGGGAAGGAGGGGTACAGAATGCGGGGAAAGCCTGAGGCCGCAGAAACTGGCATGACATTGCAACAGCCTGAGGCATGCTGTGTGTTCTCCTGGGGAAGTTGTCCCTGGATCATGGGACCCTGGCAGTGACAGGCTGCACAGGCTCCCAGGAAGGGAGGTGTGGATAGTGACCTCTGCTTGCACACAGGATTCTTGCTGGCTGCAGCAGCAGCCTTAACGTTTCAAACCCTTCAGTGGTGTCCGTGCTGATAGTCATGGCTCGTGCCCATCTCTGGAGCTCATTTAGTCGGTGCTCTGTATCCCCTCTCCTTGCACACCAGTAAATAATGGTCTTTTGCCTCTTAGGCAGTTCCAGACTTTTCCCCCGACTTCCTCCTGGCTAGCTGTGGTGCACTAGTGCCCTTCAGGCTGTGTTCATGCAGCTAACCCCAGTCCTCTCCCTGGGATCTGACCTCCGAAGCCAGAGCCTCAGTTCCCAGCCCCCACCTGCCCCAGTGGGTGAGCAGACAAGCCTCTCAGGTTGGTGAGTGCTGGTCAGTACCAATCCTCTGTGCGGGAATCTCTCCGCTTTGCCCTCTGCACCCCTATTGCTGCACTCTCCTCTGTGGCTCCGAAGCTTCCCCGCTGCCACCCACCATCTCCACCAGTGAAGGGGCTTCCTAGGCTGTGGAAACTTTTCCTCCTTCACAGTTCCCTCCCAGAGATGCAGGTCCTGTCCCTATACTTTTGTCTCTGTTTTCTTTTGCCCTAGCCAGGTACGTGGGGAGTTTCTTGCCTTTTGGGAAGTCTGAGGTCTTCTGCCAGCATTCAGTAGGTGTTCTGTAGGAGGTGTTCCACATGTAGATGTATTTCTGATGTATTTGTGGGGAGGAAGGTTATCTCCACGTCTTACTCCTCCACCATCTTGAAGGTCTCTCAAGCCATCCTTTGAGAGTCACTTGCTCTTGTATGAAAATTTCCTTAATGATTAATGCTTAAAGAACTCCATCTGAAGAACTCCATAGGAAGATGTGTAGTAAATCATACTCAAGGTAAATATGTACTCATATTTATTAATTCTGAACAAAAGCCTGAATCATTTGTAGGAGGAAAATACAAAGTGTATGAGAGCCAACAAAATTTAGCTTGACTACTAAACTACTGAAATAATAACACACTGAGATATAAAATTCTTCTTCCCTTCTTTATTACTGTCTTTTATATAGTTCCCTGCCACTGTTCACATACCTGATAACTTTTGTCCAGTTTGGGAAACCTCAACATGCCTGTGGTTACCCTTTCAAAACCTGGGTGTTCAGTTCTTGATCTCCTTATTTCCTGCTTGGGATTTTAGACAATAAATATTCATCAAGCTCCTGGTCTTCACATGCAGTGAACTAAAAATCTTCCACCCTTAAAGAGTTTACATTTCACTGGAAAAGACTTGAAATATAATAAATAACTATGTAATATAATGTCAGGTATTTAAATGATGTGAAATGAAATATTACAAAGACACAAAGAATGCTACTTTAGATAGAGTGGTCAGGAAAGGACTCTGAGGAGTGACATTTAAGCAAAGTTTTCAGTGATCTAAGGGGTGATCAACATCTTGGGAGGGAACCAACGGAACAGCAAGAGTATCGTACCTGAAGCAGTACTTGCTTATGTTGTAGAGAGAGCAAGAAGCCCACTCTTGGAACAGAGGGAAAGAGTGACAGAATGAAATTGGAGAGGTAGCCAGAAGACAGATACATATAACCTTACAGGTGGAAGCAATTTTGAACTTATTCTAAGAAGTCTTTGGAGGGTTTTTATCAAGAGACATATAAGATGATTTACATTTTAAAAGGATTACTCTGGTTGAAGTGCAGAATATAGATTATTCTATGATAAGAGGAATAAAGTATTATATATGTAGAAGTAAGGAGAACAGCTAGAGTGCTTCATTAATCCAGGAGAGAAAAGGTGAAGTTTTAGATGAGATGTGAGAGGAGCAGAGGAGTTGGTCCTCTTGGTCACACATTCTTAAGTCATACTCACTACCTTGTTATCATTAAGACATTTTTTTTTTTTTTGCTGTATGCGGGCCTCTCACTGTTGTTTTTCATCTTTGTATCCCCAGAATATTGAACTTTACAGTATTCAATAAATATCGGATAAATGATGAAATGTCCTAGCAGAACTAGAACCACAACTGGTTTTTTTTGTTTGTTTTTTTTTGTTTGTTTGTTTTGCGGTACGCGGGCCTCTCACTGTTGTGGCCTCTCCTGTTGCAGAGCACAAGCTCCGGACGCGCAGGCTCAGCGGCCGTGGCTCACCGGCCCAGCTGCTCCTCGGCACGTGGGATCTTCCCAGACCGGGGCACGAACCCGTGTCCCCTGCATCGGCAGGCGGACTCTCAACAATTGCGCCACCAGGGAAGCCCCAAGACTTTTGCTCTTCAAAGAAAGTTCATAGTATTCCAGCTTGCTTGATCATTTTGTCCAGTTATGATATTTCTTTGGTATCACAAGGGCCTCCAAGCCATTGAGTCCTGAGCTCATTCCTAATCCATCAGCTTTCTCCCTTCTTTTCTGTCTTCCTTATCCAGCTTACATTCCATGGTTCCTAATTAAGTAAGAGTCATGCTAATATCTGTAACATCCTTGTTCTTTAGCTTGTTCAACTCACCAATCTGGCAAAAATGCAAATCTAATTGAGCCCATTATCTGCTTTCTTTATGTTTTTATTGAAGTATAATTTACTTACAACATTACATTAGTTTCAGATGTATAATACAGTGATTTGATATTTTATACATTAAAAATGGTCATTGTGATAAGTCTAGATACCATCTGTCATAGCACAAAAAACATTACAATATTTTTGATTATATTCCCTATGCTGTACATTACATCCCCATTACTTTTTTACTATATAACAGGACATTTATACCTGTTAATCTCCCTCAACTATTTCACTCATCCCCCACCCCCTCCCTTCTGGCAATAACTAGCTTGTTCTCTGTATCTATTTCTGTTTTGTTATAATTTTTTGTTTTGCTTTCTAGATTTTATATATAAGTGAAATCATATGGTATTTGTCTTTCTCTGTCTGACTTATTTCACATAGCATAAAATTCTCTAGGTCCATCCATGTTGTTGCAAGTGGAAAGATTTCATTCGTTTTGTATGGCTGAATAATATTGTGTGTGTGTGTGTGTATCACATCTTTTTATCCATTCATCTATCTGTGGGCATTTAGGTTTTTTCCATATCTCAGCTATTGTAAATAATGCTGCAATGAACAGAGAGGTGCATATGTCTTTTTGAATTAGTATTTTTTTTTCTTAAGAAAAATACCCAGAAATAGAATTCCTGGATCATATGGTAGTTCTATTTTTAATTTTTTGAGGAACTTTCATACTTTTTTTTTCTATAGTGGCTGTACCAATTTACATTCCCACCAACATTGCACAAATGTTCCCTTTTCTCCACATCCTTGCCAACACTTGTTATTTGTTGTCTTTTTGATGATAGCCATTCTAACAGATGTGAGATGAAATCTCATTGTGATTTCGATTTGCATTTCCCTGATGATTAGTAAAGTTGAACATCTTTTCATATGTCTTTTGGCCATCTGTGTGTCTTTTTTGGAAAAATGTCTATGCAGGTCCTCTGCCCATTTTTTAATTGTACTGTTTGTTTTCTGAATGTTGATTTGTATGACTTCTTGGCATATTTAGATATAAACCCTTTTATCAGATATATTGTTTATAAATATCTTCTCCCATTTAATGGGGTGTCTTTTAGTTTTGCTGATAGTTTCCTTGCTGTGGATATAGATGATTTTACTACTTTTGTCTTTTAACATTCCTAATAGCTTTATAAATGGTGAATCTACTACTCTTACTGTATGTTTGCCTTTACTAATGAGATTTTTCCTTTAATAATTTTCATATTTCTACTTGTGGTCTTTTATTTTTCACTTAGAGAAGTCCATTTAACATTTCTTGTAAGTCTGCCTTAATGGTGCTGAACTCTTAGTTTTTGCTTGTCTGTAAAACACTTGCTCTCTTCCTCAAATCTGAATGATAGCCTTTTAAGATAGAGTATTCTTGGTTGTAAGTTTTCCTTTCATCAGTTTGAATATATTGTGACACTTCCCTTTGGCCTACTTACATATAGGAGTTTCCTCATAGGTAACTAGCTACTTTTCTCTTGCTGTTTTTAAGATTCTCTCTTTATCTTTAATTTTTTTCATTTTAATTTTAATGTGTCTTGTTTGGACCTCTTTGGATTCATCTTGTTTGGGAATCTCTGTGCTTCTTGGACATGGATTTCTGCTTCCTTGTCCAGGTTAGGGAAGTTTCTAGCTATTATTTCTTCAAATAAGTTCTCTGCCCCTTTCTCTTTCTCTTCTCCACCTGGCACCCCCATAATGCAAGTCAGTACATGATGTTTTCCCAGAAGTCTCTTAAATTATCTTTAAATTTTTTTTTCTCTTTTTTATTCCACTTGTGTGATTTCCACTACTCTATCTTCCAGTTCATTGATACATTTATCTGCATCATCTAATCTACTGTTGATTTCTTCTAATGTCTTTTTTTTTAGTTTCATTTATTGTGTTCTTCAGGTCTGTTTGGTTCTTCTTTATACTTTCTAACTCTTTGTTAAACTTCTCACTGTGTTCATCATTCTTCTTCCAAATTTGTTGAGTATCTTTGTGATCATTACTTTGAACTCTTTATCAAGTAGATTGCTTATCTTTGTCTTGCTTAGTACTTCTTCTGAAGTTTTGTCTTGTTCCTTCATTTGGAACATATTCCTTGTCTCCTCATTTTGCCTAATTCTCTATGTTTATTTCTATATAATTGTTAGGTCAGTTATGTTTCCTAATCTTGGAGAAGTGGCCTAATGTAGGAGGTGTCCTATGGAGCCAGCAGCATACTCTCCTCTAGTATCAGAGCTATATGCTCTAGAGATGCCCCTACATGGGTTGCATGGGCCTTTCTGTTGTGGTGGGGCTGACTACTGGTAGGTGGGGCTGGGCCCTGACCCAGTTGGCTACCAGGCCCTGCCTTGTGTGGTAGCTGCCAGTCCACTGGTGCTTGGGGGCCAGGTTCCAGCATGGCTGGCTGAACAATCTGGGGGACCTGGGGCTGATGCCCACCTGCAGATGGAGAGTCTGGATGCCAATGTGGCTAACCATGGGACCCAGTTGTTCCCAGGGCTGGTACCAGCCTGCTGGTGGGCAGGTAAGGACCTGGTTTAAGTGGCTACAGGGTGGACTCCTAAATGGCATTTGCCAGCTTTAGTGTTCTCCTGGTAAAATGAATTCCCAAAAATGAATGTTGCCAGTATCTATGTCCAAAGGGAGAGTCCCAGTTGCCTTCTGACTCTCTGGGAAGCTCTCTAAGATCAGCAAATGGGTCTGAGTCAGGCTCTTGTCAAATCACTGCCTCTGCACTAGGACTAGGAGTGTGTGAGGTTTTGTGAGTATCCTTTAAAAACAGAGTCTCTGTTTCTTATAGCCATCCATCTTTCTGGTAGGCAAGCCCTGCTGACTTTCAAAGCCAGGCCTCCTGGGAACTCAACTTCCCGGTGCAGGACCCCATGGTTAGGGAGCCCAATGTGGAGCTTGAATCCCTTGTTCCTTGGTGAGAACCTCTGCAGTTGTGATAATCCTCCTATTTATAGGTCTTCTACCCAGTGGCATGGGTTTTGATTATACCATATCTCTGCTCCTCCTACCCATCTTATTTTGGTTTCTTCTTTGTATCTTTACTTATGGAAAATATTTTCAGCTACTCTTCAGGTAATTCTATTAAATAGTTGCTCTGTAAATAGTTGTAATTTTGGTGTGCCTGTGGGAGGAGGTGAGCTCAGCATCTTCCTATTCCTCCATCTTGGTCACACTCCTTCTTTATCTATTTTTGTACCACAACTTTGTAGCATCACCCAACACACAGAAAAAGAAAACCTGGATATCAATCCTTAATAATGCTTCCACCTTATCTCTGATACCCATTTTCAATATATCACCAATTCTCTCTATCTAGTATCCTAAATATCCCTCAAATCAATCCAGCTCTTTATGTGTAAGCAACCCTTTTGTCAAAGTCATTTTCAACTCTTGCCTGAACTTCTTCAAGAAACACTAACTAGTCCTCCAAAATCTTGTACCCTATACAACACAATCCAATTGTTGAAGCCAGAATGATTTTTTTTTTTTTTACAATCAAGTTTGATCATGCTACTTCTTTGGTTAAACATTTTCAGTTGTTCTTGGGATAAATTTTGTAGGATGGCCTATAAATAGGGGTACTATATAGTTAATAAGTGTCCAAAATGGGACACTTTTTAAAGTGAAAGGGGGAACTATTAATAGATATGTTAGAACTACTTACATAAACCTGGAATAATCAGTGAAAACTGGGATATATAGTCAGATAACATAATGCCTGATTGATCCTGTCACTCTCTAACTCTCCAGTTTCATCTCATATTCCATCCCATAATTTTAAAATACTCCAGCCACCATCACATGATTCCTCTTTGTGGATCTAGGGCTTTTGCCCAGTGTTTTTATGCTCACTGGAATGCACTTTCTGTTCCCTCACCATATTATCTGTTCAACTCATCCTTCATCCTTCAACTCAGATTTTACTTTCTCCTCCCCTTTACAGGAAACTTTTGAAAAGAGATGTTTATTTTTCCTTATTTACCATTCACTGCACAACTTGTGCCAATTTGGCTTCCCTCTTATACAGGAAAACAGTCTCTGATCCTCCAGTCTAGGTCAAGTTCTCCAGTATATTCTCTTATAACGTCGTTTGCCTCTCCTTATAATTTAAGGATTATCTCTGTGGTTGTTTGGCTGTTTTACTTTCTAGATTATTAATTTTGTTTATTATTTATGTAAATCTCCTGGCAAAATATCTACTACAATAGTAGACACCCGATACCTGTTTGTTAGGTAAGTTACTGAATAAATAAATGAAAATTTAAAGCAAAAATGAAAAGAGAGTAATCATACTTGTCAATCTCTTCTGATGAATGGGAGATCTGATACTCTATGTGTTAATTCCAACATAATTTAATTGGAAATAATATAATTTATTTTTTTACTAGTATACCCCAAATATTTGTTATTGGTCTTTAGAGGATCTATAACTTTGCCCTGTCCTTCATTGAAGCCACACTGAGATAGACACAGTTGTAGAATATTTTTCTTCCTTTTGTTTTATCTTATTACTTACATTTATTGTTGTAACTGATACACATGGTTTAAAGGAATGTAAGAATAAGCACATACTTGTGCTTACCACATATTACCACAGGTAATAAGAAATTAACTGTACATCTTTTCTTCCATATAAGACAGAATATACCTGTTCCTCCTGCTCCTACCACCACCCCACCAGCAAATTAGTTTGGGGATAAGCATAAAATTCCTTATACCTAAATAAGTGCAAAAAATTTTTTTTCTAAAAGAAAAATAACTGCGTGTATGGAGGAATAGAGTGAGAGTGGGGTAATAATATTTTTGGCATTTTAGTGAGATGGATGGAGTTGTTTAGGTTCATCTTGGCTCTACTATTCACACATCTGAGTCATAGATGTTTCCACAGTAAAATGGAGAGACTAGTACTAAGCCGTCAACTTGTGAAAACAAATTTTACAACATAAAACCTTAAATTTTTTCAGGACTGTACATGTCTAAGAGTCTAGGCAGTGAACCTGAATGGAGACTCAGATCACAAGGTAGACAACAAGAAACTATGTAGCTCCTGATAGCAGCAAATAATACCATGTATATAGTAATTTTTCCAAACAATTGAATCTGAATCTTATCAAGCCTTTAGGTCTAACCATCAATTTACAGGAAATATAAGGAACAGAGAAGCTTAGTAATTGACACAACAGACATGTCATCAATAAAATTCAGACTGTGGTAAACTTATAAGACAAACAACATAGTTTCTACCATAAATAAATTGCAAGTGTGGGAGGAGGATGATTGAGGGAAGGGAATCTATGTTAAAATAAATTTAATAGATATACCAAAAAATTGCCATCTGTGATCTTTATTTTGATCTGATTCAATCAAATAAACATAAAAAATTGTGAAAAACAAAATTGTCAGGGAAATGTGAACTCTGATTGGGTATTTAATAATAATGAGAGATGTGATTAACTTTTTAGGTGAGATGTTGGTTTTGTGATTATGCTTTTATACTTGATTCATCATTTAAGTCTACATGCTGAAGTATTTATAGATGCAATGGTATGATGTCTGGGATCTGCTTCAAAATAATCTAGAGGAAGATTGGAAGGGAATTAGATACTAATGAAACAAAATTGGTTTTGAGTAGGTAAATACATAAGACAGGTGATGGGTACATGGGGTTTTATTATACTATTCTTCATGTATTTTATATTTTAAAATTTTGTAATAAACTCCAAATTAAAAAAAAATCTCTAAGGGAAAAAAGCAATTCTTTTTCTTCCTCCTTTTCTTTCTCTTCTTTTTCCTCCTCCCTCTCCTCCTCCTTCTCCTTCTTTTATCTCTCTCTCTGCCTCTCTTTGTTTATCTTACTATTGAGAAAATGGAAGCTAGGAGAAATTAAGTGACTTGTCCAAGGCACAGTAATTTCCATACTAGCAGTTTCTAGAATGGAGATCATTGAACTCATATCTCAACAAGAAATATCTATGTGTGTGTGTGTGTGTGTGTGTGTGTGTGTGTGTGTGTCCCTTTGTATTTTTCTCCTTGGAAAAAAGATATTTTCTTTTCCTTGGACTCTCAAAAGAATCTGATGTGGATGCAGATCTCTTTCAGAGTAAATATGGGTGCAGAGTGCAGAATCTTATGAGGTCATATAACATACTCTATTTCTTTTACTTTCTAATTTTTAGTAAATAATTACTTTTGGGCATCCAGATAATGTTTGATTACTATAAATCATAAAGCATACATCTTCTTCTTCCTTCAGTCCTAGCCAAACTGAAGCTGTAAAATAATTGAAAACTTCATCTGAAAGCAATTTTATCATGAGGAAATATTTCTTTTTCTAATTACTCAAGATGCATACTACTTGTGAAGAAAAAACTCAGTAAGTATAAAGAGCTAAAAAGGAAATCCTACTTCTCCATAAACTATTCTCCTTGGAAATATCCATTGTATACAGTTTAGTGTGTATCCATTCAGATTTTTCTATGGGTTTATATCTATATGAGTATTCACACATATATACATTTTAAAAAAGTACTTAACTGGGAGCATTCTATATATTTTTCCAGTGGCTTGCTTTTTCTCCTTAACAGTAATGATTAGCATATAATTCTCTGCAAGCTGCTATAGATTTCCTTGCTCTATTTAACCACATATTTTAATAAATAGTATGGATGCACTATAATTTAGTTATTCCCTTACTGTCAGATATTTAAGTTGTTTTCAGTGTTTGTATGACAAACAGTATTATGGTACATATGCTGTACATGTAACTTTGTTGCATGTAGTTACATGCCTATATCTATAGGATAAATTCCCCAACGTGGAATTATTCAGTCAATGATTTTCTCTAAAGTTGTATTCAGTACTACTATATTTCCCTCAAAAAGGCTATACAAATTACTGTCTCACTGGCAGTGAGTTTCAGGGCCCATTTCCCCATATTTATGGTGATAATAGTTATTATCAACCCACTGAATTTAATTCAATTTTATGTATAAAAGATAGTAACTCATTTATTTCTCTACTTCCTAGATAGTCTAAATGTCATTTACAGATTTATGGACCATATCTATTTATTTTGTAATTTGTTCTCTCTATTCTTTTTTTTTTTTTTTTTTTTTTTTTGCGGTACACGGGCCTCTCACTATTGTGGCCCCTCCGTTGCGGAACACAGGCTCCAGACACGCAGGCTCAGTGGCCATGGCTCACAGGCCTAGCCGTCCACGGCATGTGGGATCTTCCCGGACCGGGGCACAAACCCATGTCCCCTGCATCGGCACATGTCCCCTGCATCGGAAGGCAGATTCTCAACCACTGCGCCACCAGGGAAGCCCCCTCTCTATTCTTTTATATTTAAAATAAATTTTTTTGTAGACAATATACAACTGATATTATTTTTCTATTATATTAATTTCAGATATTATCTTTCAGTCATTTGCTTGTCTTTAATTTTGATTATAAAATCCATTGACATAGAAAAGTTTTGATTTTTGTGTAACTTTCTAGTGTATATAATATTGTTTCTTGCTAGGAAAGCCCCCCGAACATCAGCATTAAGAAAATGTATATGTATACTTTGATTTTTAAAATGTTTTCTTCTAGTAGTGTTATACACTTGTTTTATATATTTTGACTTGTAATCCATTTGAAATTTTTTTGAATATGGTGTGAGGTAGGGATTATTTATTCCAACTTGATTGTTAATTCCATTAGGAGCATTTAATAGATAAATTAGATAAACTATGCTTTTCCCATTGATTTGAATTTTCAATTTTATCATAAAGCTGTATTTCCATTAAAACATTTTTTTCCTTTTTACTAATTCTTCTGGTAAAACAGTGATATTTTTGTTTGCATTTAATTAGTAAATACTTTCATATATTTTAACATATATTATTGGTACATATCAAATATATATAATTTGTAATATATAATACAATCATATGTATAATATACATTTTTTGAACAATTTTCCAAAGATTTGGCTATTAATGCACATTTCCTATTCTTTTAAACTTTAGAATTCCAAGTTCCTGCTGGCATATTACAAAATTGCTTTGAATTTACACAGTAATTTCATAAATTTGGTTTTAATTTATTGGCAAAAGTAAAATATATCTATTTAGTTGAGGCTCCTTTTGTACTTTTCAGTCAAATTCGATAGTTTTATTCCCAGAGCTTTTAGATAGTTTTTATCATGTTTATTCTAGTTCTGGAACAAGGAAATGTATAAGATGAACCTAAAACATCTTTTCATACCACAAAGCAAGAAGCTATCAAAGAGTCATGTCAAAAAAGCACTCAGGAGCCATGTTGAATAGTCTCATAGACCAAAGATGAGAAAAAGTTGTTACCAACAAAAGTAGTATCTTCAAATGGCTTTAAACAAGAATATGTTTAAATCTATATGTTCATAATAGTACCAAAAAATCATTTGTTAACTTTGAGATTACTAAGGAAATCATTGTTTAGAAGCCGGCAAAGGGAAAAATGTTATCATGCCTTTCTTATACAAACTGTACCTCAGAGTAACCAAATATTTAATGAGGGAATGAGCCACTAATCTAACTACCAATTTCTAAGAAATACAGGGGATAGAAGATTATGTTAATAGGCAAAGCAGAGATGTACTCAGCAAAATAATGACTGTAATAAACTCTTCAGGACAAACAACATAGTTCTTTAAAACACAATAACACCTCTCCAGAAAAAAAATCACAAGGAAAAATAGGGAAGAGAAGACTTGAGAATAAAACAGACCTAAGAGGTTTATCAAATAACTAAAATATATGCCTGTTTTGTTTCCTGATCCACTAAAGAAACTAAAGAAAACACTAAAAGACAATGGTTAAATGTAAACTAACTGTATATAAAATAATACAAGATATTTGTTACTTTTTAAATGGTATAACAAAACTGAAGTTATGTTTTAAACTTCACTCTGAGGGAATACCTTTACCTTGTAGTTAATAATGTAATCTTTAGCTACATTTATACTGCTATTATGTCCATTTGCTAAATTTTTAATTTTTTTTTTGTGGTATGAGGCCACTGTTGTGGCCTCTCCTGTTGAGGAGCACAGGCTCCGGACGCGCAGGCTCAGTGGCCATGGCTCACGGGCCCAGCTGCTCCGTGGCACGTGGGATCTTCCCAGACCAGGGCACGAACCCGTGTCCCCTGCATCGGCAGACTGACTCTCAACCACTGTGCCACCAGGGAAACCCTAAATTTTTAATATTTTAACAATCACTTTTTACATTTCCACAAACTCATTTTCCTGAAATTCCATTAATGTGTTATGGATATAATATTCTTTCAGTACATTATTTTTAACTTAATGTGTTTTAAAGTAGTATTCTGCTCATTCTTCCCCACCCCCCAGATGTTATTTATATTGTTGACTGAATTCAGTGATTTCACAATGTTGATTTTCCCGAAATTTTTACAACTCTTTTTTTTAATATCTTCATATTTTTAAATAAGTGTGATTTCTAAGGTGAAATCTGACATACAGGTGAGAATTAGCTAGATAAGACAAGGAGTATAGCAGAAAGAGTGATTAAATGAGAAAAACTCAGGGCTAGTATGAAAATGTACATTGTTTAGTATGGCTGATATAAAATTGTTAAAGGGGTGTGGTTATGATACAGTAGGCCAGAGAGTTAAAAAAAAATGCTTTATATGTAATGCTAAGACATTTTGGACTGTATTCTACAATCAATGGGGAGTAATAACTGTGGCTTACAAAAATTACTTTGAGTAAGTGGTTTTCAAGAAAATGTAATGCATTCCTTTAAGAGAATGAGATTCAAAGATATAGGCTTGGTTTGATAGCTGGCTTCACAACTTACAAACTTCACACAGTAAGGCAAGTTATATTATCAACCTTGCTAAATTTCAGTGCCTTTCAGAAATTGCAGCTAATAATACCCACCTCATGTGTTGTGTAAGAATTAAGTTAGTCTTACATTACACTTACTCAATAATGTAGTAAATGCTCAAGGAATTAGGATTTTTATCATGCTGGTAAATCTTCCTTTAGACATCTTGAGTTGGAATTGCTATAAGTTATTACAGTAAGTCCCCTGCTTTCGAATCTTCAAGTTGTTAACTTTCAAATCTAGGAACATGCATTCGTATGCTCAATTATGTAAGTTAGTTCACGTGTCTGGCATACATTGTCATGTGTGTGCATCCTCTACAAGTGGTTGTGCTTTTGTGTACTTTACTGTAGAGTACTGTATAGAGTACATTAGTACAGTATCTTTATTTCAAGCCTAGGATGTCCAGAACAGGTGTAAAAGCAGCAGTGATGTAGCTGGTACTGCTGAGAAGTGCCAAGCAATAACAATGGAAACAAAAATGAAAATAATTGAAAGAGTGGAGCGAGGTGAACACACAGTAGACGTTGCTCATTCTCATAACATAAATAGTTCAACCATCAGCATGATTCTAAATAATAAGGACAAGATCATGGAACATGTGAAGTCTGCTGTGCAAGTGATGTTGACAATAATATCGAAGAAGTGTGGAAAAGTGATGGAGGAAATGGAGAAACTTCTCAGTGTGTGGATGCAGGATCAGCATCAGCATTGAGTCCCCCTCAGCATAATGCTGATTCAAGAGAAAGTTAAAAGGCTTTATGAAGACTTGAAGAAGAAACATGGTGAAGAATCAGAGAGTACATCTTTTAATGCCAGCCATGGCTGGTTTCATCGGTTCAAGGTAGAGCCAACCTTCACAATGTAATAGTAAGTGGCGAGGCAGCAAGTGCAGATATGGTAGCTGCCTGGGAATTTCCTGAAACCCTTCGAGAAATTATTGATGAAGGCACGTATTATCCAACAAGGTTTTTTAATGTGGGTGAGACAGGACTGTACAGGAAGAGGATGCCAGACCGAAGTTACGTCAGTAAGGAGGAAACGTTGATGCCAGGCTATAAAGCAGCAAAGGATAGGCTAACTCTGTTGTTTGGTGGCAATGCATCTGGCGATATGAAGCTGAAGCTTCTCTTAGTTTTTCATTCAGAGAACCCAAGAGCCCTTAAAAACATAGCCAAGAGCTCTCTTCCTTTGTGTGGAAGAGTAAGCCCAAAGCCTGGGTTACACAGGCCATTTTCTAGGACTGGTTTTTCCACTACTCTCTCCTGGAGGTAAAGAAATATTGCTTCAAGAAGGACATCCTATTCAACATTCTTTTGCTGCTTGACAGTGTTCCGGGTAACCCTCCATTCATGGATGACTTTCATCTCAATGCCACCAAATACTAAGTCACTCATCCAACCTATGAGCCAGGGAGTTATAGGAACTTTCAAGAAATATTATTTACATCACACTTTTTGTCAGACAGTAAAGGTGAGTGATGAGTCAGGAGCAACCTTGCAACAATTTTGGAAGAACTATAACATCTATAATGCCATAAGAAACATTGACTTTTCTTGGCATGAGGTTATGGCCATCACCATGAATGGGGTTTGGAAGAACTTTTGCTTGCAGTTTGTTCACAATTTTCATGGATTTGAGAAGGTGGATGAAGAGAGAGTACAAAGAGGTCTTCAGCAACTTAGAGACCCTCAGCTAGAAGCTGGAGCTAGATCTGTGAGGACGACTTCATTGAACTCCTTGCTGTGCAGCACGAGGAGCTTACTAATGAAGACCTGATGGAATTGGAGGCCCAGAGAAAGGATGAAGAGAGACAAGAGGAAAAAGAAGTATCTGAAGAACCGAAGAGATTCATGATGAGGAAACTGCAAGGGGATTGTCTTGAAAGAATGCATGATAATTATTATGTAAGATGTAAAAATATAGTGTTGGAAGAGCTGAGAGTACATTTAAAAGATGTGTTTGTGTCTAGTTCTATATTAGACACTGGGGAAGATATGGAGGAAGTTGCATTTGAGGTGGGAGATAAAACAATGATAGGATTTTGATAGATGGACATAGGCAATTCAGGTGAAGGAAATGGTACAAACCAAAGGAGAGTAGAGATAGATATTGAACTTGTACTGAAGGTAATCTAATAGCTAATATTTGTAAAAAATTGCCTACAAGTTTTAGGCAGAAGTTTCCTAAATATAGGTCTCCAGCTTTGATCTTTTCCTCAAGATCCTGTTACAAAGACAAATATTAGGGTTTTTGGTTTCATGTATATATTCCCATACTTGAACTTATCTATAATACCTTAGAAATACTTTTCGAAATTGGTAATTTCATGATTAAAGAAGTAATACTTTTTCTGCTAATATTATAGGCTGATTTTTGTCATAAATTTATAATGTTGTAATGGCAAGACAAATTTATTACTTGTTTAGATTTTTTTCCTGTAAATAGATGGATTACTAATTCTTCTTGCTATGACAATTGTTCGATTTTCCTAGCCCTTCCACCAAATAATAGTTTTGGGGACTCTCCTTAGATTCTGAGTCATGAAAGTTCTCTAAGATGTGTTAATTAATGACTTCCAATGGAAACAAAGAGAGAGGTTGTGGAGGAGTGATTGATAGTTACATCCTGTGGTACTTGAGTTCATTTATACCATTGAAACCTAGAAAAATGCAATGCTTTAAAGACCAACTTCTTGTATTCTTAAATGTTCTGTGTCTACTTATTCTGGAGAATTGTAGTTGCTTATGGGCTCTGGGGGGAAAACACCTTTGTGTCTTAAGGTAGGTGAGGACTCAGTATTTTGAGTCTATTATTTTTTATGATACCTCATCATCAACAGCTACCCCTATGGCACTTACACAATATTTCTCTAACTCCTGTTTAGTGCATTGCAATAGAAACACATGTTCATGTTTTGACTTAAAAATTAAGTTTAGCTCAATTTCCTCCTTATTTGTTAAATTCCTTGAGTCAATTGCATGGGGTCCTCTAGAGCAAGTGTCATAACATGAAATATAATAGGAAATATATTTTTCTAAAGACATATTCTCCATGCAAACCCTCTGTGTTAACATTTCCTGCTTTTCAGCTAGAGAAAATGTCCTGTGTTATTTCCTACAATTACTTGGTAGAAACTGCGTAAAAGGGCACAGTGAATAAAACTTTTCAAGTCACCATATTGCAAGAAAAGCAAGTCTTGGAACAAGGCTCTTTCTATCTAATTTTAGGCATAGTTACACAGTGATACTTAATACCAAAAATCAAAGTAGGAAGTAAGGAAGACATGAAGCGAGTGGTCCCTGGCTTCAGAATTTATGGGTCACTTGGGTACCATTTCAGAACACTTGTCTTGTGATATTAGCTTTTTCTGCCAAGTGGCTGATAGGGTTATATTTTCTGGTCTAAATTCCTGACTTAGAACAATGAGTAACTTAGAAACTGAGGAGAAAGGGAGTCTACTGACTTCTAGTTTAATTTTAGAAATGTTCTTAATTGTAGTCAGCTTAATTTTTTCAGATTAAGGGTTTGTGTGTAAAATAATGGGGAAAATGGAACAGTTCATTACTGTTGACATTGCACAACTAACAGACTCAATCTGCTAATGTGTTTCTTCCTTAATTTATTTATTCATTCATTAAGCACTGTTTAGTATTTATTTCTGAGCTAAGTTTACTATCAAAGGTGCTGAGAGGAAATAGAGAAGTGAATAAGACATGGTCCCTTGCCTCCAGAAATTAATTCAGTCTAGTGAGAGTTTAATATTGCCTTTGCACATACAGGGGGAGTTTTAATTGATGATCATTTAAATTTGGCATTTGCAACTGACTAAATATATAAGAGCATGATTGGAGGAGGTTTGTTAAGAAGGTATCATTCTAAACTGCTAATGCAGATAAGGGACAGATTTCTCACTCTATGAGACTCATATCTCCCTCAAACTGAGCTTACTCACAGTCTTAAGTCCCTATTCTAGCCAGTAGTGGAAGACTATTCTTGAGTTTACCCTTTAGGGTAAGCTCAATCAATGTTTTGTATTCTCCTCCTGTCCTCTCTCCCTAGGTAAGCATTTAATTTTCTTGGGGCTTATATAGCATCATGAGAACATAAGTCCAAGATCCAAAAGTTTGAATTCATTCAGGTTTGATTCCTGTCCCTGTGTCTCTAGCCTCTACTTCATAATAATGAAGATACATTCCTTGGATAGAAGCATGTTATATGGTATTCCATGACAGTAATTAAGGTTCGGCTGTGTTAGCACTTAAGGCAATTCTTTCAACTAGTCAACACAGTAATTGTTCTGTTGAATTAGGGTCTGTGTCTACCAGCAGGATGGATGATATTATCTTGCTTTTTGAGGCTATTCAGTCAATCAATATTCATAAGATACATATTTGTGGTGCAATGAGCTGATTTGCATGGGATTTCCTGGGTTTACCATATACTTTAACACTGAGAAGCAGTTTGTCTTATAAAACTGAGAAAACTCAGTTACGGCTGGGAGTCAAATTCTTATGATGTTGTAGTGCTCTCTTATAGGATGGCTTTAATGCTCTGAATTCATTGAATGATGCATTTTCTTTCATATTCATGGTATTTGCTTCTTATGTATACAACACTGCATTCTTGTTCACAGGTTTGAATATATCCAGGAAAATTCTTTCATGGAGATACTATAACAGTTCCATTGAACTGAGATTTCTGCCTGGCAATTTTAGGCTCATATTGCCACTTAATGAGAGGTAAAAATACTCAACTGGCTTGGATAATTTAGCCTCTCAAAAGGAAAGAGATTTACTACTACACAAAGGAGACAGAAAGGAGTAGTAGATAGATGCCAGAAGGTCTCTGATACATGCATGTTCATTAAATGGAATAAAAAGCAATACCATAGAGGAAGGACTTCCAGGGTGTGGTTAAGATAAAAAACTTAGGCAAAGAACCCAGGCCAGATTAGGTATTAGCTGAAGGATAGGGAATCAGTAAATGGGATGGTTAATGAGATATGGAGGTCATAAATACCAACTATAGCCTTATAACCAGTTGTAGATACAAAGAAAGGTATACTCATATTGTTCTTCTTGCAGGATTACATGTACACACACACACACACACACTACAAACTAATTACCATTTTTCTTTCTTTTTCTCTCTCTCTCTGTATCTCTCATTATATGTTAGTCTATATTTTAAAGATTATTGAGACAGAATTATTTTGGAAAAAGAAAAGGCATGGGCATCCTCTAGAGATCTTGAAACAGGATGTGATAACTAATAAGTATTTGTGGTGGTAATGAGTGTGTATTTGATGTGCAAGGCATAGTTGTTTTGTACTATATGTAATTATACATATAGATGTATGTGTCCAAATACATATTTAGAAGTTTTAGTAGGAGAAGAACCTCATTGAATATTTTTTGACTGCTCAGTGCTGTTATTCCTTTCTATATTTGTATTATTCTCATTTTGTGAGTTTTGGTGGGAAACATAGCTCATTTCTGAATAATGAATACTCATTTTCCCAGCCTCCCTTTCATCTAGAAAATGAGGTCTTTCTCTTGACCCAGTTTCTCCAAGAAAAAGACAAATATTCTCTCCTTGCTAGTGGTGGCAATGGTGTAAGTGGTATAGGTGGTGGTAGCAATGGTGAAGATGTAGCAATAGAGGTGGAAGAACTGCTGATAATGTTAGCAAAGGTGGCAAGTTTGACTATGGTGCTGCATGCAGATCAATTTTCCAGGAACAATAATCGAGCAGTACCAGGGGCAGTATTGATTAGCCTGTCTTAGTAATAGCAACACTACAAGGACAACATCTAATATTTATTGGTAGAAATGGTTTATGGGCATTGTTTCTAACTTCATTGCCTTTGAGACTGGTTCTCTTGTACTCTTAGTGATTCTGGAAATTACTCGATATCGAACAAGTTAATTAATTTCCTGCTGGAATCAACCAAAGGCTGCTTTGGTTGCTTCGAATTAAATAACGTGACATAAGATCTGTCAAGTTAAGTTAAAGCTTTCCTCTGAGAGAGAAAGTTATGTGAGGCCAGGGAGAGGTTTTGTCAATTGTTCTGACAGCAAGGATTTCTTCATTTTTTCCTGATTGCATTCTTCCTTTGAGTTTGAGCTTTGAAATTTCCCTCCCATATCTAGATTAAACCTACAAAGAACATATCTCCAATAACATTAAGAAAATTATCATTTAGGGGTACTCAAACTTACTTCCCTAAAATGCGATTGGCTTTTTTTCTACCTTAAATATAAATTTTCTTGCATGCTATTTTTTTGGATTTCCTGTTGGAGGTCTTCTCAGTTTTTTGTTTTTGTCCTAAGTGTGGTTTATAAAAACTTATTTTTAATCAAGATTTTGGCTCACTGTGAGAGAGCAAAAAACAAGAAAACTATTTAAATAAAACTGGAAAATAAAACTTTTAATTAAATGTTGTGTGCTTAGAAATGTAGAGATAGCTAAATTTAACACCAATTTAAAAAGGTTAAACTACTGTGTATTTGTTACAGGAGACATCAGTAAGAATTACCCAAAGTTGGAAAATGCTAAATACTTCATGTTTCTTTAAATTTACTTGGTTCTAAAATAAAATCATTTAGTGAAAGTTAATGAAAAGTAATATTTTAAAGAAGTACTAGAAGTGTGGAAGAGAAAGTGTCCAAGTTATTTATGTTGATATAAGGATTTACAGTAATTTAAAGAAAATATGTCTATTGCTATATCAATTATTTTTTAGTTTATGTTCTCTTTGTCCTAGAGAATTTAATAATAAAAGTATACCTCTCCTTAGAAAAATCACTGCCCAAAACAATATTTTGTACATAATTTTATAGGATTCATTGGCCCATTGAAGTCCATTCTTTCTTAGCGTACTTGGCTATCAAATTTCTGTTCTATTCTAAATAACCTACAAAAAGAAATTCAGTCAATTTTTCTGCAATTAATTTGTCAATTTACATGATCACATTAGAGATTTAACTCTTCTTTAGAATTTAAAATTAACTTGATTCAATTAACTTAATCTTATCATATGGAATAGTTTTACTATAGAGTTTGGGGAAACATAAAAGAAGGATAAGTATTAATTATTTTTAAAAACAATCTTATTTCTATTTGACTTAAGTAGATTTTAAGCAGAAGAAAGGGGAAAATAGCTTTAGGAAAACAAAAGTAATTTAAAAAGCTGAATCAGATCAGTCACAGCTGTTCACAATAGCAGGAAGAAAAGGCATTGGCAGATAATGTGGTTACTCATTATTTATGCTCACTAGCAGGTAGGCATGTGCCATCTGCTCATCAGACAGTTTGATCGGGGCATATTCCCATTATGCAACAAGCATGAGTCAGAGCCTGAAAAATGGGAATATATCTTGACAAAGCAAAACCTCTTGGGAGTGGCCAATTTTTGTTTGTTCATTTGTTGGTTTTAGTGCCTTTTTTTCTGTTCTAAAAGGAGGTATTACATTGCATCATAAACCTCAAATCAGACTTTCAATATCTGTTGATTTAATTTATAAAGCAATAACATGTTACATATTTGAACTGAAATCTACATTCTGCACAGACATAACCTCTAGCTTTGATGTTGTTGTTTTTCCTATTTACTGAATCTCCCTTTCCACCAAGGCAGATATATTAAAGAATTTTCAACTGAGTTATAGAAATAATCCTTGGGAGAAGACTCATTAATTTATCCTTATGGTCCAAGGTGGGATACAGACTAAATGTTCTATCAAGGGCTCTTATGATAATGTTCAAAGAGTTATGGACAACCCCTTGAAATGATAAACCCCTTCATAAAAGAAGTCTTTATAAATTCTAAACTGTTATATAATCCATGTCACCTGACAACACGGCAATTAAATTATTAATCAATACTAAAAAGGTTAAAAGAAAAACTCTTTGGAAAAACAAAGATAGGCTCCTAAATAATCAACTGATTATAGATGAATTGAAAATGATGTTTATAAAATATTTATATAATTTATAAAAGTACTATATACCCAAACTTGTGGGATGCAGCTAAAGCAGTGCTAAAGGGAAATGTATAGTTTTAAATAATTTATTATAATACAAAAAAAGATAAATAATAAACTAAGCATTAAAGTCAGAAAAATGTAAACAGAGCAAAGGCAAAAGAATATGACAAAGCACAATAAAAATGAGCATGGAAATTAACAGAATAGTAAACAGATAACATGACACACAAAACATGCAGCATCAGCAGAGCTAAATGATTATGAGCAACGATGCTATGGGAGTTCAGAGGAGGAACGGATTAACTATGGGGGAAGGGAATATAATGTGCTACAGTGAGAAGAATCCAAACTTTGGAGTTATTTGATTGATGCCATCTGCTACTTTAGATATATGATCTAGGTAAGTTACCGAGCCCCTCTAAGTCTCAACTTTCTTACCTGAAAAAAGGAATAAGTAATACTTATTTTAAATACCTACTTCACAAGGTTTTGGTGAAGATTAAATGATGTTAATTATTAACATTATTTAGTGTACTTCAGCTTTGGATTTCATCGCCTAAGGAATGTTTTGATATAGTAAATTTCACTCAAGACTCTGAATTGCTTAATGTGTACATTCTAAAATGCCATTCAGGGACTTCCCTGGCGGCACAGTGGTTAAGAATCCTCCCACCAATGCAGGGGACATGGGTTCGAGCCCTGGTCGGGGAAGATCCCACATGCTACTGAGCAACAAAGCCTCTGTGCCACAACTACTGAACCTGCACTCTAGAGCCTGCAATCCACAACTACTGAGCCCACGTGCCACAACTACTGAAGTCCATGCGCCTAGAGCCTGTGCTCCACAACAAGAGAAGCCACTACAATGAGAAGCCTGTGCACCTCAATGAAATGTAGCCCCCACTCACCGCAACTAGAGAAAGCCCACATGCAGCAACAAAGACCCAACACAGACAAAAATAAATAAATAAGTAAATTTATAAAAAAAAGAAAGAAAATGCCACTCAGTAGCCTATAATACACATGTACGAAGGGAAACACACCTTTATGATTAAAATTCTAGATTTTGAAAACTCTCTGGATTAAAATATATTGCTTCCTAGTTTTTTTCCACAACAAAAAATGACCTCTCATTTGTAATTCATTCAATATATTTACCATAAATAATTGTGTGCCAAGTCCTGGGCTTAGCAATCAGATGCTTTGGGTGACTTTCAGCTGACTGATAGACAGGCACAGTCTCTTGAAAACTGGCTTCATTATTTTTTTTGTCATCCATTTTGTTTTAGGTGAAGACATGTTTCATTCTTGCAATAATTGAAGGACAGGATACAGTTCAGTTTTAAAGAATAGGAAGAAGGCTCATTTGAACTTCTAAATGCTTAAAAACAAAATTTTCCCCCACTGGTTTGACTATGTGCATTGGAAAACATACAACTGTTTGCTTCCTTGAATGAATCTATCTATGTGGAATTTTATATGGTTGTTAACCATCTGGAAATTAAGCATTTACTTGCAGATGCTGGAGTCATGGAGACACCACTTGAGTGAAAAAAAAAGCAGGTTTTGAAAAGGGATTCACAATGGAGAAGTATCTAACATTCCCACTATTGCGATTACCTAATATCTTACTATTTGGGGCTATAGCTATTATACAAACAAAGTGGCAGTATGAAGTCCTTTGAAGAGAATAAGAAAATTGTGTCCTTCCAATCTGTAATTCTTTAAATTTTAGTACTTTTCTCAAGAAGGAAAATATACAAGAATTGTTAAAAATTTTATAAACCCAATGTAGTTGTTAATCTTAGTAATTAGAACAATTAACTGCCCAGCTAATATAATGAACTGTACTAGAAATGCTTCTCAAAACAAGCACACCAACACTACCACTACTGCCACCATAAACAGAAAACTAAGATTTAGTGGAAAATGTTTTTAATGGCCCCTGTTAAAGGTAAGCCATTTTAAATATACATGGAATCAATTACTATACAAATTGAATGTTAATTTTTGTTTTATGTCTGTAGACATTGTTGAGATAAGCATGAGTTTACTTGTATTAATTTTAAAATGTCCTAATAGAGATACATAAGGCTTTGCAATCCTATATATACAAGATAGAATAAGTAGGAATAATGGAGTCTCCTATGGAGAGATACTACTACACCCCAAATAACAGAGTTTCATACGGGCTTTTTAAATTCCTGTGGCATAGAGGGACACTAATAATTTATGAAAAAGAAACAGAAGGATGCAGAAAGAAGGGAATTGCTAGAAGCGAAGTTAGTGAACACAAACCTCCAAGCAACTTGCTTTTGTGGTCAGTGGAGTTGGAAAGGATGCCAGCCAAGAGTGGAAATGTATAATAGTTGGTACAATCAATTTGCTTGAATATTTCCCCAAAGATCTAAGAAACATTTATTAAATATTTAAATAAAGAATTAAAAGTTTCAGATAAATGTGTATATCATAAGAAAGATTTGGGGCTAAAAGCTGTCTTCCTTTAATTGAGTGACAAGGTCCAATAATAGTCATTATATCTAAGTTTTGGAGGATGTAATTTTCTGGTGCCATGAAATCTTCCTCCATTTTACTGAGTTTTGTGTTTTTTTGTTTGTTTTTGTTTGTTTTGTTTTTTTGCAGTACATGGGCCTCTCACTGTTGTGGCCTCTCCCGTTGCTCCGGACGCACAGGCTCAGTGACCATGGCTCATGGGCCTAGCCGCTCCGTGGCATGTGGGATCTTCCGGGACCGGGGCATGAACCCGTGTCCCCTGCATTGGCAGGCGGACTCTCAACCACTGCGCCACCAGGGAAGCCCCTAGCCTAAATCTTCTTGTTGTCTCTCTGTTATTGATGATGTCATTTATCCTCTTGGGTCTGCTACTATTTTATTTAGCTAGAGGCTATTTACATCAAAAGATTTGCTTAACTCTGTGAAAGTGCACAGGAAAAGTATCGCAAATATTTTTTAAAGCAATGTTAATCAAAGTTCTGCTAATCTTCAGCCCTTTGCATATTAGTAGTGGTATGCAATATAACAAGAAGTAAAATAATTTTAAAGGGAATAAAATGTAATGGCTAGATTGGGCATTATATCAAGGTGGATCTGAAAAAGTAATGAGCAGAATTCAAGGAAAGCCCAGAGAGTATATGGTGAAAAGTCTCTCATGCTTTTGTTTCCAAATCATCTACTTTCTGTGCTAGAGACAAATGACTAGTATCAATTTTATGTGGATCCTTCCACAGATTTTTTTTAAATATAAAAATATATGTACATGCAAATATAGTTTTAATTTTTTAAATACAAAAGTTAGCATGATATACACTGTTCTGCATCTGTTTTTTATTACTTGATATATTACAGATTATTCCATACTAGTGGAAAATGAACTTATTATTATGCCTACCTAATATTCAATTGTGAAACATGATTTATCAAGTTCCTTACTGATGAACACTTAATTTGTTTTCAGTCTTTTGGTATTATTAACTATGGTGCAATAAATTACCTTGGGAAAATATAATTTCACACACTTGCAAATATTGCTGTAGAATAGAATGGATTTCTGAATTGGAACTGCCAGTGCAAATGGTATGTGCATTTTTAAAGCAGCTTTATTGAAGTATTTTTGACATACAATAAACTACACATAATTAAAGTGTTCAATTTGATATGTTTTGACATTTATATACAACCATGAAGCCATGACCACAATCAAGATTATGAACATACCCATCTCCTGTCAAAATATTTTTGTGCCCCTTTGAATTCTCTCCTTGTCTGTCCTTATTCCCAACCCATCTCCCGGTTCCTAGGCAACCAGTGATTTGCTGTATTTCACTGTGGGCTAGTTTATGTTTTCTAAAATTATATATAAAGAGAATCATGCAGTATGTAATCTTTTGTTCTGGCTTCTTTCACTAAGCATAATTATTTTGAGACTTATTCGAGTTGTTGCCTGTATCAATAATTCATTGCTTTTATTGTGTGCACCACAGACTAACAAACAAACAAATACCTTTGGTAACTTCTCAGCCACAATATGAACTAGAGCAAAAGAAAACATTCTGTCATTGGACAAAATCTTAAATAGACCAAAATTTAAAGAAAACAAACACCCAAGTCCAAAGCAATATTAAAGTAAAAACTACTGGGAAGAAAGAATTTCCATCCTATAAGCAACTTGAAATAAAAACTTCAGAATTATAATAGTTACTCTACCATAATTTTCTGTAATAAAACTTCTATTGTAACTGATATGGCAATACAATACAAGTCCTGTTGTTCAGAAAACAGTACTATAAGTGAACCAGGAAAATTAAAGAAATACTTGTGTCAGAATTGCATGTTTAATGGCACCACTGAAAATTATCCTTCCTAGAGTGAAAATAAGTCTTGTGGGTATAGAGGAACTCTTCAGTGACATCTAAAATGGAAAACAAGGTGGGTTTGTTCATATTTTTTGTTGTTGTTGGCTAGTAAGTATCCCACTGTATGGATATACGATAATTTGTTTATTCATTCATCTGTTGTTTCTGATTTTGGGCTATTACAAATAAAGTTGCTATGAACATCACATATACATCTTTGTATGGATATGTGCTGTTTATATCATGGGAATATACCTAGTAGTAGAATGGTATATGGTAAGAGTATGTTTAACTTAAAAAAAATTGATGGTCAAATTGTTTTTTCTGTATTTTACTATCTTATTAATATTTTAAATTGAAATATAATTGATTCACATAATTATATTAGTTTCAGGTGTACAGCATACTGATTCAATGGTATATAGATTATACTCCCCTTAAAATTCTTAGAAGATAATGGCTATATTTCCCTTTGCTATACAATACATCCTTGTTGCTTATCTATTTTATACACAATAGTTTGTATCCCTTAATCCCATGCCCCTATCTTGCTCCTCCCCACCCCACCCCACCCCCACCCCATCCCCACTTGTATCTACTTGTTTGTTTTCTATATCTGTGAGTCTCTTTCTGTTTTGTTATATGCATTTGTTTGTTTTATTTTGTAGATTCCACATACAAGTGATAACATACAGTATCCTTTTTCTCTGAATTATCTCACTAAGCATAATACTCTCTAGGTCCATCCACATTGTTGCAAATGGCAGAATTTCATTCTTTTTCATGGCCAAGTAATATTCCAGTGTGTGTGTGTGTGTGTGTGTGTGTGTGTGTGTGTGTGTGTGTGTGTGTGTGTGACATTTTCTTTACCTGTTGATGGGTACTTAGGTTGCTTACATATCTTGGCTATTATAACTAGTGCTACTATGAACACTGGGGTGCATGTATGCCTTTGAAATAGTGTTTTCATTTTCTTCCAATATATTCCCAGCAGTGGAAATATGGCTCATATGGTAGTTCTATTTTTAGCTTATCTTCCTATGTTTTCCTTACTGGCTGCACTAATTTATAATCTCACCAACAGTGTACTAGGGAATGATTTTGTCCCTATTCTCACCAACATTAGTTATTTGTAGACATTTTGGTGCTAGCCATATTCACAGGTGTGAAGTGATACGTCATGGTTCTTTTGATTTGCATGTCTCTGATGATTAGTGATGTTTTACAATTTTTCATGTGCCTGTTAGCCATCTGTATATCTTCTTTGAAGAAATGTCTACTCAGGTCTTCTGCTCATTTCTTAATTGGGTTCTTTGGGGGTTTTTTTGCTATAAAGTTGTACGAGCTGTTAATGTATGTTGACTATTAACCACTTGTTGGTTATATGATTTGCAAATATTTTCTCCCATTCAGTTGGTTGCCTTTTCATTTTGTCAATGCATTCCTTTGATGTGCAAAATCTTTTAAGTTTAAATTGGTCCCATTTGTTTATTTTTGCTTTTATTATTTTTTAAAATAAATTTATTTATTTGTGGCTGTGTTGCTGTGCATGGGCTCTCTTTAGTTGTAGCGAGTGGGGGCTACTCTTCCTTGTGGTGCACGGGTTTCTCATTGCAGTGGCTTCTCTTGTTGTGGAGCACAGGCTCTAGGTGCACAGGTTTCAGTAGTTGTGGCATGCAGCCTCAGTAGTTTTGGTGCATGGGCTTAGTTGCTCCATGGCATGTGAGATCTTCCTGGACCAGGGCTTGAACCTGTGTCCCCTGAATTGGCAGGCAGATTCTTAACCACTGTGCCACCAGAGAAGTCCCTAATTTTTCTTTTATTTATTTTGCCTTAGGAGACAGATCCAAGAAAATATTGTAATGGTGGCCTTATAGAAAGAATTTGAGAGTGTTTCATCCTCTTTATTTTTTTGAATTGTTTGATGATAGGTATTAGCTCTTCTTTATATGTTTGGTTGTATTCCCATGTGAAGCCAACCAGTGTTGAACTTTTGTTTGCTGGGAGTTTTTTGTTACAAATTCAATTCCACTACTAGTGATCAGTCTGTTCAGATTGTCTATTTCCTCCTGATTCAGTCTTGGAAGGTTGTATGTTTCTAGAAATTGTCAGTTTCTTCTTGGTTGTGCAATTTATTGGCATAACAAATAAATAACTGTTCATAGTTTCCCTTCATGACATTTTGTATCTCTCTGGTATTTCTCCTTTTTATTTCTTGTTTTATTGTTTGGGTCCCTTCTCTTTTCTTCTTGATGAGCCTGGTTAAGGTTTATCCAATTTGTTTATCTTTTCTAATAACCAGCTCTTGGTTTCATTGATCTTTTCTGTTATATTTTAGTCTCTATTTTATTTATTCCTCTCTGATCTTTATTTTTTCCTTCCTTCTGCTGACTTTGGGCTTTGATTGTTCTTCTTTTCCTAATTCCTTTAGTTGGAAGGTTAGGTTGTATATTTGATTTTTTTGTTGTTTGAGGTAGGCATGTAATTGCTATAAACTTCCCTCTTTGAACTGCTTTTGCTGCATCCCATTTTCATTTGCTTTGAGGTATTTTCTGATTTCCTCTTTGCGTCTTCATTTGCCCTTTGGTTTTCTAGTAGATGGTGTTTAGTCTCCATGCATTTGTGCTTTTCCATTTTCCTTCCTGTGATTGATTTCTAGTTTCATACACTGTGGTCAGAATAAATGCTTGATATAATTACTGTCCTCTCAAATTTGTTGAGATATGTTTTGTGGCATAACATGTTATCAATCCTGTAGAACGTTCCTTGTGCACTTGAAAAGAATGTGTATTCTGCTGGTTTGGATGGAATGTCCTATAGATATCTATTAAGTCCAACTGATCTATTGTGTCATCTAAGACTCCTGTTGCCTATTGATTTTCTGCCTGGATGATCTGTGGATTGATGTAAGTGGGGTGTTAAATCCCCTTCTATTACTTGTAGTGTTTTCAATTTCTCCCTTTATGTTTGCTAATATTTGCTTTATATATTTGAGTGCTCCTTTCTGGGTCCATATATGTTAACCAGTAAAATATCCTCTTCTGGTATTGATCCCTTTATCATTATATAACACCCCTCTTTGTCTTTTGTTAAAGACTTTGTTTTAAAGTCTACTTTGTCTGATATAAGTATTGCTAATCCCAGTTTCTTGTCATTTCCATTTGAACATAATGCCTTTTTCCATTCTCTCCCTTTCAGTCTCTGTGAGTCTTTAGTTATCACATGAGTCTTGTAAGCAACATATAGATGGATTTTGTTTTTCACCCAATCAGTCATCCTATATCTTTTGTTTGGAGATTTTAGTCCATTGACATTTAAAGTAATTATTGATAGGTATGTATTCATTGCCATTTTATTACTTGTTTTCTGTTTGTTTTGTAGTTCTTCTCTGTTCATTTCTTCTTCATTATGTTTCTTCTCTGTGGTGTGATGATTTTCTTTGGTAGAATGCTTGTGTTCCTTTCTTTCTAGCTTTTGTGTATACAGTGTAAGTTTTTGATTTGTGATTACCATGGGGTTCATTATGTTGACCTATAACTAGATCTATTTGTTTTAAACATCCTTTAAAACATCCTAGTCCTTTAGGTTCAAACACATTCCAAAAGATCTATATTTTTACTCCCTTCCCCCACATTTTGTGTTTCTGATTTTACATTGTCATGTTTATCCCTTTACTGATTATTGCAGTTATACTTGATTCTACATTTCTTGTCTTTAAACTTCATACTACCTTAAGTGATCAATCCTCAGCCTTTGCTACATATTTGCCTTTCATAGTGAAAATTTTCTTTTCCTATAGATATTTACTTCTTGTTATAGCCTTTTCTTTTCCACTTAGAGAAGACCATTTAATATTTCTTTTAGGGTTAGTGTAGTATTTATGACTTCTTAGTTTTTGCTTGTCTGAGATGTTCTTTAGCTTTCCTTCAATTCTAAATGATAATCTTGATTGGTAGAATATCCTTAGTTGCAGGTTTTCCCCGTCAGCACTTTAAATATATTATGCCACTCTCTTCTGGCCTGCAGATTTTCTGTGGAAATATCAACTGATAGCCTTATGGAGATTCCCTTGTATATGACTCTTTGTTTTTCTCTTGCTGCCTGTAGAAATCTCTATATTTATCATTTGCCATTTTAATTATGATATATATTAGTGTGGGTCTGTTTGAGTTCACCTTGTTTGGGACCCTCTGTTCTTCCTGTACCTGGATATCTGTTTCCTTCTTCAGGTTTGGGAAGTTTTCAGCCATAATTTCATTAAATACATTTTTGATTCCCTTATCTCTCTCATTCCTTCTAGAAGCCCTATAATGCAAATGTTGGTTCACTTCCTGTTATCCCAAATATCCTTTAAACTCTTATCATTTTTTAAATTTGCTTTTCTTTTTGCTGTTCTGTTTGGGTGATTTCCATTATATAAACTTCCAGATCATTTGTGTGTTCTTCTGTATCACCTACTCTGCTGTTCATTCCTTTTACTGTGTTTTTCATTTAAGTTACTGTATTCTTCAGTTCTGAGTCATTCTTTTTTTGTTTGTTTTTTGTTCCTTGTTAAAATTCTCACTGTGCTTATCTATTCTTTTCCCTAATTCAGTTAGCATTCTTGTTAGTAATGCTTTGAATTCTTTAATTCAAATATTGTTTATTTGTTTCATTAGTTTTTTTTTTCAGGGATTTTCTCTTGCTCTTTCAGTTGAGAGCAGTTCCTCTTTCTCTTTCCATTTTGCTTAACTTTTTCTGTCTCTTTGAATATAAGTAAAACAATTACCTTTATCACTATTGAAGGGATTTTCATATGTGGCAGTATCCCTATACAATCTGCAGGTGCTCAGTGGCTTTGTTGGGAGAGCTGGATTTGACATGAACAAAAGTCACATCTTTCCTTAGGGCATGCTTGTAGCTATCACCTTGGTAGGGGGTGGGGCTAGAAATTGGCCGCCTAGGTCTAGTTACATGTGACGAGTGTTTCCACTCTCTTCAATGGCCATTACCACCCTCTCGGGGGCAAGTTTGGATACCAAGTTGATGGAACAAAAGCCCTCATTGTCGAGTCTGGGTTGGCTCTGTTCCTTTTAAGTATGTGCTCTTTCATATCATAGCACCAGTACCCTTAACCCAGAGGGTAGCAATGCTGCAGTAAGAGAGGTCCATGTGGGCTCTTGGCTTGTGACAGGGCATGAGCTGTCATGGGCTGGTCTCAGACACAGGTCTGGTCTGCCTCTGTTGTGCAGCCTGTGCAACCACCAGCAATGCCAGACCCACTGTGTCTGAGTGTCCTTCGTTCCCCACAGTTTATGACCCCTTAGCCTCCACTGCCCCCACCCTTTCATGGAGCTGCTCTCCAGGGCAGGCAGGGCCTGTGTGGGCTCTCATCATGTATGTAGCATGGGCTCTGTCTGTCTGGATGCTATCAAATTGGGATCACCCATGAAAATCTGTCCATGCAAGCATCTGCAATGGCCACCCCCACTGTGCTCAGATACTGTGCCAGGTCCAATTCACTTCTGTGTCCCATAGTTGAACTCTCTCTCACTCTGCTCAGATTTGGGCACACACAAGAAAGTCATAGGAAACCAGGTAGCCACTGGAACAGTCCTCAGTCTTCCCTTTTCTCAGCCTTCGTAGCAAGCAAGTGCTTGTATGCTCCTCATGAGCAGAGTTCAGGATTCCCACAGCCCTCTTGTTAGTCCAAGTTGCCCTCCAACCAGCCAATGGGGCTGGTCTTCCCTGTGTCTGACTCCAGAAGTGGGGCACCCAACATGTGGCTTAAGTAGCTCACTCCTTAGGGCAGATCTCCACACATGCATTCTCCCTTTTACTCTGAGTCCTCTCTGAAGGACAGAGGTCCCAACCTGACCACTTTTCTTCCTTTATTATCCAATCCTGTGTGGGTATTTCTTACAACCTTAGTTATACAGGAGTCTTTCTGCCAGTTTCCAGTTAGTTTCATTGAGAATTACTCCACACATAGACATAATTTTGATGTGCTCACAGGGGTAGTTGAGTTCTAGGTATGCCTACTCCACCATCTTGATTAACCAATGTATGTCTAACTTTTAAGACACTACCAAACTGTTTCCCAAAGTTATCTGTATCATTTTATATTCCCAGCAGCAGTATATGGGAGTTCCATGTGTCCCAGACCATTGTCAATATTATGTATGGTAAATCCTTTTAATTTCAGCCATCCTAATAAAGGTGTAGTGGTATCTCACTGTGGTTTTAATTTATACTTTTCTAATAATTAATGATGTTGAGCTTTTTTTTTTTAAACATCTTTATTGGGGTATAATTGCTTTACAATGGGGTGTTAGTTTCTGCTTTATAACAAAGTGAATCAGTCATACATAAACATATGTTCCCATATGTCTTCCCTCTTGCGTCTCCCTCCCTCCCACCCTCCCTATCCCACCCCTCCAGGCTGTCACAAAGCACCGAGCCAATATCCCTGTGCCATGCGGCTGCTTCCCACTAGCTATCTACCTTACTACGTTTGTTAGTGTGTATATGCCCATGACTCTCTCTCGCCCTGTCACAGCTCACCCTTCCCCCTCCCCATAACCTCAAGTCTGTTCTCTAGGAGGTCTGCGTCTTTATTCCTGCTTTACCCCTAAGTTCTTCATGACATTTTTTTTTCTGAAATTCCATATCTATGTGTTAGCATACGGTATTTGTCTTTTTCTTTCTGACTTACTTCACTCTGTATGACAGACTCTAGGTCTATCCACCTCATTACAAACAGCTCAATTTCGTTTCTTTTTATGGCTGAGTAATATTTCATTGTATATATGTGCCACATCTTCTTTATCCATTCATCCGATGATGGGCACTTAGGTTGTTTCCATCTCCGGGATATTGTAAATAGAGCTGCAATGAACATTTTGGTACATGACTCTTTGTGAATTTTGGTTTCCTCAGGGTATATGCCCAGTAGTGGGATTGCTGGGTCATATGGTAGTTCTATTTGTAGTTTTTTAAGGAACCTCCATACTATTCTCCATAGTGGCTGAACCAATTCACATTCGAACCAGCACTGCAAGAGTGTACCCTTTTCTCCACACCCTCTCCAGCATTTATTGTTTCTAGATTTTTTGATGATGGCCATTCTGACTGGTGTGAGGTGATATCTCATTGTAGTTTTGATTTGCATTTCTCTAATGATTAATGATGTTGAGCATTCTTTCATGTGTTTGTTGGCAGTCTGTATATCTTCTTTGGAGAAATGTCTATTTAGGTCTTCTGCCCATTTTTGGATTGGGTTGTTCGTTTTCTTGTTACTGAGCTGCATGAGCTGCTTGTAAATTTTGGAGATTAATCCTTTGTCGGTTGCTTCATTTGCAAATATTTTCTCCCATTCTGAGGGTTGTCTTTTGGTCTTGTTTATGGTTTCCTTTGCTGTGCAAAAGCTTTGAAGTTTCATTAGGTCCCATTTGTTTATTTTAGTTTTTATTTCCATTACTCTAGGAGGTGGATCAGAAAGGATCTTGCTGTGATTTATGTCATAGAGTGTTCTGCCTATGTTTTCCTCTAAGAGTTTGATAGTTTCTGGCCTTACATTTAGGTCTTTAATCCATTTTGAGCTTATTTTTGTGTATGGTGTTAGGGAGTGATCTAATCTCATACTTCTCCATGTACCTGTCCAGTTTTCCCAGCACCACTTATTGAAGAGGCTGTCCTTTCTCCACTGTACATTACTGCCACCTTTATCAAAGATAAGGTGTACATATGTGCATGGGTTTATCTCTGGGCTTTCTATCCTGTTCCATTGATCTATCTTTCTGTTTTTGTGCCAGTACCATACCGTCTTGATAACTGCAGCTTTGTAGTATAGTCTGAAGTCAGGGAGCCTGATTCCTCCAGTTCCTCCTTTCGTTCTCAAGATTGCTTTGGCTATTCGGGGTCTTTTGTGTTTCCATACAAATTGCAAAATTTTTTGTTCTAGTTCTGTGAAAAATGCCAGTGGTAGTTTGATAGGGATTGCATTGAATCTATAGATTGCTTTGGGTAGTAGAGTCATTTTCACAATGTTGATTCTTCCAATCCAAGAACATGGTATATCTCTCCATCTATTTGTATCATCTTTAATTTCTTTCATCAGTGTCTTATAATTTTCTGCATACAGGTCTTTTGTCTCCTTAGGTAGGTTTATTCCTAGATATTTTATTCTTTTTGTTGCAGTAGTAAATGGGAGTGTTTTCTTGATTTCACTTTCAGATTTTTCATCATTAGTATATAGGAATGCCAGAGATTTCTGTGCATAAATTTTGTATCCTGCCACTTTACCAAATTAATTGATTAGCTCTAGTAGTTTTCTGGTAGCATCTTTAGGATTCTCTATATATAGGATCATGTCATCTGCAAACAGTGACAGCTTTACTTCTTCTTTTCCGATTTGGATTCCTTTTATTTCCTTTTCTTCTCTGACTGCTGTGGCTAAAACTTCCAAAACTATGTTGAATAAGAGTGGTGAGAGTGGGCAACCTTGTCTTGTTCCTGATCTTAGTGGAAAGGCTTTCAGTTTTTCACCATTGAGGATGATGTTTGCTGTGGGTTTGTCATATATGGCCTTTATTATGTTGAGGAAAGTTCCCTCTATGCCTACTTTCTGCAGGGTTTTTATCATAAATGGGTGTTGAATTTTGTCAAAAGCTTTCTCTGCATCTATTGAGATGATCATATGGTTTTTCTCCTTCAATTTGTTAATATGGTGTATCACATTGATAGATTTGCGTATATTGAAGAATCCTTGTATTCCTGGAATAAACCCCACTTGATCATGGTGTATGATCCTTTTAATGTGCTGTTGGATTCTGTTTGCTAGTATTTTGTTGAGGATTTTTGCATCTATGTTCATCAGTGATATTGGCCTGTAGTTTTCTTTCTTTGTGACATCCTTGTCTGGTTTTGGTATCAAGGTGATGGTGGCCTCGTAGAAGGAGTTTGGGAGTGTTCCTCCCTCTGCTATATTTTGGAAGAGTTTGAGAAGGATAGGTGTTAGCTCTTCTCTAAATGTTTGATAGAATTCGCCTGTGAATCCATCTGGTCCTGGGCTTTTCTTTGTTGGAAGATTTTTAATCACAGTTTCAATTTCAGTGCTTGTGATTGGTCTGTTCATATTTTCTATTTCTTCCTGATTCAGTCTTGGCAGGTTGTGCATTTCTAAGAATTTGTCCATTTCTTCCAGATTGTCCATTTTATTGGCATAGAGTTGCTTGTAGTAATCTCTCATGATCTCTTTTATCTCTGCAGTGTCAGTTGTTACCTCTCCTTTTTCATTTCTAATTCTATTGATTTGAGTCTTCTCCCTTTTTTTCTTGATGAGTCTGGCTAGTGGTTTATCTATTTTGTTTATCTTCTCAAAGAACCAGCTTTTAGTTTTATTGATCTTTGCTATTGTTTCCTTCATTTCTTTTTCATTTATTTCTGATCTGATTTTTATGATTTCTTTCCTTCTGCTAGCTTTGGGGTTTTTTTGTTCTTCTTTCTCTAATTGCTTGAGGTGCAAGGTTAGGTTGTTTATTCGAGATGTTTCCTGATTCTTAAGGTGGGCTTGTATTGCTATAAACTTCCCCCTTAGAACTGCTTTTGCTGCATCCCACAGGTTTTGGGTCGTTGTGTCTCCATTGTCATTTGTTTCTAGGTATTTTTTGATTTTCTCTTTGATTTCTTCAGTGATCACTTCATTATCAAGTAGTGTATTGTTTAGCCTCCATGTGTTTGTATTTTTTACAGGTCTTTTCCTGTAATTGATATCTAGTCTCATGGCATTGTGGTCAGAAAAGATACTTGATACAATTTCAATTTTCTTAAATTTACCAAGGCTTGATTTGTGACCTAAGATATGATCTATCCTGGAGAATGTTCCATGAGCACTTGAGAAAAATGTGTATTCTGTTGTTTTTGGATGGAGTGTCCTATAAATATCAAGTCCATCTTGTTTAATGTATCATTTAAAGCTTGTGTTTCCTTATTTATTTTCATTTTGGATGAGCTGTCCATGGGTGAAAGTGGGGTGTTAAAGTCCCCTACTATGAATGTGTTACTGTCGATTTCCCCTTTTATGGCTGTTAGTATTTGCCTTATGTATTGAGGTGCTCCTATGTTGGGTGCATAAATATTTACAATTGTTATATCTTCTTCTTGGATCGATCCCTTGATCATTATGGAGTGTCCTTCTTTGTCTCTTTTAATAGTCCTTATTTTAAAGTCTATTTTGTCTGATATGAGAATTGCTACTCCAGCTTTCTTTTGGTTTCCATTTGCATGGAATATCTTTTTCCATCCCCTTACTTTCAGTCTGTATGTATCCCTATGTCTGAAGTGGGTCTCTTGTAGACAGCATATATAAGGGTCTTGTTTTTGTATCCATTCAGCTAATCTGTGTCTGTTGGTGGGAGCATTTAGTCCATTTACATTTAAGGTAATTATCGATATGTATGTTCCTATTCCCATTTTCTAAATTGTTTTGGGTTCGTCATTATAGGTCTTTTCCTTCTCTTGTGTTTCTTGCCTAGAGAAGATCCTTTAGCATTTGTTGTAAAGCTGGTTTGGTGGTGCTGAACTCTCTCAGCTTTTGCTTGTCTGTAAAGGTTTTAATTTCTCCATCAAATCTGAATGAGATCCTTGCTGGGTAGAGTAGTCTTGGCTGCAGGTTTTTCTCCTTCATCACTCTCAGTATGTCCTGCCACTCCCTTCTGGCTTGTAGGGTTTCTGCTGAGAGGTCAGCTGTTAACCTTATGGGGATTCCCTTATGTGTTATTTGTTGTTTTTCCCTTGCTGATTTTAATATGCTTTCTTTGTATTTAATTTTTGACAGTTCGATTAATATGTGTCTTGGCGGATTTCTCCTTGTATTTATCCTGTATGGGACTCTCTGTGCTTCCTGGACTTGATTAACTATTTCCTTTCCCATATTAGGGAAGTTTTCAACTATAATCTCTTCAAATATTTTCTCAGTCCCTTTCTTTTTCTCTTCTTCTTCTGGAACCCCTATAATTCGAATGTTGGTGCATTTAATGTTGTCCCAGAGGTCTCTGAGACTGTCCTCAGTTCTTTTCATTCTTTTTTCTTTATTCTGCTCTGCAGTAGTTATTTCCACTATTTTATCTTCCAGGTCACTTATCCGTTCTTCTGCCTCAGTTATTCTGCTATTGATCCCATCTAGAGTACTTTTAATTTCATTTATTGTGTTGTTCATCGTTGCTTGTTTCATCTTTAGTTCTTCTAGGTCCTTGTTAACTGATTCTTGCATTTTGTCCATTCTATTGTCCATTCTATCTCCAAGATTTCGGATCAACCTTACTATCATTATTCTGAATTCTTTTTCAGGTAGACTGCCTATTTCCTCTTCATTTGTTAGGTCTGGTGCCTTTTTATCTTGCTCCTTTATCTGCTGTGTGTTTTTCTGTCTTCTCATTTTGCTTATCTTACTGTGTTTGGGGTCTCCTTTTTGCCGGCTGCAGGTTCGTAGTTCCTCCTGTTTTTGATGTCTGTCTCCAGTGGCTAAGGTTGGTTCAGTGGGTTGTGTAGGCTTCCTGGTGGAGGGGACTAGTGCCTGTGTTGTGGTGGATGAGGCTGGATCTTGTCTCTCTAGTGGGCAGGTTCACGTCTGGTGGTGTGTTTTGGGGTGTCTGTGGCCTTATTATGATTTTAGGCAGCCTCTCTGCTAATGGGTGGGGTTGTGTTCCTGTTTTGCTAGTTGTTTGGCATAGGTTGTCCAGCACTGTGGCTTGCTGGTCGTTGAGTGAAGCTGGGTGCTGGTGTTAAGATGGAGGTCTCTGGGAGATTTTTGCCATTTGATATTATGTGGAGCTGGGAGGTCTCTTGTTGACTAGTGTCCTGAAGTTGGCTCTCCTACCTCAGAGGCAGAGCCCTGCCTCCTGGCTGGAGCACCAAGAGCTTTTCATCCACACGGCTCAGGATAAAAGGGAGAAAAAGTAGAGGGAATTAGTAGAAGTATGAGGAAAGAAAGAAGGAAAGGAGGGTAGGAAGGAAGGAAGAAAGAAAGAAAGAAGCAAAGAAGGAAAGAAGGAAAGAAAGGAGGGAGGGAGGGAGGAAGGAAGGAGGGAAAGAAGGAAAAAAGGCAGAAAGAAAGAAGATACAGTAAAAATAAAATAAAGTATAATAAAGTTATTGAATTAAAAAATTCTTATTTAGAAAAAAAAATGGGGACGGATAGAACCTTAGGACAAATGTTGGAAGCAAAGCTATACAGACAAAATCTTACACAGAAGCATACACATACACCCTCACTAAAAGAGGTAAATGGGGAAAAATCATAAATCTTGCTGTCAGAGACCACCTCCTCAATTTGGGATGATTCGTTGTCTAAAGGAGGGAAGGAAGGAAGGAAGGAAAGAAAGAAAGAAAGAAAGAAAGAACGAAGGTAAAGTATAATAACGTTATTAAAATTAATTATTAAGAAAAAAATTAAAAAAAAAATTGATGGATAGAACCCTAGGACAAATGGTGGAAGCAAGACTATACAGACAAGATCTCACACAGAAGCATACACATACACATTCACAAAAAGAGGAAAAGGGAAAAAATCATAGATCTTGCTCCTAAAGTCCACTTCCTTAATTTGGGATGATTGGTTGTCTATTCAGGTATTCCACAGATGCAGGGTATATCAAGTTGATTGTGGAGCTTTAATCCACTGCTTCTGAGGCTGCTGGGAGAGATTTCCCTTTCTCTTCTTTGTTCTCACAGCTCCCAGGGCTCAGCTTTGGATTTGGCCCTGCCACTGCGTGTAGGTCGCTGGAGGGCGTCTGTTTTTTGCTCAGACAGGATGGGGTTAAAAGAGCCGCTGATTCGGGGGCTCTGGCGCACTCAAGCCGGCGGGGAGGGAGGGGCACGGAGTGCAGGGCGGGCCTGCAGTGGCAAATGCCGGCGTGACTTTGCACCAGCCTGAGGCGCGCTGTGCGTTCTCCCGGGGAAGTTGTCCCTGGATCCCGGGAACCTGGCAGTGGCGGGCTGCACAGGCTCCGTGGAAGAGGGGTGTGGAGAGTGACCTGTGCTCGCACACAGGCCCCTTGGTGGCGGCAGCAGCAGCCTTAACGTCTCCCGCCTGCCTCTGGATTCCGCGCTTTCAGCCGCGGCTTGCGCCCGTCTCTGGATTCCGCGCTTTCAGCCGCGGCTCGCGCCCGTCTCTGGGGTTCGCGCTTTTAGCCGCGGCTCGCGCCCGTCTCTGGAGTTCCTTTAAGCAGCGTTCTTAAACCCCTCTCCTCACGCCCCAGGAAACAAAGAGGGAAGAAAAAGTCTCCTGCCTCTTCGGCAGGTGCAGACTTTTCCCCGGACTCCCTCCCGGCTAGCTGTGGTGCACTAACCCCTTCAGGCTATGTTCAAGCCGCCAACCCCAGTCCTCTCCCTGCACTCCGACCGAAGCCCGAGCCTCAGAGCCTCAGCTCGCAGCCCCGCCCGCCCCGGCGGGTGAGCAGACAAGCCTCTGGGGCTGGTGAGTGCCGGTCGGCACCAATCCTCTGTGCGGGAATGTCCCCGCTTTGCCCTCCGCACCCGTTGCTGTGCTCTCCTCCGCGGCTTCGAAGCTCCCCCCTCCGCCTCCCGCAGTCTCCGCCCGCGAAGGGGCTTCCTAGTGTGTGGAAACTTTTCCTCCTTCACAGCTCCCTCCCACTGGTGCAGGTGCTGTCCCTATTCTTTTGTCTCTGTTTTTTCTTTTTTTCTTTTGCCCTACCCAGGTACGTGGGGAGTTTCTTGCCTTTTGGGAGGTCTGAGGTCTTCTGCCAGCCTTCAGTAGGTGTTCTGTAGGAGTTGTTCCACGTGTAGATGTATTTCTGGTGTATCTGTGGGGAGGAAGGTGATCTCCGCGTCTTACTCTTCCGCCATCTTCCGCCTTCCCCCAATGTTGAGCTTTTTTAATGTACTTATTTGCTATTTGTAATCTTATTTGGTGAAGCTGTTTGTTCTTACAGAATTCTGACTGTTTTTTATGTATTCTGTATGCAAGTTATTCATTATATAAATGTTTTATAAAATATTCCCTTCAGTGGGTGCTTTGTCTTCTTCATAATCTTTCAAAGAATAGGACATTTTAATTTTGATGAAGTCCATTGTATCAGTTTGTTCTTTTTAAAAATCTGTTTATTCAGTTATTTTTGGCTGCACTGGGTCTTCGTTGCTGCGTGTGGGCTTTCACTAGTTGTGGCAAGCAGGGGTTACTCTTCGTTGTGGTGTGCAGGCTTCTTATTGCAGCGGCTTCTCTTGCTGTGGAGTATGGGCTCCAGGCACATGGGCTTCGGTAGATGCAGCACATGGGCTCAGTAGTTTTGGCTCAGGGGCTCTAGAGTGCAGGCTCAGTAGTTGTGGCACACTGGCTTAGTTGCTCTGCGGCATGTGTGATCTTCCCAGACCAGGGCTCAAACATATATCTCCTGCATTGGCAGGCAGAATTCTTAACCACTGCGGCACCAGGGAAGCCCTCAGTTTGTCCTTTCATAGATCATGATTTTGGTGTCATATCTATGAAATCTTTGCCTAAACTAACCTCATAAAAATTATCTCCTATGTTTTCTTCTAGAAGTTTAATAATATTACGCTTTATGTTGCAGTCTATGTTGGGTAATGTTTTATATGGTATAAGGTATGGATTAAAGTTTGTTTTTCAAATAGATATCCAATTGAACAATTTTTAACTTGGATAACTATTACCAGGTTGTCCTCTATAAAAGTCACACCATTTTACATTTCTGACAGAAATGCATGAGGGTGTCTCTCACAGACTCACAATACTTGAATACTAGGAAAAAAGTAGTATCTTCATCTATTGTTAAATTGTTTTTTTAAATTGTGAGGTTGAGCATCATTTTATATATTTTAGAGCTATTTCATTTCCTTTCTGTATACTGTTTATTTCTGCCCTCTGTTCATTATTTTCTACTGGGATGTTGGTCATTTTTCTTTTTGTTTAGGAAATTAATTAAAAATGCTGAATTCTCAGGCTTCCCTGGTGGTGCAGTGGTTAAGAATACACCTGTCAATGCAGGAGACACAGGTTCTAGCCCTGGTCCGGGAAGATCCCACATGCCATGGAGCAGCAAAGCCCGTGTGCCACAACTACTTAGCCTGTGCTCTAGAGCCCATGAGCCACAACTACTGAGCCTGCATGCCTAGAGCCCATGCTCCTCAACCAGAGAAGCCATGGCAATGAGAAGCGCACAAACTGAAATGGAAGAGTAGCCCCTACTCATCACAACTAGAGAAAAAGGCCACATGCAGCAACGAAGACCTAACGCAGCCAAAAATCAATAAATAAAATAAATAAATTTTACAAAAAGATAGCCTCAAAGATGTATTGCACAAACCAGGGAATATAGGCAATTTTTTTTAAATGCTGAATTCTATCTGATTGCTTTTGCAAAAATAAAATAACTTTCAGAGTGTAACACATGAACACTGAATTTCTAAAATGTATTTTTTAAAATTTTTAATTAATTAATTAGTGTCTTTTTAACACCTTTATTGGAGTGTGATTGCTTTACAATGTAGTGTTAGTTTTTCCTGTAAAACAAAGTGAATCAGCTATATACATACGTATATCCCCATATGCCCTCCCTCTTGCATCTCCCTCCCACCCTCCTTATCCCACCCTCTAGTAGGTCGCAAAGCACCAAGCTGATCTCCCTGTGCCATGAAGCTGCTTCTCACTAGCTATCTATTTTACACTTGGTAGTGTATATATGTCAATGCTAATCTCTTACTTCATCCCCGCTTACCCTTCCACTGCCCTGTGTCCTCAAGTCCATTCTCTATGTCTGTGTCTTTACTCCTGTCCTACCCCTAGGTTCGTCAGAACATTTTTCTTTTTCTTTTTTTTTTTTTAGATTCCATACATATGTGTTAGCATGCGGTATTTGCTTTTCTCTTTCTGACTTCACTCTGTATGACAGACTCTAGGTCAATCCACCTCACTGCAAATAACTCAATTTCATTTCTTTCTATGGCTGAGTAATATTCCATTGTATATATGTGCCACATCTTCTTTATCTATTCATCTGTTGATGGACACTTAGGTTGCTTCCACATCCTGGCTATTGTAAATAGTGCTGCAATGAACACTGTGGTACATGACCCTTTTTCAGTTATGGTTTTCTCAGGGTATATGCCCAGTAATGGGATTGCTGTGTCATATGGTAGTTCTATTTTTAGTCTTTTAAGGAACCTCCATACTGTTCTCCATAGTGGCTGTACCAATTTACATTCCCAACAACAGTGCAAGAGGGTTCCCTTTTCTCCACACCCTCTCCAGCATTTACTGTTTGTAGGTTTTTTGATGATGGCCATTTTGATTGGTGTGAGGTGATACCTCATTGTAGTTTTGATTTGCATGTCTCTAATGATTAGTTATGTTGAGCATCTTTTCATGTGTTTGTTGGCAATCTGTATATCTTCTTTAGGAAAATGTCTGTTTAGGTCTTCTTCCCATTTTTGGATTGGGTTTTTTATTTTTTGATATTGAGCTGCATGAGCTGCTTGTATATTTTGGAGATTAATCTTTTGTCAGTTGATTCATTTCCAAATATTTTCTCCCATTCTGAAGGTTGCCTTTTTGTCTTGTTTATGGTTTCCTTTGCTGTGCAAAAGATTTTAAATTTCATTAGGTCTCATTTGTTTATTTTTGTTTTTATTTCCATTTCTCTAGGAGGTGGGTCAAAAAGGATATTGCTGTGATTTATGTCATAGAGTGTTCTGCCTATGTTTTCCTCTAAGAGTTTGATAGTCTCTGGCCTTACATTTAGATCTTTACTTCATTTTGAGTTCATTTTTGTGTATGGTGTTAGGGAGTGTTCTAATCTCATACTTTTACATGTAGCTGTCCAGTTTTCCCAGCACCACTTATTGAAGAGGCTGCCTTTTCTCCATTGTATACTCTTGCCTTCTTTATCAAAGATAAGTTGACCATATGTGTGTGGGTTTATCTCTGGGCTTTCTATCCTGTTCCATTGATCTATGTTTCTGTTTTTGTGCCAGTACCATACTGTCTTGATTACTGTAGCTTTGTAATAAAGGTTGAAGTCTGGGAGCCTGATTCCTCCAGGTCCATTTTTATTTCTCAAGATTGTTTTGGCTATTTGGTGTATTTTGTGTTTCCATACAAATTGTGATTTTTTTGTTCTAGGTCTGTGAAAAATGCCATTGGTAGTTAGATAGGGATTGCATTGAATCTGTAGATTGCTTTGGGTAGTAGAGTTATGTTCACAATGTTTATTCTTCCAATCCAAGAACATGGCATATCTCTCCATCTGTTTGTATCATCTTTAATTTCTTTCATCAGTGTCTTCTAGTTTTCTGTATACAGGTCTTTTGTCCCCTTAGGTAGGTTTATTCCTATGTATTTTATTCTTTTACTTGCGATGGTAAATGGGAGTATTTCCTTAATTTCTCTTTCAGATTTTTCATCATTAGCGTATAGGAATGCAAGAAATTTCTCTGCATTAATTTTGTATCCTGCTACTCTACCAAATTCATTGATTAGCTCTAGTAGTTTTCTGGTAGCATCTTTAGGATTTTCTATATATTGTATCATGTCATCTGCAAACAGTGACAGCTTTACTTCTTTTCCAATTTGGATTCCTTTTATTTATTTTTCATCTTTGATTGCTGTGGCTAAAACGTACAAAACCATGTTGAATAAAAGTGGTGAGAGTGGACAACCTTGTCTTGTTCCTGATCTTAGAGGAAATGGTTTCAGTTTTTCACCATTGAGAACGATATTGGCTGTGGGTTTGTCATATATGGCCTTTATTATGTTGAGGTAGGTTCCCTCTATGCCTACTTTCTGCAGAGTTCTCATCATAAATGGGTGTTGAATTTTGTCAAAAGCTTTTTCTGCATCTATTGAGATGATCATACGGTTTTTATTCTTCAATTTGTTAATATGGTGTATCACATGGATTAATTTGCTTATTGAAGAATCCTTGCTTTCCTGGGATAAACCCCATTTGATCATGGTGTATGATCCTTTTAATGTGCTGTTGGATTCTGTTTGCTAGTATTTTGTTGAGGATTTTTGCATCGGTGTTCATCAGAGATATTGACCTCTAATTTTCTTTGTTTGTGACATCTTTGTCTGGTTTTGGTATCAGGGTGATGGTGGCCTCATAGAATGAGTTTGGGAGTGTTCCTCCCTCTGCTATATTTTGGAACAGTTTGAGAAAGATAGTTGTTTGCTCTTCTCTAAATGTTGGATAGTATTTGCCTGTGAAGCCATCTGGTCCTGGGCTTTTGTTTGTTGGATGATTTTTAATTACAGTTTCAATTTCAATGCTTGTGATTTGTCTGTTTTTCATTTTTATTTGTTCCTGGTTCAGTCTCAGAAGGTTGTAGTTTTCTAAGAATTTGTCCATTTCTTCCAGGTTGTCCATTTTATTGGCATAGAGTTACTTGTGGTAATCTCTCATGATCCTTTGTATTTCTGCAGTGTCAGTTGTTATTTCTCCATTTTCAATTCTAATTCTGTTGATTTGTATCATCTCCCTTTTTTTCTTGATGAGTCTGGTTAATGGTTTATCAATTTTGTTTATCTTCTCAAAGAAATAGCTTTTAGTTTTATCGACCTTTGCTATTGTATCCTTAATTTCTTTTTCATTTATTTCTGATCTGATCTTTATGATTTCTTTCCTTCTGCTAACTCTTGGGTTTTTATTGTTCTTCTTTCTCTAATTGCTTTAGGTGTAAGGTTAGGTTGTTTATTTGAGATTTTTCTTGTTTACTGAGGTAGGATTGTATTGCTATAAACTTCCCCCTTAGAACTGCTTTAGCTGCATCCCATAGGTTTTGGGTCATCGTGTTTTCATTGTCATTTGTTTCTAGGTATATTTTGATTTCCTCAGGGATCTCTTGGTTATCTAGTAATGTATTTTTTAGCCTCCATTTGTTTGTAATTTTTACAGTCTTTTTCCTGTAATTGATATCTAGTCTCGTAGTGTTGTGGTTGGAAAAGATACTTGATATGATTTCAATTTTCTTATATTTACCAAAGCTTGATTTGTGACCCAAGATATGGTTTATCCTGGAGAATTGTCCATGGGCACTTGAGAAGAAAGTGAATTCTGCTTTTCTTGGATGGAATGTCTTACAAGTATCAATTAAGTCCATTTTGTTTAATGTGTCATTTAAAGCTTGTGTTTCCTTATTTATTTTCATTTCGGATGATCTGTACATTGCTGAAAGTGGGGTGTTAAAGTTCCCTATTATTATTGTGTTACTGTCAATTTCCCCTTTTATGGCTGTTAATTTTTGCCTTATGTATTAAGCTTCTCCTATGTTGGGTGCATAAATATTTACAATGGTTATATCTTCTTCTTGGACTGATCCCTTGATCATTATGTAGAGTCCTTCTTTGTCTCTTCTAATAGTCTTTATTTTAAAGTCTATTTTGTCTGATATGAGATTTGCTACTCCAGCTTTTTTTTGATTTCCATTTGCATGGAATATCATTTCCCATCCTCTCACTTTTAGTCTGTCTGTGTCCCTAGGTCTGAAGTGGGTCTCTTGTAGACAGCATATGTATGGGTCTTGTTCTTGTGTCCATTCAGCCAGTCTATGTTTTGGTTGGAGCATTTAATCCATTCATGATTAAGGTAACTATCGATATGTATGTTCCTATTAACATTCTCTTAATTGTTTTGGGTTTGTTATTGTAGGTCTTTTCCATCTCTCGTGTTTCCTGCCTAGAGGAGTTCCTTTAGCAGTTGTTTTAAAGCTGGTTTGGTGGTGCTGAATTCTCTTAACTTTTGCTTGTGTGTAAAGGTTTTAATTTCTCTCTAAAATCTTAATGAGATCCTTCCTGGGTAGAGTAATCTTGGTATAGGTCTTTCCCTTTCATCACTTTAAATATGTCCTGCCACTCTCTTCTGGCTTATAGAGGTTGTGCTGAAAAATCAGCTGCTAACGTTATGGGGATTCCCTTGTATATTATTTATTGTTTTCCCCATGCTGCTTTCAATATTTTTTCTTTGTATTTAATTTTTGATAGTTTGATTAATATGTGTCTTGGCGTGTTTTTCTTTGGGTTTATCCTGAATGTTACTCTCTGTGCTCCCTGGAATTTATTGCCTATTTCCTTTCCCATGTTAGGGAACTTTTCCACTATAATCTCTTCAAATATTTTCTCAGACCATTTCTTTTTTCCTTCTTCTGGGACCCCTGTAATTCGAATGCTCATGTGTTTAATGTTGTCCCAGAGGTCTCTGAGACTGTGCTCAATTATTTTCATTCTTTTTTCTTTATTCTGCTCTTAGTAGTTATTTCCACAATTTTATCTTCCAGCTCACTTATCCGTTCTTCTGCCTCAGTTATTCTGTTATTGATTTCTTCTAGAGTGTTTTTAATTCCAGTAATTGTGTTGTTCATCACTGTTTGTTGCTCTTTAGTTTTTCTAGATCCTTGTTAATTGTTTCTTTTATTTTATCCATTCTGTTTCTCAGAATTTGGATCATCTTTACTATCATTATTCTGAATTCTTTTTCAGGTAGGTTGCCTATTTTGTCTTCATTTATTTGGTCTTGTAGATTTTTACCTTGCTTCTTCATCTGTCACAATTTTTTTTGTCATTTCTTTTTTTGATGGGTGGTGCTGTATTCCTGTCCCAGTGGTTTTTTGGCCTGAGACATCCAGCACTGGAGTTTGCAGGCAGTTGGATAGAGCTGGGTCTTGGTGCTGAGATGAGGACATCTGGGAGGCCTCACTCTGATTGGTATTCCCTGGGGTCTGAGCTTCTCTGTTAGTCCAGCAGTTTGAACTTGGAGCTCCCACCACAGGTGCTTGGGCCCAACCTCTAGTCTGGGAACCAAGATGCTGCAAGCATTGTGGTGTGGTTAAAAAAAAAAAAAAAAAAAGGAAGAAAGAAAAAAAGGAGGAGTACAACATCAAAGAATAGAAAACAAAATAAAATTAGAAAGATAAAAAATATATTAGGAAAAATAAAATATAATTGAAAAAACTGCATCAATGTAAAATAAAACCAGAACAGAAAAAAGAAAAAGAAAAAAACGGGGGGATGGGGGTTAGGGGGAACAAGTGAAAAGGAGACATCACTAACAAAGTATAACGAACAAAGAAAAATTAGAAAAATAAAAGATTTTTTAGGAAAAATAAAAATAGAATCAGCAACAATGAATCAACAAGGTAAAACAAAACCCCAGTCTAAAAGAGAAAAAAAAGAAAAGAAAAGAAAAAAAAGCCTTTGCTCTTGGGGTGTAGTTTAGGCAGGTGTGGGACTTAGGCAGGGGAGGGGTTTCGGGTGGGGTGGGACCTAGGCAGGTAGGGGTGGTGATGTTTGAGAATGGGGTGGGGTCTAGGCAGGGCAAAGTTCAAGCGTGGGGCAGGGCCTGTGCTTAGGACCTGTGCAGAAAGGGAGAGGCAGCAGGTGGAAAGGAGGGCCTGTGGAGTGCAGAGTCCCCACGTTTGGAGGGCCCTGGGTGAGGTTGTGTGGGTGGTGTTTAGGCCCAGCACATTGGAGGGGGTCTCCGAGTATAGAGGTAGGGCTCTGAGTGGTGGTGTAGGGGCGGGGCTTGGGCTCTGCGTGGCAGGAGGGAGGCTCTGAGGGCACAGGATTAGGCCCGGGAGCCCAACAGGCTTCCCAGTGGCTAAGTGGACAGGTAAAGCACTGGCCCCATTCCCTTCCATTCCTTCGTGCTCCTCCCTCACCGTCTCCCCCAGATCTCCCCTGTCGCCACTGGACCCCTAACTGTGGGTGGGTCCCACTGGGTGTATGAACTCCTCCCCTCCTCCAGCCGCCCCTCATGGGTGCCGGTCCCATAGGTCCGGCCTTTTCTTTTGCTCCCCCTTCCCTCCCTCCCACTCCCTCAGGACCCAGGCGGTGGAGGGGGCCTTGGTGGGCAGAGGATCAGGCCTGGGATCTCAGCAGGTTCCTGGGTGTCCAAGTGGGCAGGGGAAACCTGGCCATGCGTCCTTTTGATCCTCTGCCCTCCCAGTAGTTCCCCAATTTCCCCCTTCGGGAGTGGCATCCCTTCCCCTCTCCCAGCTGCCCCTCAGGGGCACCAGTCCTGTCCTGCCTCCACTTCTCCTCCCCCTTCATTCCCCCAAGCCCCACATCCTACCTGGTTGCTGGGCATTCCTCCCGTCCCCTTAGGTGTCTGTTGCCCCCCGCCGGTGACAGGTGCCCTAGTTGTGAGGAGATGTGAATTCCCTGTCCTCCTAGTATGCCATCTTGACTCCTCAATATTTGAACTTTTAACACCCTAAAATAGTGTTTTTAAAGAAGTCTCAAAATACTTCATTAGTAAACTATTGCTGAGTTAAATGTAGGACTCTAAAATTCAAATCTCCTAATTCACCAAGATAATTTTCAGTGACATGGACTGATCAGAATACCATTTGAAAAGTCCAGAGACACAGTGACGTAAGTGGGCTTATGCTTTATTTTACTGTCTATATTTTCAAAACAAGACCACAAAATACAAAAACTTGACTCCAGTCATTAAGATGTGGGTCTCAACAGAATGCTTTCCTACTATGAATCTCTTTAGCAGCATCAATGCCATTTGGCAAAAGTATCTATGGGGGTTTGGTCCTTCAATGTCAATAGGCAAAAACAGGGACATGTTATGATGTTGAAACTTAAAGATAATTGTTCCTTGGACAGCTCTTGGTAGATGAATTTTAACTAAGGAGGAGCTTAATAAATGGCATAAGTTATCCTTCATTAAAGCAAAAACTAAACTGCAACACAGTTTCATAGAATAAATACTAAAGTCCTTCTTTTTAAAACAAGATTATCACTTTCAGTGTCTGTGGGAACTTTTCCTGAGCATCTAACAACTAAAACCCCATGTTTATTTCTATTAACCTTACAACATTCTAAGAGACTCACTTGAGAAACATGATGATTTAATTATTTGAACTTGAATAGAAAATACTCCATCGACTGTGCCAAATCATGGTAAATTTAACAGCAATTATTAAGGTATGAAAAAGAGTTTTGTGAATTACAAAATTCTGACCAAATCTCTTGGGCAGTTAGGGAAAGTTTCAGCAAAATTTTAGCATTGTCTCATTAAAATATCTATTTTAAAATATATCAAAAGGCTGGGTTATCCCCCAAAATGTTAATTTCACTAAGTTATTAAATACTTAAGATTTATATACTTTTCTCTGTGTGTGTCTCTCCAGTTTCCAACAAAACTTTCATTTTTTTCCATGGTTGCACATTCTAATTGTCCAAGCAGGAAAGAAACCAGAATAGACTCTGACCACATACTAATTAATGTTTATCTGCCCTGCTCTAGGAAAGGTCTAAATCAGGTTTGAAAATTAGGCATTAGTTCCTTACACATTATGGCCATAAAATGCCATTGTTTCTGTATGAGGTCCTCAGCAATGCAATTGCTTACTAGATACCTATTTTTTGCACTGATGACTTCTGAAATAGGGTAGGCTTCAGGCTCAAGGCAGTAAAGTAGGGCTAAAGGTGAGCTTCCGGGAGCATTGCAGCCGAAGAGTCTGAAAAACAGACCTGGAATAATAACTGATAATCTTTAGAGTATTCTGTAATACTGGTAATTGTCCAAGAAAGAGAATGAGGCAAGCCCACAGCCAGAAAAAAAAAAAAGGCAGTAATGTGGTCTCTGCAGCACCTGCTGCAATGATCCTGTTGGTCTCTTTCTCCTTGAAAGCCTCTTCTTCCTTTTCCTTAGTATCTTTATCTTGGGTTTTTTTCTCTCCTATTTGTTCAAGTGCTTCTTCCCCACCCATTTCCTTTGTGGGACCCTTCCTTGTTTTCTTTTCTCCAGGGTGGATGCTCATCCTACTTGATTCTTATTTTTATTCCTTTTTCCTTTTTCCCTGGAGTGTCACTCATATGCTTGGCTCCAACTCTAACTCTAAGCTGTTGATTCCAACCTCAACAATCCTGTTTCCTCACTATAGCTCCTAATGCCTGTTGTACATTCCACCTGAGTGCTCAGCTCTCACTTGAACTCAATATATCAAAGCAAATTTTGATACTTTCAACAGTTGCTGGCCACACAGCACCTGACTCACATCAGTCAGTATGCTGGGCAGAGGAGATAATCAATGAAGACGATATGCTCCTTATGCTCTTGAAATCGAAAGTCTAGCAGGGGCAATAGGTATCAAGCAAGTTGTCACACAATAATTATTCTAATTATGATAGTTAAAGGTAAAAGGTATTGTACTACAATCTAGTCTATTTTGGGCATTTAGGAAGGCTCCTGTACAACCAAAATATTTTAGACTTTATAATCCTTTTATAAGAATGTTTACTTTCCTATATTCTTTGAATAAACTGGAGAATTCTTTAGGCCTGTCCTTTCTGATACATTCTTGAAAATGGATTTCTTACAGCAGCTTTGAAAAATCAAACTCTCTGAATTAGCAGATTTAGTGAAAAGCTACTTGAAGAAACTTTAGGTAAATTTGGCAGCTGAAAACATTTATAAAAATAATAATGCGGGTTTCCCTGGTGGCGCAGTGGTTGAGAGTCCGCTGCCGATGCAGGGGACACGGGTTTGTGCCCCGGTCCAGGAAGATCCCACATGCCGCGGAGCAGCTAGGCCCGTGAGCCATGGCCGCTGAACCTGCGTGTCCACAGCCTGTGCTCCGCAGTGGGAGAGGCCACAACAATGAGATGCCCGCGTACCGCAAAAAATAAATAAATAAATTAAAAATTTAAAAAAACAATAATAATGCTTAGGGTGATAATAATAATTTGGTGATGATGGTTTAAATTCTCTAGCTCTATTTTCTCATGTAAGCTACCCAAAGTAGCACTCCAAGAAGTGCCACTTATCTGCCAAGTAATAATTTTAAATTACTTATATAGCTCATATTACTAAAGGGGATCCACATTCACTATAATTCAATTACATGGCCTTCCCTGAACCATTCTACCCTACTATGCACCTCTCCTCCTTGAAGCTTGAAAAAAAAAATCGATATATATACACATCTTCTTTATTCCATCATTACTTAAACTCCTATTCATCCCTTATGGCCTATCTAAAATGTCACTTCCTCATGGAAATGTCCAATAAATACTTTGCACTGGTTTCAAATAACTAATCTGACAGGGCAACTTACTTTATGCACAAAGAAGAGTCAAAGATGAAATTCTTTTATCTAACAGGGAAAACGGCAGTTTACAACTCTTCTAGAGTTAGATGTTCATCTGAATATGATTATCCAATGATAACTAGTTAACATTAAGAATTTTCATAGAATAAACCCTACATTCCTTGAAATCCTTTAAATGTCTTTAGGAGAAATGCAAATCAAAACTACAATGAGGTATCACCTCACACCGGTCAGAATGACCATCATCAAAAAACCTACGAACAGTAAATGCTGGAGAGGGTGTGGAGAAAAGGGAACCCTCTTGCACTGTTGTTGGGAATGTAAATTGGTACAGCCACTATGGAGAACAGTATGGAGGTTCCTTAAAAGACTAAAAATAGAACTACCATATGACACAGCAATCCCACTACTGGGCATATACCCTGAGAAAACCCTAATTCAAAAAGATTTATGTACCACAATGTTCATTGCAGCACTATTTACAATAGCCAGGACATGGAAGCAACCTAAGTGTCCATCGACAGATGAATGGATACATAAGATGTGGCACATATATACAATGGAATATTACTCAGCCATAAAAAGAAACAAAACTGAGTTATTTGTAGTGAGGTGGATGGATCTAGAGTCTGTCATACAGAGTGAAGTAAGTCAGAAAGAGAAAAACAAATACTGTATGCTAACATATATGGAATCAAAAAAAAAATTGTTCTGACGAACCTAGGGGCAGGACAGGAATAAAGACACAGACATAGAGAATGCACTTGAGGAAATGGGGAGGGGGAAGGGTAAGCTGGGACGAAGTGGGAGAGTGGCATTGACATATATACATTACCAAATGTAAAATAGATAGCTAGTGGGAAGCAGCTGCATCACACAGAGAGATCAGCTCGGTGCTGTGTGTCCACCTAGAGGAGTGGGATAGGGAGGGTGGGAGGGAGATGCACAGAGGGAGGGGATACGGGGATATATGTATACAAATAGCTGATTCACTTTGTAATACAGCAGAAACTAACACATTGTAAAGCAAGTATACTCCAATAAAGATGTTTTAAAGTCTTTAAAAGGTGCCTTTCTTAAGAATTTTACAAGAACATATTGTAAACCCATCTAACACCTGTCAAGGGCCCCTATTAAGTCTCTTTCAGATACCCCAGAACTGTAAAATTACTGAAGACTGCAAGTCTATTTTCTGAAAAACTACATCCTACAGAGACACAGCCGGCCTGGGTACTGCTGTGGACCAGAATAGACATAAACCCACCCCTTTTCCTGCACCTTGCCCTGTGAAGCCCAGTAAAAGGCTCAAACCTCCACCCTTCGGTGCCGATTCTACTCTATGAGTCTGGCTCCTTTCCTCCCTTGGAAAGTGAATAAAAACTTTGTTTTCTTCTCTTGCTAATATTTCTGTGAATTGTTTCACAATCCGCGTCGGCTCACCTAACACATATTTTCATGATTACTAGACACAGAATAGATCTTACTTTTATTTCTTCAGTAGGCTTCTATAAAATAAAAGTATGGTTAGCTTAAAAAATATACTTAGGTCTCTTCCCCTAAGCTAATTTTGGACAGCATAACAGAAATGTCTGGAGTTTTAGGACATTTTCCAATAGGCAAAGGGAAACAGAAAACTCTAGACTAAAGTGTGACAAGTGGTGGGTGGGGAGATCAGGAAAGGAAACCAAGAATGAAACGTGGGAAGGATTTTTGGCAGCGCAAAGCCTCCAGACTGCACCCACACATCCATACCTGCAACTCTAGATTCTCTAGCAGGTGGCTCCAATTGTATTAAAATGTTACAACCAACGTAGGGTAAGTCCTCAAATCACGAAAACGGTTCCTCCCTGAGTTAGTCTTGCCAGCGGGCAACTCAGTGCTTCGGCGCTTTAAAGGAAGGTGGATACCCATAACCCTCCGTCCCTCTGTACCCCTTCTCCTGCTTCGCGGTACTCCGCGTCCTGATCTCTGTCTCCCCCTGGTGGTGAGCGTCCTGGGACCCTCAGGCGCTGGGGTGACGCTGGAGGGAAGGTGCCTGTAATAAAGGTCGCTGTAATGGAGGGGAGCGGCGGGCTTTTGCAGCTTCTGCATCTTGGCACAAGTCTGGCGGCCCCAGAATCCAGTTTCCAACACTGCGCTCACTCCGGCTCAGTTCTGCTTTCATTCGTCCAGGTTCATTCATGTCTTGCCGGGTGGGAGTCGGAGTGAGGGAGGTCTGTTTTGTAGTTGTGATTCAGGTTTTAGAGCGTAACTTCCATGCATTTGGAAACGAGGGGGCGCAGAAGACCCCCGAAAGTAGAAGGATTGTCACCTTTAGACCCCTATGTTCCGAAGAACTCAAGGAAGAGGGAAACCAGATGGCTCCCTTAAATCCCATATAGTTTTTTCCCCCTCCACCTTAGGTCCACCCTGCTCTCGTCTTGTTCCATATATTGATCTGTTACTTTACCACCGCATACATAAGGTTGGAGATCGTCCCCAAGTCCGTCTCATCCTCCCCAATCCTTAAGCGGCCGCGGGCGGACAGTTCAGAAGCGGGGACTCGGCTCGCCTGTCCTATGGCGTAGTGCGGGGGACCTCCGTGGACTCCGAGAGCGAGGTGAGGATCACCGCTGGATGGGAAGGGGTGGGCTTATGATGCGGGATTTAGGAACTGTCGTGGGTGTGAAGAGGCGGAGACAAAACCCTAACCGAGCTCCAAACCGGGCTGGGCTTGCTCTACTAGACGGTTGGTTCTGGGTCTGCGGCCACCTATCCCGCCAGGCTGCCCGGTGGCTCCGCAGAGCCTGACGCTCAGAGCCGGGAAAGGATCGCGGAGTGTCCTCAGCCGGGGCTGCTGCCTGCAAGGAGGGGGCGGGGAAGCTGAGAGCCCGGTGCGCCACTTCCCCGGCAGCTTCAGCTTGTGCAGGCCTGTCTTGCTGCTGCCTCGCGGCTTTGCACTGAGGTCCGCCTCTCCCCTCCCTCCCACTTCCCGCGAGCTGCCTCCGCCTTCTTCCTCTGCCTCCACCCTCAACCTCCAACCCCGACTGTCGGGAGCTGGGCTAGGAGCCCTCAGTCGGCCGGAGCTCTGGATGTGGGCGCCAGCCAAGCCCACGGCGCCTACCTCCAAGATGGACAGCCGCTACACCAGCACCGCCGGCCTCGGGGATTTAAACCAGCTGAGCGCGGCCATCCCGGCCACACGAGTGGAGGTGTCCGTGTCCTGCAGGTGAGGACGCAGCCCTCCCCCTTCCTCCTTCTGGTTCCCATCTACCCTCCCATCTACCCGGTCGGTAGCGCTTGGCAAGCGCTCAGGGTACCCCGAGGCTTTGCGCGGGTGTGAAGTTGCGCAGTGAGTGGGAAATAGCCCAATTGTGGGTCTCGAGTCACCGCCGGGTCGAGTGACAGAGCGGAGAGCCGCAACTAGGAGCGAGTGTAGGCTACGGGACTGAGACTTAATTTCCTTTCTGGGAAATGCTGTAAAAGTTGGCTGGGCTGTGACTCAGCGGCGGGAACCCCTGGCCTCCGACCACTTTACAAGCCCTTTTTCACGTCGCACACCCGAGCTGTGGGGTTGGGTGATGGCAGGAATCGAAGGGGACAGCATTGCCAAAAGCGCTTGTGAGCAATGCGCGCAGTGGCCCAGGACTCCCTCTGGTAGGCGTGTGCAAACCTGCTGTCTGCACTGTTGGCTCCAAACCCGGCAGCTTCCTCCCCACCCACTTCCTGGAGCCATCCAGCTTGCTTCCCGCGCCCCCCCCCCCACCCCCACCCCGGGCTCTATGCCTTTGGCCTTCTAGGTGGAGATTTCGGCTGCAGCCTTACCTAAAGTGTGGGAAGTCAAGACATTTTGCCTGCAAGTGGATACATTTGAGTGTGTGTAACAACCTACACTCTGCTGTACGTTTCAGACTCCTTTGCGTGACGTTCTTTGGGTCAGTTTCCTTGTAAATAAAGCAGCATAATTGCTATATTGCAGAAGATTTTGAGAAACAGATGGACAGACTACACTAAATTTGTAATGGCAACAGAAGGAGAGAGAGAACTTGCAAATTATACTACTGACTGGAGCCCACTCCCTTGTTTGCATACTTTGATCTTGCTCAGTGGAAAGCTCTTCTCATCTGTCCACTTTTCGCTTGTTTTTAATGCCCTCAAATCCTCCCCTTCCTTTTTTAGCAAAAAAAAGGAAAAAATCTTGAAGAAATCTAATAAACATGGGTAATCTTCGATGTAAATAAGCCCCAAGGCATAAACTGCTATCAACCCAGTGGTGTTTAATTTTGCATTGTCACAAGACTAAGCTTAAAAGCCAAAGGAATGATTTATTATTATTTTTTTGGTGGAGACTCAAGCACCAACACTCCCCTCCCCTGAGGTATTAGGGGATAGGTGATAGATAGCTTTATAGCTGTCCCTGAAACTATATCCCATGATTGCTTGCTTCCTCTTAAGTGACCTCAGACCATAACAGTAATTCTGATAGTGGTTGCTAACATTAGTGGTTGCCTTATTGTGGTCACTGCTTTAAATGCTGCCTGAGATTTCTGTCAATTGAACAAGTGAATCTGAACGGAAAATTCTTTTTAGACCTTAATTTCTATGCCTTTTTCTTTTCTCTGAAGCTAGCTTTGCGTGCTAGAGGGAGGTTATTAATGTATACAGATAATGCGTAGCCTAAAGTCCTACAATAACAGCATTTTCTAGAGTTCTTATTCTCTGCTGAACATCCTGCAAGTCTGAATGGCATGTGGCCTGTACATGGAATGAATGCAAATGTAAATTAAATCTGAATTCCCCATAAGCTCTTTAGGGGTGATGGAGAAATTATACCTTAGCTGGTCTTTCTGCCCATAAGGTCCATATTTAACTGCTTGTTTTGTTGTTGTTTTTTTCCTCCCTTTGATGCTTGTTTGCTATGGGTGTAGTACTGGGAATCCTGAAGTCAGTTGGCTTTAAGCCAGTTTCTTTCAGCTTGCTACCTCAGAACCTGGAGATCCCCTTGTTTCAGCCTTTTTTAATACCACTGATTTATGTATTGTTTTTAATTTTTAAATGTTCAAATAGAAAAATAAGTTCTGAAAGAGAACCCAAGTACTTTTAGTACTTATACTGTTGATAATTGGATCTTGTAATGGTAGATGGTGGTGTCTTTTGGGCTTTGGCATAAGAGACCTGGTTATATATTCTGGCTTTGTGACTTACTAGTGTTGTTGCCTTGGAGCAAGTCTTTAAGCTTTCTAATGTCTAAAATGAAGATAATTATGGTATTTATGTTATATAGGGTGTTACCAGAGTTTAATAAAATGATATCTGAAAAATACTAATGCGATGTATGACACAAAAGAAAGTGTTAAAAAATGTTAGTTATTATTATGATATTGGAAATAGTATTTATTGAATAAATGCATTATATATGATTCAGCTATGGAATTCTGTAAATAGTCCTTCTCTTTTGAACTTCAATAAATTGGTTAAAGGATACAAGGATAGAGATGGCCTTGAGATACCTGTTCCCTCTTTCTCTTTCTTCTTTGATATGTATAAAAAGCGTATTTCCTGGTTGTTTGTGGGGATTTTACTTAGCAACAAGGTGCAACTGTAAGCCCCTTAGCCTTACTATGGGCAAGCAGAGCAAGGAATTACCTTGCCTTTTCATATTGAAGACTTCTTATGATTTGCTGACAACCCTTTTGATAACCTCCTTTCACTGTGTCCAGTCTAAGACTTTGTAAAAGTTTTATGATGTTTGCATCTTCATTTTGAGGGAGGTGAGAAAATCAGCAATTGAAGCTTTAAGCAAAACACAATTCATGGAAATCATTTCGTCTATTCACTTATGGAAGTGTTTGAGTGTCTTATATATTTAGCCCTATGCCATGCTCCATGAGAAATGCAAGAGAAGTTCGCTGAAAACGTAAAATCTGGTTGGGAGATAAATATAATATTAGATTATATAACACACAATAACATAGGACTAAATCCAAAGATGAGGTTCATGCACAGGTAGGGAGGAGATCATTGTGGAACAGAGTACTTGGAATATGCTGCAAAGAGGAGATGGGGCTCAAGTGGAGACAAGACAGACTGGCATTGCTGGTATGAGAGAAAGGGCAGTATATGTGGAGTTTCCGTAGTAGCTACAAAGTTGGTTGTTAGAGTGACAAGTACACTTTTCTAGCTATATTTAGAGATAAGCTCCTACTCTTTGACCTAGGCTTCTACTCATTATTTAGCTCTTATTGCATTCATTTTTAAAATTATGTTAATTTTTTAACATTTAAGATTTTTAAGTTATTGGGTTACCTAATTAAAGTGTCTATAGCTGAAATGATACAACCTTAGAAACATAAAGTAACATTTATAACATTCCTGTTTTTATTCTGAAAACAGATTAACATAGAATAATGTTAAAACCAATGGGAAAAATAATATGCAGTAATTAACTGTTTTCCCTGGAAACTTGGTTTGTTGCACTATTTCTCACACACTGTTTTGATGATTTTTGTCATTTTCTCTGATTGAGAAACTAGCTTATCAAGTATAAAAGCAGGGAGGGCAGTCTATATTTCTAGATTTTGTAGGTTAGGTATCACATGTAAATCCTTTCAAAGCAATAATCCTGTAATGGTGATAAAACTAATTTTAAAATCTAGTGTGGAAGGAAGAATACAAAGTGGAAAAGTAATTCCAACTTTGTACTAGGAATTCTAAAAAGCACTTCCTGACCTGGCCATAACTGTCTTGCCTAATCTCCCACCACTCCTTGCATGAACTCTTATGACTGAACATAGTCTAACAAATATGTGCTTACTATATGCGAAAACTAGGGCCAGGTAAATGTGGCTACAGAACACTAATAAGAGGTACAGTCCCAAAGCATGTGCTGTTGTCCTATTGGGCCAAACTCTCTTTGCCTATGTGGCTGTACACATGCTGTTCTCTGCCCTGAACGTCCCTTCCTCTCTTCTCCTTCTTTTCTTGATTAGCTTGTTCTCCTTCTTCAAGGCTCAGGTCAAACATCATTTTCTCTCATGACCCCGACCCCTCTTCCAAGCTGGATTTTGCTGTATTCTCAAAGCAGCTGGTATGTACCAATATTATAGTTATAATTCTTGGTCTCTGTAGTCTCCTTGAGGACAAGTTTTGTCTCTTTCGTATCTACACATTCTGAATTTGGCATAGAATAAGTAGTCAGTAAATGCTGGATGATGTAATTCTCTGAATGAATCATCTGTCATGGGGAGAGGGGTTTGCCTGTTAAAATACAAACCCCTAGGCCCCACACCAGATCTACTGAATGAAAATCTCTGGGACTAAGGTCCAGGAATCTGTACTTTTAAAAAGTTTTCCATGTGCTGGTTATATACATTAAATTAAAAGAAAGATATTGTTGGAATGAACAAATCTATGACTAAATCAACTCTGAACCTAGTATGTGAGTAGTAGTCAGAAATTTCTCTTTGCTTTAGATAGGGCCATTGGTGATTCATTCTCAACTTGCTGACAAGATGTTGTTACTCTGTCCTGGCACTGCTGACTTCTCAGACACCTCATATTACACAGGGCTTATGAATTGTCTTTTGGAAATTTTGTACCAGGCTTTTTTTTTTTTTTACCATTTCCCTATGCATTAAACATTTTAATTTACTTGTTTGATGAGCTAATGACTCTGACTGTAGTTACTTGGTTTGGATTAACAGTACCTGCCTCAGTAAGGTGCTAGGAGTATACTTTTCAATGGCATGCTGGAACTGGCTTAAATGGGATTGAAACAGGAATTTGTGTGTTAGTGGTTAAATACAGAGATTTTTAAAAATTTAAGTTATGTAAGTCTAAAATTAAATTATACCAAAGACAAAGTTAAGACATACTCAAAAATTATTACTTCCTAATTATTTTAGTAACTACATTTTATTATTATCTAGATTCTTTACTATCATCTATGCTCTGTTTCTTAAATCTGTGAGTTGAAAATATTATGCAATTATGTGCTACTGCTCATCTTATCTCAATCCATGTTCAGTGACATCACATTTGGCAGCTTGAAATTGACTGTGGTGGGAATATTTACATCATGGAAAGTGGCAAACACTACAAATCAGGGTTTGATATATTGTTTTATTGTTGTCTATGCTTAAGACATTCTGTGGGAATCAATTGGCTCTATAGAATTTATAATAAAAGTATTATTTGTATATATTTTATTATTTGTAAATTGCTCAGCTACACATACTTTATATCAGTAAAATTTATAATAAATTATGTACCTACAACACACACATACATTCAGTTTTTTGGGGGGAAATCTGTTTTTAAACATACTTGCACATCACTGTTTATAGGCCTTTTGTAAAAGATAAAGCATGTACAAAGGAAAATTACTGCTGCTGTCAGGTTGTCACTATTAGAAATGGTAGTGTCAAGTTCGGCTCGGTCTCTGGTTTTACTTTTTTACTATAATAAGTGGGGTTGTGTGATCTTTTATAATCCATGAAAGGTTTTGGCAGCCTGCAAAACACTTTTTCTTTTCTTCTTTTCATGTAGTCCTTTCCACATCTTTATTCTTCTTTTACTTTGAAGATTATTTTTCGTTTTTCCATCCACTAGTGGGATGTACTTTGCAAATTTATGTGTTACAGTTCCAACTCATTTAGTGATTAATTGAGCACTGGGGAAAGCAAATTCAATTCCAAGAGACAGAATCTGATTGGTCCAGTGGGAAGTGATACAGTTTGAAACAGATACTGATGCTGTTCCGAATATCTATGGTGAAAGAGAATCAAAGTGTTCAAACACGATTGGTGGCTCCACTCCAGTCCACATTGGTTTATCTCTTATACACACTTTACCCTTCTTTTGTCAGACAAAATGTTCGACATTAGCCTGTAAATAGGTTTTCAAGTGATACTGATGAATTATAAAGTTACTATAAGCTAGGGAAATTAGAATACCTGTTATCCTGTTAATGAGGCATGTGACAGGCATGGCCATAACAGCCTATTCTCTGGCTCTGCAGTTCCTGAGGTCCTGTGGTTCAGAATTGTATTCACCCAATAGTGCTTTTTTGGGTTTGTCTTAACCCCAGAGTTTCAGAGAAATTTGTCCTAGGGGCATGTTTGGACAGTGCTTTTGAAGTCTTAATGGTGGAGTTGCCCAGGTATGTCTTAGCAGAGAAAAGCTTTACTCATGTTGTTGTTCTATCAATAGTTTGGTATGCCCTGCATTTTTTTTTTAGCATTTGGAGTGTTTAAAACAGCCTTGTAATGTGGAGAATGTGAGTCTAGAAGCAATTCACAAAGCAGGGCCCCATAGGAGAGGATGCTAAAGCTGTGCTCTTTTAGGTATGCTGTTTGTGGCATAATAGTCAGAAGCCTGAATTCCCTATTTGATTTTACTCAAGGCAGAGAAGAAAAACAATCCATCTCAAAGGGGTTTTATTCATTTGTTAGCCTGTTTTATAATAATAACACTTGCTTATTTGAGCCAGTTTGCTTAGCCTTGAGGAGCATGGGTGTGGAAGTAGACCAGTTCTAACACTTGCTAGCTATGAAAACTTGGAAAGTTACTTAATCTCTCTGTTCCTCAATTTTTTCATTTGTAGAGTGGGTATAACAATAGCCCCTACCTCTTATTTTGTTTTGAGGGTTACATAAGCTAATACATTTACATGAGTTAAAACACTGCTCGTCACATTAATTAAGCAATCAGTAATTACAAATAGATATAAGCACAAAATAAAAATCACCCACTATTTCATCAAACTATATGCATTCAGTTCATTTCTTTCTCTTGGGAGGCGGAGATATTGAATAATATCCTGCGAACTGAGAAAGAACTTTGAGACTGAAAAATGAAGCAGACAACTCCATAAAGTGCAATTATAAAGTTTATTGTGGGTAACTTACATACAGGTAGGAAAGATCAGGCGAACAGAAGATCCAGAGGCATTCACAGCTGTGCTTTGTACTGCCAAAAGGGGTATGGGGGATTTAAAGGTACCAAAGTTAAAAACAGAATCAGACTAACAAGTAAGAAGCACATCCACACAGACCGGAACCAGGGACACCCACCCCACTTCTGGGTCTCATGACCATTAACCATCTACCTCAGCAAAAGGCCCTCTTCCAGCTTTCATTTTAGATGAAGGCAAGGGTAAAAGTTGATAGGGAACTTATCTGGCTTGGGCGCATTCCTTTGTGAGCTAGGCTAAAGCTCAGTCACCTGGAAAGGACTGCAGGCCTAAGATAGAGCTGCCAAGATGGAGCCAGTATGGTTCAGCTCCACGCTCCACCCCTGACATCTATAAGGCCTGCACGATCTTATCCACCATTCTTCCGAGAATACCCTAGAGCCAGACCTCAGGAGTTTACATGCTGGCCCCACCCATTGTCCCCGTGATGTAAGGCTGAAAGACAGTATACCCCTGGCATTACTTCAGAGCTAGACATTGGCAGCAATCTGCATACCCAGAAGTCAGAGTGGTTGTGGATGTCAACATAGGTGGTAGCCCAGGACAAGAATGCATTAGTGAAGGTAGGTGGCACTAATCTTAGAAGGAAAAGGCTAAGGATGATAAGTGTTTTAAAGGTACCAAGAAAGACAAATCTTCGTTCAGAAACAACACTGTAGCAGTTTGGTCTCCATGTGCCAGGATCACCCTGGGCTTTGACACTTTTCCAATAGGACAATACCAGACATTTTGTGCCTTTACATCGGAACTGGGCAGGGAGATATTATATGTGGGAGCTTCGGTAGGGGCTCATAAAAGAAGCCCTACTTCAGTCCCCCATTTGATTTCTATGGGTGTGATCACCTTGGTTATGGCTGGGCCTTCACTTAGAAAGATTGAGGAAATACTATGCCAGGGCCTAGCCCTTACCCCCAAGGTATAAGGATGCCAAGCCACCTGGGAGGGGTATACCATTTGTCTCCAATCTAAGATAGTCTCCCCAGGTAGGAGGTTCTGTGGCACTCTTAGGATAAGACCCACATCCTATCAGATGGGTCTCAGTGCTCCTTCTAACACTTGTACCTTTCAGGCCCTAGGTGGCAGAGCAGGCACAGTCAGTCTCTCATAAGCAGACCTGTGGCCTGCTGTGGGTTCAGTGTTTACCAGCCACATGGCTTCTAACAGTGGTGGAGAACAACTTCTTAAAGACCCGTCTGGAGAAAGCTTCTTCAATGTCTCTTTCAGTAACCTGTTCATTCTTTCTACCAGCCCTGTGGCTGTTGGGTTATATGGCAGATGGAAGGTCCATAAAATCTCCTGGGCTTCAGCCCATTCTTTTACATCATGACCAGTGATATGGGTCCCTTGGTTGCTGTCTGTATGAATGGGGATCCAGTACATACTTTCCAACTTGGTCAAGCCCCTGATAGTGGCTGTCTGATTTGCCCTTTTACTGGGAAAGGCTTGTATCAGTCAGGTACCTGTGTCCACACAGGTCAATGTGTACTTGTGTCCTTCTGATAAGGGCAGGGGGCTGATATAGTCCACTTACCACCTGGTCACTGGACTAGTGCTCGTCCGACGTGACCAGGAGTATGTCTCAGGGGTCGTCACCACAGGCTACAGTGGGGGCAGTCCCTATCAACTGCCTGCCAGTCAGTGTATTTGATGGAGAGGTATAACCTCTTGGCTATCTCCCAGGTGGTTGGGGCCTCAGTGTCTGTCCTGGTTTTCAGTGAAGCCACTTTGCCACGTCTGAGGGAGTCTGTAACTCTTCCAGGAGGACAGCTTCCTCCTTGGCTAGGGTGTCTGCTTTGTGGTTCCCAGGCAGTGTAGTTGGAGAATGCCCAGAGACGTGCCTTACCTTGATGGCAGTACTGGGTTGTGTGCACACATCCCAGATGTTGCTCTGTAGGTCAGCTCCCCACAGATGCTGTCCCAAGATAGTCCAGCTTTCCTGATGACATTGTGGCATCCACATGGTCAGTCCTTTTCACACAGCCCACTTGTCTGTGGCTGTATAGAGGGGCGTAGATTGATGAGTGATCTCAAGCTATACTGCCCCCAGTTTAGCCCGCTGACTGCTGTGCTTAGTGCCTTTTTCAAACCAAATGACATTGAAATCCAGGCGAACTGCTGAAGTGGGCCAGGTGGGGGTATTGCCTTGACTGCTGCCATTGGTGAACCATGTCTCAGGAGGAATGGTCCCGATTCCGTCTTTGACTTGGCTGAGAGGGGAGCGATGGGTGGTATCTGAGGGGCCACGTCTAGATTCACATAAGACCCTGGCCCAAGGAGAGCATGTAATTTCTCAGACAACAGGCTTGAATTGTACACATTATCTTGTTGAAGGTATGGGTGCCACTTTTGCAGTGTGCTTACGTGGGCACAGGCACTTTTTGGTTTAAGGAGCATGTTCTTAACCCATTCACTTACTGGGAGGGAAGTTTGAACAGACACTGGTAAGTCCATGGTGAGGCCTTCTGTTTTTGCTGCAGGGCCAGGTAGACTACAAGAAGCTGTTTTTCAGTAGGGCTGTACCTCACCTGCTGTCCCTTCTACAACTGAGAATAAAATCCTAGTGGGATGCAATTCCTTTCCTGCCTTTGCCACAGGCCCTAGCCAGAACCTTTCAGGTGTGAGTCAACATCTAATTCACAGGCAGCGTCCCACATAAGTACTCCCAGAGCCTGAACCTGTTTTACTACAATTTCAGCCTTTTCAAAAGCTTCCTGAAGGTGGATGTCCTCGTCCCATTTTTGTCCCTTTCTAACCAGAGAGTACTATAGGGGCCGTATTATTTGTGCCGAATGCGGTATGAAAGGATGACAATAATCTAGTGACCCCAGAAAGGATTGTAATTCCTTGACTGACTGGTCTGGCCAAGGCTTGGATTTTATCGATAACCGAGGCAGGGGTAACTTTTGTCTTACCTGACCAGATAACTCCCCAAAACTTTACTGACTGCCCAGGTCCCTGGATCTTGTCAGTGTTTATTACTTCCTATCCTCAGTTCTGTAAATGTGTCTGTAAAGAGGCAGCAGTTCGGGGCAGGAGTGACAAGGCATCAGAGGTCAACATAATGTCATCAATCTAATGAAATAATTCCAGCTCAGGGTGGGGCTTTCACCAGATTTCTAGGTCCTGAGCGACCAAACTATGACAAATGGCAGGACTGTAAATAACCTTGAGGCAAGACCTGAAAGGTCCATTGCCTCCCATCCCAGTTGAAGGCAAATTGATCTTGAGAGCTAGCACACAAAAGAATGCTGTAAAAGGGGTTACAGAGGTCAGTCACACAATAGAAAGTTTTCAGCGCAGAGGAAAGATGTTCTAAAATAGTAGCAATATTGGAGACCTCCACATGGATGGGAGGAACCACCTTATTTAATTCTCTTTAGTCAACAGTCCCTTTAGGCCATTTTACTGGCTGCATGGACTATTTTAGGGGCTGTGCATGGATCTAATGACTCCCACATTTTCTAGTTCTTTAAGTGTAGTAGTAATTTCTTCATAGCCCCCAGGCAGCCAATACTCTTTGACATTAACAATCTGGCAGGGTAAATGGACAAGGGTTCACTTCACATGGCCCACCAACATGGGTTTCACCACTCTGATGCGAAGGCAGAACTCTCCAGTAGTGGTGGTCAAATCTAGGTCTTGTGAAACATCAACGCCTAGTATATATTCTGGTATGTGGTCAATGTATATGAGGGACAGGCAGGGGACAAACAGCCAATTTGGAGATATAAGCTGGTTTGTCTTACTCGAATAGTTTGGCCCCCTTATCTATCTATAGCCCGTATTCTCCCCCAAATTTAAAAGGGTTGTCATGCAGTAAGGTATACTCAGCTGTGGTATCTACCAGTGCTAAGACTGTTCGTGCAGGTCCAATAAATCATCAGTTCCACTTGGGGCTTCCAGTCACCTCCTACAACACAAAGTAGAGGGCAACGTTGTCCCAACCCCTAGTTCTCTGCATGTAGGGGATCCATCCTGGCGTTCTACTTCTAGTGATGGGACACTGGGACCCATTGCCACATGTTTATGTTCAGTAGGCAGAGGAGTGAACTGTCTTGTTAGGGCTTTCCACAAAGATAACAGGACTTAATTAGGTTGCTTATCAATGTCTTCCTTTGGAGTCCTTGCTACTCCTGTATCCTGCCAAAGCTGTTTGCATGTCAACTGGGTTGGTCCTTTCTGTGTTTTCTCCATCCTTTCTTTGTTTCACCTTTATTTCTTTATTTTTGTTTGCCTTTCTGTTTCCTTCGTGGTGGACTCTTTCTGTTTCACTGAGATCTGCTATAATTGCAACTACCAGAGCTATTGCTTTACTGACCATAGGTGCCAGAACTGATATTAAGGTGCTATACCAAGCTCCAGGAGCAAGACTGTAAGAAGCAATCCTTCATACCTGCGGTAAATATTTCTTCATGGGTTGCCTGAGTCTTTGTTTGAATGAGTGGATGAGTCCTTGGGTCATCTTTCTCTTCAACAATTATATCTTCCTACTCAGAGGAATCATTACACCTTGGATCCTACCATTTGGGATTCCAGTCTTCCCGTGAGATGATGGTATTCACTTTGTTGGTGAATACAGGTGCCGCCTTTGCATTTTAGCCACTTTAGTCATTTTAGCTTGACCTCCAGGTGTTCTTGTTGTAGTAACTTTTTGGCTAGTAGATCCTAACTAGAGGAACAAGCCACTTGTAGATCTTATTCTAATGCCAGGGCCTCTTTAGATTTTTCTAGTTCCTACCTGAGTTGGAGCTCGTTTTCTGTATCAGTCTCAGGGCCCAATGCAGAGGCCATAGCATACCTATTTTCCCACCTTAGTTTCTTTTTCCTGTTGTTTCAGTTAGAATGTCCAGCAACCCTTTTGGTGTTTTCGGGGTGTCCCCAAACTCACGTGCCTGCCTGAAGCATTCCAAACTTCGCTAGATCTCCCCATGTGGAGGAAGCTGGCCATCCTGGGATTTCCACCACTGACAATGGGCTTTCCCACAACACATTTCCTTTACCCATGCCTGTTTCATTTTCTGTCTTCTGGCTGGCTTGCCAATTGTTGGGAGGCAGAGGTATTGAATAATATCCTCCAAAATGAGAAGGAACTTTGAGGCCAAAAAACAAAGTAGGCAGCTCCATAAAGTGCAGTGGATGGAAGGGAAGGGAGTAGGCCTGGGAGCTTAAGAAGGAGCTGACAAAATGGAGCCAGTGTGGTTCAGCCACATACTCTCATGTATAACATCACATTTATACTCTCGTTGTCCCTCTGTGCGTGTTTTTGTGTGTGTGTGTAAGTTCACACACATTGTATAATGGGATCATACTATATATTCTATACAATTTATCTTCTGCACTTTTCTAGTAATATTATATCATGAAGATGTCATTAGTTTTTGCAAATATAACCTTCCATGTCTCTGCTGTAGTCCATTATTTGGGTATACTATATTTATTTAATTTATCTCTTATTTTCCAAAATTTATTTCAATAAGTTACTGTTCATCTGCTTCATGTGAGCATTCTTATTTGCAAACACTTGAGTACACCTGTGATTCCTTTTTTCCTGGGAATCGTTTTCTAGAGCTGAAGTTATTGATAAGCTATCTTCTCAAGGAGATTTTAATAGCTTGTTTTGGTTATTTCCCCCATTCCTCTTTAAATAAGCTGAGTGAAGTATAAACGTCTGGCTGCACCTTTCTAAATACTTTCATTCCCATGAGTAAGTTGCATTTAAAGATTAATGAGAATTTGGGGCAGCAAAGTATACCAGCAAGAAAATGGAATTGAGTCAGAAGTCTTTAAATCCCATTTTTATCCCTTTTTGTAATGGTATTTTTGGTAACTTATTTCAACTTTTGGAATCTCATTTCCTAATCAGTAAAATGGAAATGACTTAAAAACCAAATTTATAAGATTATTGGGGAAGTAAATGAAGTAAAGGCTATAAAATACCCCGCACCATGCCTGTCACAAAAAAGGAGTTAATAACTGTTAGTCTTATCTCAGTTTATTATCAGTATATTGCCGTGTGGCACAGAAGCAATATAGGAGAGAAGGGTCTTTGTATTCTAATACTTTGGGATAATTACAATCAATTTGGGAAGTCATACAAACATGAAATGCAAAGTTGCAGTTACAAAAGGGAATGTTAAAGACCATACATTGTAGTCCAGGCATATACCTGGAGGAGATATAGAATAAAATAATGGTCACAAGAGTGTAGATTTGGAAATGCATACTCATGTTCTACAGATTTTACCCCACAGCTCCTCCACCGGAACACACATAATCAGACATGTGGACCTAATAGGATTTGACAAATAGGAGGTAGTGTTTAACAACAAAGTTTCAGAATCAAAGCACATTCTTGCATCTGACCAGTAAGATCAATGGGCTGATGTTTATTTAGAGAGGTCTTTTGTGTCAGACATGTGATAAAACAGATATCCAAGTAGATGACAACACAGGCTGAAAATGGGTAAGCACTTATTGCCAGTGATAAAATGAGGTATATTTAAAAGCTGCCTTGCCTCAATGGCCAATGTTCACTGCCTGACATACAATACCTTAATACTTTCAAACTTGTGACAACCGTTAATGTTAATGCCTCTTCAGCCAGGGTCATTAACTATCAGGCCTTCTTTTTCAAGTTGTTAGACATTTTGTCAAGTTTATTCTGTAAAGAATAATACTCCAAACATTCTGAGGGAATTATCAGATAATTTCCTGAAACTCTGAAGATACAAAATATCATTGAATAATCCCTGGGTAATATTTCTATTTATTAGACAGTAAAGCTATTCAAATATAAGCTGTACTAATGAGTCCAAGAAACTTGAAAGCTTTGGACATTTACATCAGTGTCCAAATCTAAATCTATGTGAGACAATGTATAGAGCACTTAATATATGCTAATTTGCTCAATCCTTACAACAGTTATGTAAAACAGGTAATATTATGTCCTATTTTACAGGTGAAGAGATTGAAGTTCAGAGAATGTTCAAGTAATTTGGCCTAAGTTGCACATCTGGGGTGGTGGGAGTGGGGCGGCAAGGTATGTATGGAGATCCTGCTCTATACATATTTAATTCTTAGGTGTATGCTTCTGACCACTAGCCATATTCCATTACTCTTCTCTAAGTTCTTGTTTTTTTTTAAGAGTTTTATACTATTTTTTAAAAATTGAAGTACAGTTGATTTACAATGTTTTGTTAGTTTCAGGTATACAGCAAAGTGATTCAGTTATACATATATATATATATATTCTTTTTCAGATTATTTTCCGTGATAGGTTATTATAAGAAATTAGGTATAGTTCCCTGTGCTGTACACTAGGTCCTTGTTGTTTATCTGTTTTATATATAGTAGTGTGTATGTGTTAATCCCAAACTCCTAATTTATCTCCCCCCCTTCCCCTTTGGTGCCCTTAAGTTTGCTTTCTATGTCTGAGACTCTATTTCTGTTTTTAAAGTAAGTTCATTTGTATCATATTTTTTTATTCCACATATAAGTGATATCATATAATATTTGTCTTTGAGTTACTTCACTTAGTATGATAGTCTCTTAGTCCATCCATGTTGCTGCAAATGGCAATATTTCATACATTCTTATGGCTGAGTAATATTCCACTGTATATATATACCACATCTTCTTTATCCATTCAGTTGTTGACAGGCATTTAAGTTGCTTCCTTGTCTAGGCTATTGTATCAATAGGTAGTGCTGCTATGAACATTTGGGTGCATGTATCTTTTTGAATTAGAGTTTTCGTCTTTTCCTGATATATGCTCAGGAGTGGGAGTGCTGGATCATGTGGTAACTCTATTTTTAGTTTTTTGAGGAACTTTCATATTGTACTCCATACTGGCTGTACTAATTTACATTCCCATCAACAGTGCAGAAGAGTTCCCTTTTCTCCACACCCTCTCCAGGATTTATTATTTGTAGATTTTTTGATGGCCATTCTGACCAGTGAGAGGTAATACCTCATTGTGGTTTTGATGTGCATTTCTCTAATAATTAGCAATGTTGAGCATCTTTTCATGTAGCTGTTGGCCATCTGTATGTCTACTTTGGAGAAATGTCTATTAAGGGTTTCTGCCCTTTTCTTGATTGTTCCTTTTTTAAAAAAAATATTGAGCTGTATGAACTGTTTGTATATTTTAGAAAGTACTCCCTTGTCCGTAGCATTGTTTGCAAATATTTTCTCCCATTCCATACGTTCTTTTCATTTTGTTTATGTTTTCCTTTGCTGTGCAAAAGCTTTTAAATTTAATTAGGTTCGATTTGTTCATTTTGCTTTGTTTCCATTACTCTAGGAGATGGTTTTTAAAAAATATTGCTACCATTTATGTCAAAAAGTGTTCTGCCTGTTTTCCTCTTGGAGTTTTATAGTATCTGGTCTTACATTTAGTTCTTTAATCCATTTTGAGTTTATTTTTGTATATGATGTTAGAAAATCTTCTAATTTATTTCTTTTACATGTAGGTGTTGAATTTTCGCAGCACCATTTATCAAAGAGACTGTCTTTTCTCCATTGTACATTCTTGCCTCCTTCATCACTGATTAATTGACCATAGGTTTGTGGGTTTATTTCTGAGCTTTCTATCCTGTTCCATTGATCTATATTTCTGACTTTGCATCAGTACCATACTGTTTTGATTAGTATAGTCTGAAGTCAGGGAGCCTGATTCCTCCAGCTCCGTTTTGTTTTCTCAAGATTGTTTTGACTCCTCAGAGTCCTTTCTGTTTCCATACAAATCTTAAATTTTTTTGTTCTAATTCTGTGAAAAATGCCACTGGTATTTTGCTAGGGATTGCATTGAGTCTGTAGATTGCCTTGGGTAGTATGGTCATTTTAACAATATTGATGCTTCCAATCCAAGAACATGGTTTATCTGTCCATTTGTTTTGTTGTCTTCAGTTTATTTCATCAGCATCTTATAGGTTTTGGAGTACAGGTCATTTGCCTCCTTAGATAGGTTTTTCCTAGGTATTTTATTCTTTTTGATGCAATGGTAAATGGGATTGTTTCCTTAATTTCTCTTTCTGATATTTTGTTGTTAGTATACAGAAATGCAACAGATTTCTGTATATTAATTTTGTATCCTGCAACTTTACTGAATTTATTGATGAACTGTATTAGTTTTCTGGTGGCATCTTTAGTATTTTCTATGTATAGTATCATGTCATCTGCAAACAGTGACAGGTTTATTTCTTCCTTTCCAATTTGGATTCATTTTATTTGTTTTTCTTGTCTGATTGCTGTGGCTAGGACTTCCACAACTATGTTGAGTAAATGAGGTGAATAAAAGCTTTCTTGTCTTGTTCCTGATCTTAGAGGGAATGCTTTCAGCTTTTCACCATTGAGTATGATGTTAGCTGTGGGTTTTTCATATATGGGCCTTATTATGTTGACATGTGTTGTTTCTATTCCCACATTCTGAAGAGTTTTTTTAATCATAAATTGATATTCAATTTTATGAAAACCTTTTTCTGTGTCTATTGAGATGATCATATGGTTTTTATTCAGTTTGTTAATAGGGTGTATCACATTGATTGATTTGTGGACATTGTAAAATCCTTGCATCTCTGGGATAAATCCCATTGATAATGGTGTATAATCCTTTTAATGTATTGTTGGAGTTGGTTTGCGAATATTTGGCTGAGGATTTTTGCATCAATGTTCATCAGTGATATTAATCTGTAAATTTCTTCTTTTGTGATATCTTTGTCTGGTTTTTGCATTAGTATGATGGTGGCCTTATTGAGTGAGTTCTCAAGTATTCCTTTCTCTGCATTTTTTGGGAATTGTTTGAGAAAGATAGGTCATAAGTCTTTTCTAAATGTTTGGTAGAATTCATCTGGTCCTGGACTATTGTTTGTTGGGAGTATTTTTTTTTTTTTTTTTTTTTTGTGGTACACGGGCCTCTCACTGTTGAAGCCTCTCCCATTGCGGAGCACAGGCTCCAGACACGCAGACTCAGCGGCCATGGCTCACGGGCCCAGCCGCTCCGTGGCATGTGGGATCTTCCTGGACCGGGGCATGAATCTGTGTCCCCTACATCAGCAGGCAGACTCTCAACCACTGCGCCACCAGGGAAGCCCCTGTTGGGAGTATTTTAATTACTGATTCAATTTCAGTACTGGTAATTGGTCTGCTCATATTTTCTATTTCTTCCTGCTTCAGTCTTGGGAGATTGTACATTTCTAGGAATTTGTCCATTTCTTCTAGGTTGTCCATTTTATTGTTATAGTTGCTAATAGTAGTCTCTTATGACTTTTTGTATTTCTGTGGTGTTGGTTGTAACTTCTCCTGTTTCATTTCTGATTTTAATGATTTGGACACTCTCCCATTTTTTTTTCTTGATGAGTCTGGCTGAAGGTTTATTGATTTTGTTTATCTTTTCAGAGAACCAGCTCTTAGTTTCATTGATCTTTTCTATTTTTTTTAAACCTCTACTTCATTTATTTCTTCTCTGAGCTTTATGATCTCTTTCCTTCTACTATGTTGTTTTTTTTTTTTTTTCTCTAGTTGCTTTCGGTGTAAGTTTAGGTGGTTTATTTGAGATTTTTCTTGCTTCCTGAGGTAAGACTGTATTGCTGTTAACTTTCCTCTTAGAATTGCTTTTGCTACATCCCATGTGTTTTGGATTGTCATGTTTTTGTTGTCATTTGTCTCTAGGTATTTTTTGATTTCATCTTTGATTTCTTTAGCAATCCATTGGTTGTTCAGTAGCATAATGTTTATCGTCCAAGTGTTTGCGTTTTTTGCATTTCTTTTCTTGTAACTGATTTCTAGTCTTACACTATAATGGTCAGAAAAGATGCTTCACATTATTTCAATTTAAATTCACCATGGCTTGTTTTGTGGCCTAGCATATGATCTATACTGGAGAATGTTCCATGTGCACTTGAAAAGAATGTATATTTTGCTGCTTTCAGAAGTAATAGTCTATAAATATCAATTAAGTCCATTTGGTCTAATATGTCATTTAAGGCTTGTTTCCTTATTGATTTGTCTGTCTGGATGATTTGTCCATTGATGTAAGTGGGCTGTTAAAGTCCGCTACTATTACTGTGTTACTGTCAATTTCTCCTTTTATGTCTGTTAACATTTTTCTTACATATTGAAGTGTTCCTGTGTTGGGTGCATATATATTTACAATTTTAATATCTTCTTGGATTGAATGCTTGATCATTATGTAGTGTCCTTCTTTGTCTCTTGTAACAATCTTTACTTTACTTTGTCTGATACAAGTACTGCTACTCTGGCTTTCTTTTAATTTCCATTTGTGTGGAATATCTTTTGCCATCTCCTCACTTTTAGTCTGTATGTGTTTCTAGATCTGAAGTGAGTTTCTTGTAGGCAGCAAATATATGGGTCTTGCTTTTGTGTCAGTTCAGCCAGTCTGTGTCATTTGGTTGGAGCATTTAGTCCATTTACATTTAAGGCAATTATCGATATGTATGTTCTTATTGCCATTTTGTTAATTGTTTTGGATTTGTCTTTGTTGGTCATTTTTCTTTTGTGTTCTTGTCTTGTGATTTGATGACTATATTCAGTGTTATGTTTAGAATCCATTTTCTTTTTGTGTGTATGTTTATTATAGATATTTGATTTGATTTTACCATGAGGTTTTCATATAGCAGTCTATATATAAAGGAGATTGTTTTAAGTTGCTGATCTCTTAATTTCAAATTCATTTTATTTATTTTTGCATATACGTATTTTATTTATTTATTTATTTTATACAGCAGGTTTTTATTAGTTACCTATTTTATACATATTAGTGTATATATGTCAATCCCAATCTCCCAATTCATCCCATCACCCCCACCACTTATTCCCTTGGTGTCCATACGTTTATTCTCTACATCTGTGTCTCTACTTCTGCCTTGCAAACTGGTTCATCTGTACCATTTTTCTAGATTCCACATATATGTGTTAATATATGATATTTGTTTTTCTCTTTCTGACTTACTTCACTCTGTATGACAGTCTCTAGGCCCATCCAAATCTCTACAAATGACCCAATTTCGTTCCTTTTTATGTCTGAGTAATATTCCATTGTATTATATGTACCACATCTTCTTTACCCATTTGTCTGTTGATGGGCATTTAGGTTGCTTTCATGACCTGGCTATTGTAAATAGTGCTGCAATGAATTTTGAGGTGCATGTGTCTTTTTGATTTATGGTTTTCTCTGGGTACATGCCCAGTAGTTTGGGATTGCTGTGTCATATGGTAATTCTATTTTTAGTTTTTTAAGGAACCTCCATACTGTTCTTCATAGTGGCTGTATCAATTTACTTTCCCACCAATAGTGCAGGAGGGTTCCCTTTTCTTCACACCCTCTCCACCATTTGTTGCTTGTAGATTTTTTTTTTCTTTTTTTTTTTTTGCAGTACGCGGGCCTCTCACTGTTGTGGCCTCTCCTGTTGCGGAGCACAGGCTCCAGATGCGCAGGCTCAGCGGCCATGGCCCATGGGCCCAGCCACTCTGCGGCATGTGGGATCTTCCCGGACTGGGGCACGAACCAGTGTCCCCTGCATTGGCAGGCAGACTCTCAACCACTGCGCCACCAGGGAAACCCATAAATTTTTTTGATGGTGGCCGTTCTAACTGGATGAGGTGATACCTGATTGTAGGTTTGATTTGAATTTCTCTAATAATTAGTGATGTTGAGCAGCTTTTCACATGCATCTTGGCCATCTATATGTCTTCTTTGGAGTAGTGTCTATTTAGATCTTCTGCCCATTTTTTGATTGGGTTGTTTGGTTTTTTAATATTGAGCTGCATGAGCTGTTTATATATTTTGGAGATTAATCCTTTGTTGATTCATTTGCAAATATTTTCTCCCATTCTGAGGGTTGTCTTTACGTCTTGTTTATAGTTTCCTTTGCTGTGCAAAAGCTTTTAAGTTTCATTAGGTCCCATTTGTTTATTTTTGTTTTTATTTCCATTTCTCTAGGAGGTGGGTCAAAAAAGATGTTGCTGTGATTTATATCAAAGAGTGTTCTTCCTATGTTTTCCTCTAAGGGTTTTATAGTGTCTGGTCTTACATTTAGGTCTTTAATCCATTTTGAGTTTATTTTTGTGTATGGTGTTAGGGAGTGTTTGTTTGTTTGTTTGTTTGTTTTGTGGTACATGGGCCTCCCACTGCTGTGGCCCCTCCTGCTGTGGAGCATAGGCTCCAGACGTGCAGGCTCAGCGGCCATGGCCCACGGGCCCAGCCGCTCTGTGGCATATGGGATCCTCCCGGCCTGGGGCACGAACCCGCGTCCCCCACATCGGCAGGCAGACTGTCAACCACTGTGCCACCAGGGTAGCCTGGGAGTGTTTTAATTTCATTTTTTTACATGTAGCTGTCTAATTTTTCCAGCACTGCTTATTGAAGAGGCTGTCTTTTCTCAGTTGTATATCCTTGCCTCCTTTGTCATAGATTAGTTGACCATAGGTGCATGGGTTTATCTCCGGGCTTTCTATCTTGTTCCATTGATCTGTGTTTCTGTTTTTGTGCCAGTGTCATACTGTCTTGATTACTGTAGCTTTGTAGTATAGTCTGCAGTCAGGGAGTCTGATTCCTCTAACTCCATTTTTTCCCCTCAAGATTGCTTTGGCTATTTGGGGTCCTTTGTGTCTCCATACAAATTTTAAGATTTTTTGTTCTACTTCTGTAAAAAATGCCATTGATAATTTAATAGGGATTGCATTGAATCTGTAGATTGCTTTGGGTAGTATAGTCATTTTCATGATTTTGATTCTTCCAATCCAAGAACATGGTATATCTCTCCATTTGTTTTTGTCATCTTTGATTTCTTTCTTCAGTGTCTTATAGCTTCCTGAGTACAGGCCTGTTGCGTCCTTAGGTAGGTTTATTCCTAGGTATTTTATTTTTTCTGTTGCAACAGCTAATGGGATTGTTTACTTAATTTCTATTGCTTCACAGGCATTTAAAATATCCTGCTTTGTACTTTCTGTCCCTCATGATTACTGTTTTTGATATATTTTACATCTAATTTTTTGTGTATCCCTTAACTTCTTATTGTGGATATTGGTGTTTTTACGACTTTTGTCTTTAACCTCCCTACTAGTTTAGTGTGTGGGTGATTTCCTACCTTTCTTGTATGTTTGGTTTTACCAGTGAGCTTTTTCATTTCATTGTTTTCTTGTTTCTAGTTGTGACCTTTTCTTTTTCACCTGTAGAATTTCCTGTAACATTTCTTGTAAAGCTGGTTTGGTGGTACTGAATTCTTTTAGCTTTAGCTTATCTGTAACGCTTTTGACTTCTGCATCAAATTTGAATGAGAGCCATTTTGGGTACACCATTCTTTGTTGTAGGTTTTTTTCTTTCTTCGTTTTATTTTTTTAAAAAAATATTGAAATATAGTTGATTTATAATGTGTTAGTTTCAGATGTACAGCTAAGTGATTCAGCTTTATATATATTATATATGTATATAATATATATGTGACATAATATGATATTTGTCTTTCTCTGTCTGACTTCAGTTAGTATGATAATCTCTAGGTCCATCCATGTTGCTCAAATGGCATTATTTCATTCTTTTTTATGGCTGAGTAATATTCCATTGTGTATATATACCACATCTCTTAACTATTTATCCATTGATGGACACTTAGGTTGCTTCCATATCTTGTCTAATGAATGGCCTGCAGAGTCTCTGCTTAAACATTGGTTGGTAGTCTTATGGTAGTTCACCTGTATGTGATTTGTTGCTTTTCCCTTGCTACTTTTAGTATTCTCTCTTTATCTTTAATTTTTGTCATTTTGATTACAATGTGTCTTGTTGTATTCCTCTTTGGGTTAATCGTTTATGGGACTCTGTGCTTCTTGGACTGGGGGCCTGTTTCTTTTCCCCAGTTAGGGAATTTTTCAGCTATTATTGCTTCAAATATTTTCTTGGACCATTTCTCTCTTTCTGGGTCCCCTATAATGCAAATATTAGTGTTCTTCATGTTGTTCCAGAGGTCTCTTAAACTTTCCTCATTTCTTTTCATTCTTTTTTATTTTTTCTTTTCAGTGGCAGTGATTACCACTGGTTTGTCTTCCAGCTTACTGATCCGTTCTTGTCTACTTGTCTATCATTTAGTCTACTATTAATTCCTTCTAGTGTATTTTTCATTTCAGTTATTGTGTGCTTTATCTCTGTTTGTCCTTTATATTTTCTAACTCTTTGTTGAAAATTTCTAACTTCTAGCTAGAAATTTCTAAATTCTAGCTTCTAGCTAGAAACTTCTAGCTCTGTGCATCTACTCTTCTCCCAAGTTCTTTGAGCATTTTTAGGATCATTACTCTGAACTCTTTCTCAGGTAGACTGACTATTTCCACTTCATTTAGCTCTTTTTCTGAAATTGTATCTTGTTCCTTTGGCTGGAATGTATTCCTCTGCTGCCTATTTTGTCTAAATTGCTATTTTTATTTTTAAGTCTGCGGTATGTTATGTTTCTCGACCTTGGAGAAGTGGCCCTCTAGGAGATGTCCAGTGCGTTCCAGAATGCACTCCTCTCTTGGCACCCAAGCTATATGCTCTAGGGGTTCTCCTTGAGAATGCTATGTGGGTGCTTCTGTTGTGGCAGAATGACTATGTTGGTGGTCTGGTAGGCTTGGTTGGCCCTTAGTGTGGTTGGTTGCCAGGTCCTGCCATGTGTGGATGTTGTTGGCTGATGTTTAGCACAGCGTGGTCATGAGGTGGCTGGTTGTGGAACCCTAGGAAGCCTCAGGGCTAGTGCTGGCTCACTGATGGGTGGAGTTAGGGTCACACACACTCTGGGGCTGTTGCCCACTCACTGGCAGTTGAAACCAGATCATGGGGTTAGTGCCAGTCTGCTGGCAGGCAGGACCAGTTTCTGGAGTCTGGCTGCAGGGCCCAGGGATCCTAGAGCTCATTTCAGATCATTGGTAGGGGAAGGCCAGTTTCTGACACAGCTGGGTATGTGGTCTTGGGTACACCGAAGGTGGTGTTGGCCTGCTAGTGGGCAGGGCCAGGGCCCAGTTGGTACTGGGCTAGGGTGTGTCTTGTGTTATAGGATCATAGTTTTCTTGCTTCTTATGTCTGCCCTTTGGGCTGGTCTAGAGGTTTGTGCAGGCTTCCTTGCAGAAGAGGCCAGTGCCTGCCTACTGGTGGGTGGAGTTGGGGCTTGGCCCTCGTGTAGGCAGGGTGTTGTCTAGGGGCATGTCTGTAGGCAGCTGTGGGCTCAGGAAGACTTTAGGCATCCTGTCTGCTGATGGGTAGGTCTGTGTTCCTGCCCAATGAGTTGTTTGGCCTGAGGTGTCTCAGCACTGGAGCCTACTGGCTATTGGGTAGGGTCAGGACTTGGTACTAATGATGCAATGTCAGCCTCCAGGAATGTTCACCTGGTTGAATATTCCCCAATATGTGTGCCACTGGTGTCTGTGTCCCCCAATGATCTGCAGCCACCCACTGCCTCTCTGGGAGACTCTGCAAGACCAGCAGGTAGGCCTGGCCCAGTCTCCTATCAAGATATTGCTTATGCTCTGGGTCCCAGTGCAAGTGAGATTTTGTGTGCACCCTTTAAGTGTGAAGTTTCTATTCCCCCAGTCCTGTGGGGCTTCTGAAATTAAAACCCCACTGGCCTTCAAAGCCAAATGTTCTGGGGCCTCGTCTTCCTGGCACTGGATCCCCAGGCCAGGGAACCTAATGTGGCGCTCAGAACTCTCACTCCTGTGAGAGACCCTCTGCAACATAATTATTCTTCAGTTTGTGGGTTGCCTACCCATGGGGTATGGGATTTGATTATGTCATGAGTCTGCCCCTCAAACCCATTTCGTTGTGTTTCCTTCTTTATGTCTTTAGTTCTAGAAGATCTTTTCTGCTAGTTTCCAGTTTTTTTTTTATCAATGTTTGTTATGCAGGTAGTTGTGATTTTGGTGTGCTTGTGAGAGGAGGTGAGTCAGTGTCTTTCTACTCCACCACCTTGGCCACTCTCCCCATGACTCTTGCTTGATTTTTCATTTAAAAAGGTGTGTCCATAATTTCTTTATTTTAGGATATAAGGGTGGAGGTCTTTCCTATCAGAATCTAGGTGTTGGTGACTGAAGACAAATTACAAAGCTGGGAGAGATCATTAGATGATTACTAATACTATCACAAAGCGATATATGGAATTCTTTTGTATTTTTTCTGTCACCAGTTGGTGAGACCGTGGGGAGAACAATTCAAATGTGTGACTTAAACTTTGACAATTTAATGTTTATTTTCCAAGTATTGATTCTTACCTTTTTTCACTGCTGAGTTACCTAATGAAGATATGGGAAATTGAGTTAGGAGAGGACTATTTAACTGAAACCAAAAGGCAAGGTGATATGAAAGCTAAATGCTGGAGAAAGGGTGATGGACTTGGCAAATGAAAGGTACAGGAAAATTAATTGAATTTTTCTTCAGAATTCTATGTAAATAAAATAATTACTTAGATATTGAAAATGTCACATAGTATTCTGAGTTGTGACATTATAGTCAATATTTTCTACTTTGCTAATTAGCTGCTCTCTTTCTCTCTCTGTGTATATATATACATACACTATATATATAAATATATATATATAAATACGTATATAATAATTAACAAGTGATGCATTAGATTTATTAAGAATGATCTTAGGGCTTCTCTGGTGACGCAGTGGCTGGGAATTTCCACATGCCACGGAGCGACTGAGTCTGTGCGCCACGACTGCTGAGCCAGCATGCCACAACTACTGAAGCCTGCATGCCTAGAGTCCATGCTCTACAACAAGAGAGGCCACCTCAATGAGTAGCCCGCACACTGCAATGTAGTGTAGAGTAGCCCCTGCTCTCTGCAACTAGAGAAAAGCCTGTGTGCAGCAGTGAAGACCCAACACAGCCAAAAATAAAATAAAATAACTTAATTTGAAAAAAGAGAATGATCTTAAATGTTAGAGAGTGTAATGAACCAGATATATTTATAGTTGTCATAACTGGTTAAAACCAACACATTTCTCAGCCTTAGTTAGCATAATAGTGGTTTTAGGATCATTTTCAGAAATTTGTTTCTCAATGTGTATAATTCTGTGGGCATTCTTTCAAACCTTTTTTTTTTTATGTAAATGAACTCCCATAAAGGGAGTATCATATTATCTGTGGTTTTCTAGGTAGTTGAAAAATCAATCATTCTTCTTTAATGTCTTCAATAGGATATAGAGCAAAGAATATAAGAGAGAGAGAGAGCTAGTAGAGTGAGCACTATGGAGACTAAGTGATACTTGAGAACTGTATCAGAATAATAACTTTGTTTGCTAAGTATTTCTAAATTACCTACTATTTTGGACATAGCTTATTTTCTGATTTACCTTGATATCTCAACTTTCAAATTAATTGTGAAAGCAGAACTATTAAGAAAGTTGATTGCAATTGATTTTTATGCTGGTGGTTTCATCCAAAGGCTTTTGGTAGGCATTGGGAAAAGGAGGCATAATCAATATTAAGTTATTAGTGAATGCTTCTCTTAGTTGGTAAATTAAGTTAGTAAATTTAAAAATATATTTGGAGTGAAGCTTGAAATATACTAGCTAAAAGATTGATTTGCAACTCAATATTTGTCTCATAATTTAAATTAAGTCATTTTGTCATTTGAATGTCATTTATATGACTTCTTTCCTCACGGAATATGTCAGCAAGTATAGTGGAAATCCCTGAGCTTTCATTCTGTTTCTGACACTGGCTTTGTGACCTTTGACAACCTCACCACTTCTCCGGGCATTAGTTCCTATGGAAGGTTGAATCCTTTTTCTAGTTGACCTGGGATGTCACTTGGAACTTGGTAATTCTACGATGTTAGAAGCAGGACCTTGAAATAAAATGTAAACATGCTCTGATTTAAGGAAATGTTGTGATCGTCAATGCACATTTGAAAACTTAGGCTCTAATTCTAGTGTCTGAGTTTTTAGAGGAATATTAAGGTAGACTTAGAATAATGCAAACTACTTCCTACTTCAAAGTCCTCATTACACTTAATATACTCCCAAAGGGGTGTCAAGTTCTGTTGTTGCTGTTCTAGTTTTTCCTCTCAATAGGGATCTATAGCTAGTTTTCTTCATCCTGAAAATGAACATTTGATATTGATAGATATCTGTACCTTTCTTGCAATTTACTTTTGTAATATGTTACCCTTCCCCCCACCATTTATATCTCTGTGGCAAATATAGGGCTTATGGTGGAGAGGGCAAATGGGTTCAATCTTGTGTTACCTGGTTAGTTGTTAGTAAATGTTGGCTGCCTGAAATAGTACCTAGAAAGATTTTTTGGGAATATCCGGGCTTTGTGGGAAAGAGTGCAATAGTTGACTTCAGAAATATAGTAAATGTGGCATGTAAACTGTTACTTTTTTATTGTGTTAATCTTTGGCTTACTGACTGATCAGTCACTGAAACTTGTCTATGCAGCAGTTCAGAGTATTGGTCGCTTCCCTTTCTATTCCTGCTGCCACAATTCTTGTTCAGGAAGCTGTCACTTTACCCCAGACTATTAAAATATTCTCTGAATTATTCTCTGTAACTCCAGAATTCATGACTTTGGTCTATTCTTCCCATGTTGTGTAGTTAGCTTCCCAAATGAAGGTTGAATTGTGTGATTTTCCTTTGCAGAAACTTTCATTGTTTCCCCTTTGCTACAGAATGGGTCCAAGCACCTTAACATGGTGCTCAGGATCTTTCCTCATCCTGGCCACATATCTCCTTCCAGTCATGTCTCAGACATGGACTCTAGTCAAAGTGGAGTACTTGCTAATTGCCAAAACTCTTGTGTGTAACTTTCACTTCCCACCATTGTTGGTACTTCCCTTTGGGCTGAAATCTCCCCTTCTCCCCACCAATTTCTGTGCCTATCCTTGTTTGTGAAGGTATAACAGTAACTCATGATGGTTTACTAGACTCCCACAACTGGAATTAATTGTTCCTTCTTTTGAGTTCCCACACCATGTTTCTTACACTTCTATTTTATTCTGACTTATGATTACTTATGTTTTTGAATGTTCTGTCTCACCTACCAATTTTAAGAGTGCATATTTATTTTATTAGTGATTTTTCATAAAACCTGTGTGCTTTGCACATGGAAGGATTTCAATAAATATCTGCTGCCTGATGGACAGATTGGAAGAATGAATTTGGACACCAAGTAATTTTTGTGTACCTACACTCTTAAAAATATTAGTTTATATATATATATAAATATATATTATATATAATATATATATGTTATATATATATAAGAACATTAAAATGATTCATTTTACTAGTACGATTTAGGAAAAGCATAATCAATCAATCTTAGTTTATATGAAACATCCTATAATGTTTTAAAGAAATGAGAAAAAAATAATTTCAAATGAACTTACCTTGTCTCCAAGCAGAGCAAAGCTATATAGTTTTAGAACTGGGCACTTAGTACTGTCTAAAGGTGGACAGATGATTTGCTTATTTAAATTGGGATAAAATAATAATGATTAAAAAAACCAGAGAAGTAGTAGAATTCATATGTATGATATTCTGTGTAATATATCTAAATAGGAAAATAAATGAGCATATCTTTGACCAAGGAAGATTTTGTCCTGGGGGAAGATGTTTCTAATACGATACTTGGTGAACCGATAAAGTGCAGTAGGACCTAATGGTTTCACTTGGGTGTAATCCAGTGTAAGAACAGCTTTTTGGTGGCCTGGCCTCTTCAAGAAGCAGTAGATTTCCACCAATTTTAATTTTGTGTCAGAAAGTGGTAAAACCAAATTTTAGAAAAGTCTAAATTCAACTTAAAAATGTCAAAAATGTGGAGATAGAAGATGAAACAATGTTTTCTATGGGAAAAGGAAAAAAAAAAAAAAACTAAAACCAGAACTTGTTTTCATGTGCACAAGTAAAAAATAAATGAGCATGTTTACTTAAGTCAAGTTGCTATACATCAATCACATTGTTTCTTACACTTGTCTGGTTATAAAATTTTGTTGGATTTCCTAAGTGCTTGTAACACAGCTGAAGCATCTAAGAGCTCAGTTGAGTATATTTAACCTAAAATGTTTAGGTCCTGCTTTTTTTTTTTTTTTTACATCTTTATTGGAGTATAATTGCTTTACAATTGTGTGTTAGTTTCTGCTTTACAACAAAATGAATCAGTTATATATATACATATGTTCCCATATCGCTTCCCTCTTACGTCTCCCTCCTTCCCACCATTCCCTATCCCACCCCTCTAGGCGGTCACAAAGCACCGAGCTGATCTCCCTGTGCTATGCAGTTGCTTCCCACTAGCTATCTATTTTACGTTTGGTAGTGTATATATGTCCATGCCACTCTCTCACTTTGTCACAGCTTACCCTTCCCCCTCCCCATATCCTCAAGTCCATGCTTTTTCTTTTTCCTTAAATTCCATATATATGTGTTAGCATACGGTATTTGTTTTTCTCTTTCTGACTTACTTCACTCTGTATGACAGACTCCAGGTCCATCCACCTCACTACAAATATCTCAATTTCGTTTCTTTTTATGGCTGAGTAATATTCCATTGTATATATGTGCCACATCTTCTTTATCCATTCATCCGATGGTGGACACTTAGGTTGCTTCCATGTCCTGGCTATTATCACTTTTACACGGCTGACAACTCTACTTCTGAGCAGTTTCAGGCCTGACTCCTGCACAAGTTCCTTGACTCTTCCAACCTCACAGCTTGCTTTGGCCAACCTCCTCCTCCCTGCCGTGAATCCTTTACATTGGGCTGCTAGAGCCCTGTTCAAAATGGGCAGATATCATCATACTCTTACTCTTTTGCTTACAACCCTTTAATTGCCTGGGTAATGAGTACATCTGGATCTTGCAAACACCGACCTAGCTTTTCAGCTTCATTTCTTTCACTCCATGTCCAACCCCGTTCTTTCTCCCCACTTTCCTGTCTAAATTTTCTGCTAAACTCTAAGCCATTTCAGACCACTTGCATTTCCTGAGGGAACCATGATGCTCACACCTTAGTTATTTTGGGAATCATTCTGCCTCACTTTGTTATCTCACTCTATAGACTCTACTGATAGTTCAAGCATCACTCTCACTATGAAGACTTTTCCTGATCTTTCAGAGATAATTGACCATTCCTCCTTTTCTATAATCTGTAATGAATATATTATACACATTCCACATTTTATTGCACATCTGTCCCCTTGATGGAATATAAATAACAAGGGCCTTGAGCTCACGTGTTCATATCACAATCTCCAACAACAAATCCTTTTTCTGTCACTTAGTAATTTGGTATTTGTTGAATAAACATTTGAAAGAATATCAGATGATTATTAATTATAAATTACTATAGGACAGGAATGTGTCTTATTCACCTTTTTCTTAGTATCTAGTACAGTGTATTGTATATAGAAAGTGCTTGATAATTATTTATTCAATATAAAGTTGAAGAAAGGAAAGTCGAGAATCCCAGATGAATGGGAACCATGATTGGTAGGCACCAATGCAGGAAAGAATGTAACAGCATTCGATTTAAAAAAATCAATTGTATAAAGTCTAAATGAAGAAGACATGGCTGAATAAGGAGATTTGTGCCTGTTTCACTCAGTTATTTTTAGGAATGGTAGCATGGGTTCATAGGTTACTATTGAGCTTTTCTTTTCTTTTTTCTTTTCTAGAAGAGAATTTTTGAGTTGGGGCAAATTTCTGGTCTAATTATCTGTGACAAGGGTAACAAATGCATATTAGAAAATGATTTTCAGTCTCTCTATCTCAGCTAGCCATTTATGCTTACAAATAAATTTCCTTTCCAGATTAATTCCTTCTTCTGTTTAAATTCTGATGTTGATTCTGCAAAGCTCAGATTGCTCTTAAAGACATTTGATTTGTTTAATGATCAATGATCCAAAGAAATTACAGAAGCTATTACTTAAAATCTGGAGGACAAAACAAAATAAAATACTGCCAACCTAGTCTTACCTTTATAGGAATATTATTTTTCACATTGGAATTAGCCTACGTATTGATTGATAAATCTTAAAGAGAGCTTCCAAAAACAACTTTGCATATAGATAAAGATTTTCTTTTGAAGTGTTGAGCCTGAAGATACATTACTTTTTCCCCACATAGAAACAATATATTGCTTAACAGCTAATAGACAAAGAAACAAAGAGTTGGAAAACCTAGGGATGTGACCAACATAATTTGGGAGTGGTTTTTGGAAGGCAGCAACGTCTGAGCTGATATTGGGCAGAGTAATGTTAGTCCTCAGCTTTCTACTTGGTGGTGATTTGGGCATCTATCACAGTCATCAGCTCTTATATTTTGGACAGGTGATTGTTACCTATAAGCATGCCTTGTGCATTGACTCTGGGAAAAGTAATAAACCCTGAAAGACTGCTAATCTAGCTAATTGTTTAAAATATGTTAAGCTCATTGCCCGCCTAGCTGTTGGCAAGTGAGCTGAAAGTGGTTACTGCTTTTAGAGTAGGCAGCAGGAGAGACTGAGGAAAATGATGATACACAATCTCAAGTGTTGTAACATAATTAGGGAAATGGTGTAATGTATTGAGCACAGCACAAGTTTAGAGATGGAAAGATCTGGATTTAAACTGCAGGTCCATATATTACCAACCATGAGAGTTCAGATAAATTAGTTAATCTCTCTGTGCTTTGCATTATAAATGAGGATAGACATTCCCCAACTCTTAGCAAGAACTCTCATTTTTATAGTGGCATTCAACAGAAATAGTTGGAAAACAGTGGAACACATCATGAAGATAGTGAAGACTATAAAAACATCTATAATTTTTGAAAAAATGCTCATGCTCATTGTAAAAACACACACACAAAAACTGAATAGCATTGAAAACAACAAAGGAGAATGTACTCATCACCCCATATTTTACCCAGTGATAGTTCATACCAACCAGATATCTCTGTGCATTTCTTTAAATATATACATACATATGTATGACATGTATCCATTAATATCCATGTTATGATCATTTAGACAAGATGGAAGTCCAGTATTTTCCTGGGTTTTTCCACTCAAAATATTAATTCTTGAAACTTGCTTTCTCTCTGCAAGCGTGGTGCCCCCTGCCTGCAGAGGAGGAACTCAAGTGCACCTCTCTGAGTGAATGACCTCAGTTGCCATCCCAGTAAATCTTTCACTGCTGTCTACACAGAGCCCTGACCAATATTGTTAAAAAGTTGCTGTTGACATACCCCTGGGAAGGTGCAGTAATATCATTTTTAAAAATACTGAAGTATAGTTGATTTACAGTCTTGTGTTAGTTTCAGGCATAGAGCATAGTCATTCAGTTTTCCTTTTTTTTTTGCAGGTAATATTCCATTATAGGTCATTACAAGATATTAGGTACAGTTCCCATGCTATACAACAAATCCTTGTTGCTTATCTATTTTATGTATAGTACTCTCTTTCTGTTAATCCCATACTCCTAATTTGTCCCTCCCCCACTCCTTATCCTTTTTGGTAACCATAAGTTTGTTTTCTATGTCTGTGAGTGGATTTCTCTATTGTATAGAGATTCATTTGTATTATTTTTTAGATTCCACATAAAATGATATCAGATAGTATTTGTCTTTCTCTGTCTGACTTATTTCACTAAGCATAATATTCTCTAGGTCCATCTATGTTACTGCAAATGGCAATATTTTATTCTTTTTTATGGCTGAGTATATATATATATATATATATATATATATAATATATTCACATCTTCTTAAGTTAATTGTCTGTTGATGGGCATTTGGACTTGGGTTGCTTCCAAGTCTTGACTATTGGAAATAATGCTGCTGTGAACCCTGGGGTGCGTGTATCTTCTTGAATTAGAGTTTTCACTTTTTTCTGGATATATACCCAGGAGTGGAATTGCTCTATCATATGGTAGTTCTATTTTTAGTTTTTTAAGGAACTTCCATACTGTTCTCCATAGTGGCTGTACCAATTTACATTGCCACCCCACAGTGTATGAGGATTCTCCTCCACATCCTCTCCAGCATTTTTTATTTGTAGACTTTTTGCTGATAGCCATTTTGACAGGTGTGAGGTGATACCTCATTAGGGTTTTGATTTGCATTTTTCTAATAATTTGCCATATTAAGCATCTTTTCATGTACCTGTTAGCCATCTGTATGTCTTCTTTGGAAAAATTTATATTTAGGTATTCTGCCCATTTTTTTTAATGAGTTGATGATTTTCTTTGATATTGAATTGTATGAGCTGCTTGTATATTTTGAATATAAATCCCTTGTCGCTTGCACATTTGCAAATATTTTATCCCATTGCATAGGTTGTCTTTCTGTTTTGTTGATGGCTTCCTTTACTGTGCAAAAGCTTTTAAATTTGGTTAGGTCCCATTTTTTAATTTTTGCTTTTGTTTCTTTTGCCTTAAGAGACAGATCTAAGAAAATAATGCTGTGATTTATGTCAGAGAATATTTTGCCTGTGTTCTCTTCTAAGTGTTATGTGGTGTCATGTCTTAAATTTAGGTCTTTAAACCATTTTGAGTTTACTTTTGTATATGGTATGAGGGAATATTCTAATTTCATTGTTTTAAATGTAGATGTCCAACTTTCCCTACACCACTTGTTGAAGAGACTGTCTTTTCCTTGTATATTCTTATCTCCTTTGTCTTAGATTAATGGATTATAGGTGCATGGATTTATTTCTGGACTCTGCATTCTCTTCCCTTGATCTATATGTCTGTTTTTTTTTGCCAGTACCATGCTGTTTGGATTACTGTAGCTTTGTAGTACAATGTGAAGTCTGGAAAGGTTATATCTCCGGCTTTGTTCTTTTTTCTCAGGATTATTTTGGCAATTTGGGGCCTTTTGTAGTTCCATAGAAATTTTAGGATTATTTGTTCTAGTTCTGTGAAAAATGGCATGAGTATTTAGATAGGGACTGCATTAATTTGTAGATTGCTTTAAATTTGTAGTATAGCTATTTCAACAATATTAATTCTTCCAATCTAAGAGCATGGTGTATCTTTCCATTTTTTGAATCACCTCTAATTTCCTTTATCAATGTTTTATAGTTTTTCATGTTAGGTCTTTCAGTTCCTTGGTTAAATTTATTCATAAATTTTTTTGACGCAATTTTAAATGGGATTTTTTTACTTTCTCTTTCTGATATTTCTGTGTATTAATTTTGGATCTTGCTACCTTGCTGAAGTAATTTATTAGTTCTAATTGTTTTTGTGTGGACGCTAGGGCTTTCTATATAGAGTATCATGTCATGTAAATAATGACAATTTTACCTCTCCCCTTCTTATTTTGATACTTTTTTATTTCTTTTTCCTGTCTGATTGATGTGCCTAGGACTTTCAATCCTATTTTAAATAGAAGTGGTGAGAGTGGGCATCCTTGTTTTGTTCCTGAATTTAGTGGGCTTTCAGCTCTTCACTCTTGAGTATGATGTTGACTGTGGGTTTGTCATAAGTGGCATTTATCATGTTGAGATATGTTCCCTCTATAATCACTTTGATGAGAGTTTTTATCATGATTGGATTTTGAATTTTGTCAAATGCTTTTTCTGCATCTGTTGTGATGATCATGTGGCATTTGTCTTTCCTTTTGTTAATGTGGTGTATCATGTTGATTGATCTGCAAATGTAGAACCAGCCTTATGATCCTGGAATGAATCCAACTTGATCATGGTGTATGATGCTTTTTATGTATTGTATTTGGTTTGCTAATTTTTTGAGGATTTTTACATCTATATTCATCAAAAATATTGGCCTGTAATTTTCTTTTTTTGTAGTGGCTTTGTTTTGTTTTGGTGTCATGGTAATGGTGGCCTTGTAGAATAAATTTGGGAGTATTCTTTCCTCTTCAATTTTTTGGGATGGTTTGAGAAAGATAGGTATAATCCTTCCTTATATGTTTGGTATAACTCCCCAGTGAAGCTATCTGGTCCTGGATTTTTGTTTGCAGGGAGTTTTGTTTGTTTGTTTTCTTTTGTTTTGTTAATTAAAGATTCTATTTCACTTCTAGTGATTGGTCTGTTCAAATTGTTTCTTTCTTCTTGACTCAGTCTTGGCAGGCTGTATATTTCTAGAAATTTGTCCATTTCTTCTAGGTTGTTCATTTTGTTGGCATATAGCTATTCATAGTGTTCTCGTCTTTCTTTTTTTTTGTATTTTTGTGGTATTGGTTACTGTTTTCCTCTTTCATTTCTTATTTTTTTTAAAATTTGCATCCTCCCTTTCTTCTTGGTGAGCCTGGCTAGAGGTCTGTCAGTTTTGTTTTTTTTATCTTTTCAAAAAACCAGCTCTTGGTTTTATTGATCTTTTCTATGTTTTTTTTTTTTAATCTCTATTTCATTTATTTCCTCTCTGATCTTTATTATTTCTTTTCTTCTGCTGACTTTGTGCTTGTTCTTCTTTTTCTAATTCTTTTAGGTGGTAGGTTAGGTTCTTTATTTGAGATTTTTCTTGTTTCTTGAAGAAGGCCTGTATCACTATGAACTTCCCTCTTAGAACTGCTTTTGCTACATTCCATAGATTTTGTAAAGTAGTGTTTTCATTTCATTTGTCTCTAGGCATTTTCTGATTTCTTTTTTGACTTCATCATTGACCCATTGATTTTTTTTTTTAGTAGCATGTTGTTTAGTCTCCATGTGTTTGTTCTTTTCCCATTTTTCTTTCTATAGTTGATATCTAGTTTCATACCATTGTGGTCAGAAATGAGGCTTGATATTTCTATTCTCTTAAACTTGATGAGGCTTGTTTTGTGACCTAGTATATGGTCTGTACTGGAGAATGTTCCATACATGCTTGACAAGAATGTGTGTTCTGCTTTTTTTGGATGTAATATCCTATAGATATCATTAAGTCCAACCAGTCTACTGCATGATTTAGGACCTCTGTTGCCTGACTGATTTTTTGTCTTGATGATCTGTCCACTGATGTCAGTGGGGTTAAATCTCCTACTCTTATTGTATTATTGTTGATTTCTCCTTTATGTCTGTTAGTATTTGCTTTATATATTTAGGTGCTTCTGTACTGGGTGCATATATGTTAATGAGTGTCATTTTCTCTTCTTCTATCAATCTTTTTATCATAATATAATGCTTTTTATAATATAATATAATAAATATAATATAATTATAATAATGTCTCTCTTTAGGGTATTTATTTCAAAGTCTATAATATAATATAATTATAATAATGTCTCTCTTTAGGGTGTTTATTTCAAAGTCTTCTTTGTTTGATATAAGTATTGCTATTTCTGCTTTCTTTCATTTCCACTTCATTAAATACCTTTGTCTATCACGTCACTTTCATTCTGTGTGTGTCTTTTGCACTGAAGTGAATTTCTTGTAGGTAGCATATTGCAGGTTCTTTTAAAATTTATTTATCTAATAAGACACTGTGTTTTTTTGTTTGGAGCATTTAGTCCATTGACACTTAAAGTAATTATTGATAGGTATGTACTTATTGCCGTTTTTATTTTTTGTTTTCCAGTTGTTTTTTGTTCTTCGTTCATTTCCTCTTCTTTTTGTTTTTCCCATTGTGGTTTCATGATTTTCTTTTGTAGTATGATTGAGTTCCTTTCTTTTTGGTTTTTGTGAATCTGTTGTAGGTTTTTGATTTGTGGTTACCATAGGGTTCATATATCTTGACCTATAATTATATGTATTTGCTTTAAACTGATAATCATTTAAGTTCAAACACATTCTAAAATATCTACATTTTTTACTCCACTTCTCCATATTTCTTGTTTTTGATGTCATATTTTACATCTTCACTTATCCCTTTTCTGTTTATTGTAGCTATAGTTGCTTTTACAATTTTTATTTTGTTTTTTTTTAATCTATGTACTGGTTTATTTTTTTTCACATCTTTATTGGAGTATAACTGCTTTACAATATTGTGTTAGTTTCTGCTGTATAACAAAGTGAATCAGCTATATGTATACATATATCCCCATATCTCCTACCTCTTGAGCCTCCCTCCTACCCTCCCTATCCCATCCCTCTAGGTTATCACAAAGCATTGAGTTGATCTCCTTGTGCTATGCAGCAGCTTCTCACTAGCCATCCATTTTACATGTGGTAGTGTATATATGTCAATGCTACTCTCTCACTTCGTCCCAGCTTCCCTTCCCTCCCTGTGCCCTCTAATTCCTATTATGTACTTGCCCCTTCCTGTTGGGATTTTCCCTTTCTTATAGATTCTTAGTTCTGTCCATTTAGAGAAGACCGTTCAACATTTCTTTTAGGGTATGTTTAGTATTGCTGAATTCTTTTAGTTTTTGCTTCTCTGAGAATTCTTTCTCTCTCCTTCTTTTCTAAATTATAATCTTGTTGGGTAGAATATCCTAGGTTGCAGGCTTTTCCTTTTCAGGACTTTGACTATATTGTGCCACTCCCTCTTGGCCTGCCACGTTTCTGTAGAGAAATCAGCTGATTGCCTTATGGGGGTTCCCTTGTATATGAGTGGTTTTCTCTTGATTCCTTTATAATTCTCTATTTTAACTTTTGCAATTTTAATTATATGTCTTGGTATGGGTCTGTTTGGGTTCTTCTGGTTTGGGACCTTCTGGTTTGTGACCCTCTGTGGTTCCTGGACCTGGATATCTGTTTCCTTTAGGTTTGGGAAGTTTTCAGCCATAATTAATTCACATACATTTTTGATTGCTTTTGCTCTCTCTTCTCCTTCTGGAACCCCTATTATGTGTAGGTTGGCCTGTTTTATATTATTCCATAGATCTTGTATGTTGCTCTTGATTTTCTTCGTTTGTCTTTCTATTTTCTGTTCTCATTGTGTGATTTCCATTATTCTGTCTTCCAAATCGCTTTTAAACTCTTCTGTGTCATTTAGTTGGCTATTCATTGCTTCTTATCTCAGAAATTGAAGTATCTATTTTTGATTGAGTCATCTTTATAGTTTCTAGTTCCTTGTTAAAATGATCTTCCTTTACATCAATAATCTTTCTTAATTCAGTTAGCATTTTTATTACTAAGTTTTTGAACTCATTATCTGGTGGACTGATTATCTCTGTTTCATTGTTTTTTTCAGGGGTTTTCTTTTGCTGTTTCAATTGAGAGTAGTTTCTCTGACTTTTCATTTTACTTAACTTTCTCTGTCTCTGTGAATTTAGGAGAAACAGTTATCTATCATGGTCTTGAAAGGGTGTTTTTATGTAGGAGCATCCCTGTGTAGACTGTGTGTGTTCAGTGCCTTTGGTGTGATGCCTGGTTTTGATATGGATGCCAGCCATGTCTTTCCTCAGGGTGTGCTGACCACTGTCAACTCTATAGGATGTGTGGCTGGTGTTGGAGGATCTAGAGCCAGTGTAGCATGTGAGGTGGGACTTCCTCTCTGCTTCCTGTCACTGCCCTGTCAGAGGTGGGGTGTGCTCTTCAGTTCTTGGAGTAGAAGCCCTGAGGGTCAGGCTGGTCAGACTTTATTAACCTTGAGTGCCTGTCCTGTAACAAAGGAAGGGATTGCTGAAGCAAGTGAGGCCCATGCACTCACCCTCACCAAGGTCTGATGTGGTACGTAGACATCTGCAGCTCTGCTCAGATGGAACCCAAAGTCATGTCTCTTCTCTTATTGTGTTTTTCCTTGATCTAGTACAAGTCTATAGCATGGAGTGGGTGGGTCTAGAGTATTTGCTGGGCTGGGGTTGGGCGTCAGGGCATTGTGGCTGCAGGAATTGAGGTGGCCACGCTGCTACCAGATATCTGGGCTGCCACTGTGGCAGTCTTCTCCCAGGACTTTTCTGCCAAAGATCCAGTGTGAAGCTGTGGCTTGGAATGGGTAAGGCCAGAGCACTCTCTTGGCTTGAAGAAGGACCACAGTGTGAGGGTTGTGGTGTCTCAGCAAGTGCTGACAATGGCCATTGGCACCCCACTAGGATCACACCCTAGGCCCACAGTGGCTGCTGCTACCCCACCAGGACCACACCACACTACACCTAGGCCTCTGGGTTCTTTCTCCATAGCTAGACTGAGTCTTTTCTCAGGGCTGTCTCAGATCTCATGCCAAGCTGTGGTGTGGAATGAGCAGAGCTGGAGTGTTCTTCTCACTTGGATTGGGGAGTATGGCAAGGTGGTGGCCACCAGTGTAAAGCCCTCTCTGCCCTGATCATTGGGCAGTCAGCACAGGTACACTCTTTGTGAGTAGAGTCTAGGCTTTTCTAGCTCTTCTATCTGTCCCAGTGTTTCTTCCAGCAGCCAGGGGAGCTTGTCTCCTCCCTGAAGGGCCCCAGGACTGGGATAGCCAATTTGTGGCTCGACCTGCTTGCTCCCCAAGTGAGAGTCCACCATGTGGACCTTCTCTTCCTTTCACATTCCTCTCAGGGCCAGAGGTCCCAACTTTATCCTTTTTTTCTTCCTACCTTGTTATGTGGAAATCTTTCTTATAGCTTTGGTTGTATAGGAGTTCTGCCAGTTTCCAGTTAGTTTTCCATGTGAATTGTTCTACATGTAAATGTATTTTTGGTGTGTTTGTGGGGGGTGGTGAGCTTCAGTCCTCTTATTCTTCTATCTTTATCTGCTCAGTAATGCCCTTTTGCTGCAGGGCCTGGCATGTGGTCTTGCTGCCTATTGTCCCTGTAGCCTTGCTTATTGCCTTGTGGTGCTGGTCTCTGCTGATTTACCAGGTCTTTGGGGGTTTGTCCTTGTTTTAGTTCTTTCCATTGGGTCAGTTATGTTCTTAAGTTACCTCCATAAAACATCTCCATACTTTCATTATAAATTTCCCTGTTTTGTGTCACTTACAACTAAATGAGTCTTAATTCATGCAGCTAATATTTATCTATGTCATAGGACATTCTTATTTATTTAATTTTCATGTCATTGCTTACTATTGAGGATGAACTTCATGTAAATTTTAAAATATTTCAACAGAGGCAGTGTGATTTAGATGTTTGTGTTAGATTGTAGTGTTAAATCTGAAGTATCTTAATCAGTATCTTACATATTTAGGATGTACTGTGTTAGTATTTGAAGTCTGAGAGCCCACACTTAAGAAATGCCTACTCTGAAACTATTCTATGATTTTTATCCTTGATCAGCACCAGAGGGTTTTGTAATTACTGTGTATGTCAGAAATGACTTTTCTTTTTTAACTAGTGATGTGTATGGTGATCAGATATGTGAATTGACCACTTTACACCACTAGATGATTATAATAAAAAAGACAGTAATAAGTACTAGAGAGGATGTGGAGAAATTGGAACCTTCATACATTGTTGGTAGGAATGTAACATGGTGCAACTACTTTGAAAAATAGTTTGGCAGTTTCTCAAAATGTTAAAAATAGTGTTATTATATGAGCCAGAAATTCCACTTCTAGGTATATATCCAAGAGAACTGAAATTCTATGTTCACACAAAAACCTATATGCAGATGTTTAAGGCAGCATTATGGATGATAGCCAAAAGTGGAAACAACCCAAATGTGTATCATTTAATGAACAAAATGGGATATATCCATACAATGGAATATTATTTGGATATAAAAAGTAAAGATACTGATACTTGCCATAACATGGATGAACCTTAAAAACATTATGCTAGGTAAAAGAAACTAGTCACAAAAGGCCATATATTGTGTAATTCCATTTATATGAAATATGCAGAATGGGCAAATGCATAGAGACAGAAAGTATATTGGTGGTTATCAAGGGTTGGAGGAGGTGGAATTGAGAGTGACTACTAATGGGTAGAGTTTTTGTAGGGGGTGGTGGTGAAAATGTTCTAAAATTAGATAGTGGTGATGATTGCATAACTCTTTGAATATACTATAAACCACTGAATTGTACATTTTTAAAGGGTGAATTGTATGGTCTGGGAATTATATCTGAGTAAAATTGTTATTAAAAAAATATATATGCAGATTGGCTAGAAATATTGCACAAATGAACAGGGCATATGAACCTAGAGAATCCTGTGATTATGCCTTTTGGAGTGGTGCCCTAAACTTAGGGACTCCTTGGGTCATGGGCACAGAATGTTTAGAGGATTCTCTACCATGATTTGACCAGAGGTTAGATGAATCTTGTCAACAGAAGATTGTCACATCTGCCTTAGGCTGCTGTTCTGAATGCCTGAAAGCACAGAGAGTTGGAACTTGATTAAACATAGAGCATATTGTGTGACTGTTTTGAGTCCCACTTATTAATGTATGTGCCTTTGGCAGAATTTGGTCTGAGACTTGCTTTCATGGTAACAGCATTTGGGAGTGAAGTGATAGTGTAAGAGAATTGCACAGCACTCACATACTTCAGCAATTGAAGGCAACAGATAACTACCAAAAAGTCCAAAGTGGATAGGACAGTTGTTAACAATTGGTACTCAGGAATATTACTGACCTTTATGTATTCATCATGCCTCTAACCACTTTACTGAATTATCCTGTTAATTTTGAAAGATTTTATTAATTAATTATCTTACTTTTTTCTGGGTACAAAATTAAATCTTTTGCACATAATGATAATTTTCCTCTTTCCTGTACTGTGTCTTATTTTCATTTTATAATTTATTGGCTAGAGCTTGGAAAGCAATGATGAGTGGTATGATAATACTGTTTGCAGTTCATTTCATTTTATACTTAATAATATGGACAAATAATATAACCAATACAAAATTTGAAAGTCAAAATCAAAATTATAAATCAGTCAAAAATTTACAAAAATGCACCTTAAGCATTTATTATTCTTGCAACTTTTTCCACATTATTTAACCTCTCTGAATTTTACTATCTCACCTGGAAAATGGATTTGGAAAATAATTGCTACTTATTAGGATTATGGTGAAGATTAAATAAAATGATTTATTTAAAGTGCTCATACCATGTTCTTGGATTGGAAGAATCAACATTGTGAAATGACTCTACTACCCAAAGCAATCTACAGATTCAGTGCAATCCCTATCAAACTACCACTGGCATTTTTCACAGAACTAGAGCAAAAAATTTCACAATTTGTATGGAAATACAAAAGACCCCAAATAGCCAAAGCAATCTTGAGAAAGAAAAATGGAGGTGGAGGAATCAGGCTCCCGGACTTCAGACTATACTACAAAGCTACAGTAATTAAGAGAGTATGGTACTGGCACAAAAACAGAAATATAGATCAATGGAACAGGATACAAATCCCAGAGATAAACCTATGCACATATGGTCACCTTATCTTTGATAAAGGAGGCAAGAATATACAGTGGAGAAAAGACAGCCTCTTCAATAAGTGGTTCTTGGAAAACTGGACAGCTACATGTAAAAGAGTGAAATTAGAACACTCCCTAACACCATACACAAAAATAAACTCAAAATGGATTAAAGACCTAAATGTAAGGCCAGACACTATAAAACTCTTAGAGGAAAACATAGGCAGAACACTCGATGACATAAATCACAGCAACATCCTTTTTGACCCACCTCCTAGAGAAATGGAAATAAAAACAAAAATAAACAAATGGGACCTAATGAAACTTCAAAGCTTTTGCACAGCAAAGGAAACCATAAACAAGACCAACAACACTCAGAATGGGAGAAAATATTTGCAAATGAAGCAATGGACAAAGGATTAATCTCCAAAATTTACAAGCAGCTCATGCAGCTCAATATCAAAAAAACAAATAACCCAATCCAAAAATGGGCAGAAGACCTAAATAGACATTTCTCCAAAGAAGATATACAGATTGCTAACAAACACATGAAAGAATGCTCAACATCATTAATCATTAGAGAAATGCAAATCAAAAGTACAATGAGATATCATCTCACTCCGGTCAGAATGGCAATGTAGATCAAAAAATGTAGATCAAAAAATCTAGAAACAATAAATGCTGGAGAGGGTGTGGAGAAAAAGGAATCCTCTTGCACTGTTTGTGGGAATGTAAATTGATACAGCGACTATGGAGAACAGTATGGAGGTTCCTTAAAAAACTAAAAATAGAACTACCACATGACCCAGCAATCCCACTACTGGGCATATACCCTGAGAAAACCGTAATTCAAAAAGAGTCATGTACCACAATGTTCATTGCAGCTCTGTTTACAATAGCCAGGACATGGAAGCAACCTAAGTGTCCATCAACAGATGAATGGATAAAGAAGATGTGGCACATATATACAATGGAATATTTCTCAGCCATAAAAAGAACCGAAATTGAGTTATTTGTAGTCAGGTGGATAGACCTAGAGTCTGTCATACAGAGTGAAGTAAGTCAGAAAGAGAAAAACAAATACCGTATGCTAACACACATATATGGAATCTAAAAAACAACAAAAAAAGTGGTCATGAAGAACCTAGGGGCAAGACGGGAATAAAGACACAGACCTACTAGAGAATGGACTTGAGGATACGAGGAGGGGAAAGGGTAAGCTGGGACAAAGTGAGAGAGTGGCATGGACACATATACACTACTAAATGTAAAATAGATAGCTAGTGGGAAGCAACTGCATAGCACAGGGAGATCAGCTTGGTTCTTCGTTACCACCTAGAGTGGTGGGATAGGGAACGTGGGAGGGAGGGAGACGCAAGAGGGAAGAGATATGGGGATATGTGTATATGTATAACGGATTCACTTTGTTATAAAACAGAAACTAACACACCATTATAAAGCAATTATACTCCAATAAAGTTGTTGAAATAAATAAATAAAGTGCTCAGCACAAAAAAAAGAAGCAAGTGGTAGCATTAGCCGTGCCCCTATAAGAGGTAAGGCCTGCCAGTTTTTAAGTATGAAGATTGCAAAATTTTGAATACAATTTTAAATATTAAAAAAAAGTGTTCAGCACAGTGCCTGGCACCCAGCTAAGTAAATAAATAGTAAGTGAGGAATTTGTGACATAGGTTCATGTTGGGTATGATGGAGTAGATGGAGGGAATAATCATTTCTACCTTCTCGGGGGACACCAATGAGGAAAGGCTGAAGAGGAATTCACATTTCCCAGCGGAAATGAGGTTGCTGAGGAAATTTTAGGGACAGGGTAAAATAATAGTACAGAAATATGAGGCAATTTTAGACTAAAGGACTGTAAAAAATCTGAAATGTCTGGAACAGAGTCTGTGATATGGAATATGGATAGAAGTGCAGCTAGAGATAAAGCCGGGATCAGAATGTGGCAGGTATGTAGTATTATTTTAAGGAGTTTGGAGTTTTTGTTGGTAATGGGTTTTATGCAGGGGAGCCATTTGGTCACGTTTTACTGTAGAGAACTTTCTCTTGGAGACATCTTGGTGAATGAACTGGGAGACAGGAGGCAGGAAGACCAGTTAAGAGCTAGCTCTAAGGTCTGGGATGCAGTTGGGACTTGGAAGCAGAAGCCAAGGTGGGGGAAGCATTAGCAGAAGGAGATGGAGGGGAAGGATGATTGGAGTCTTGCTTGGAAGAGAGATGGGTTGAACCCTGTTGCTGTATTAGTTTCCTGTAGCTGTTGTAACAAACTATCACAAACTTGTTGAGTTAAAACCACAGAAATTTTTTCTTACAGTTCTGGAGGCCAGAAGTGTAAATAGAGTGTCACTTGGCTGAAACCAAGATGTTGGTAGGACTGCTTTCCCTCTGGGGGTTCTGGTGTAGAAGTCATTCCTTGCTCTTTTCCAGCTTCTTGTGGCTGCCGGCATGCCTTGGCTTGTGGCTGCATCATTTGGGTCTTCAAGGCTAGAGCCCACACGTCTCTCTCTGCTCTGTTCACATCACTCTCTCTGTGTCAAATCTCCCTCTGCCTTCTTCTTATTAGGATATGTGATTGATTGCATTTAGGGCCCACCCAGATAATCCAGGATAAATGCCTCATCACAGAATCAATAATTTAATCACATCTGCACAGACCTTTTTTCCCCTAAATAAGGGTCACATTAATAGGACCCAGAGATTAAGACCTGTTATGTTTGGGGGGCCATAATTCTGCCTTCCATTGTTGCCACTTACTGAGATAGGAAATGAAGAGGCTACAAGACTGCAGAAAATATAATGAAATTAGTTTTGTACATAAGTTTTAGGTTTTTAAGAAGACTCATATTCTGTTCTCAGTTTCTTTTATCCTTCCCATTTTTAACACAAATGTTTCTCTTCTTTGGCTGAAATCAGGGATTGGGTTTTGTCAAACCCATCTTTTTTTCTAAAAGCTTGTATCACCCTGAGTTAACCCTACATATTACTTCAAACCAAAGGGTTCTTCTGTTTACCTTAGCTCAGGCAAACAGAGCTCTGACATGTCAGATTGTGAAAAGCCCTGAGTTTCCTTTAAGTAAATTTCAAGAATATCAATCATAGGTGAATACAGAAAAATTTTCACCATTAATTATCTTCCCCTCAAATTCTTTTAGTATATATACCAAATTCAACCCAGGCAAAGGTTGAAACTGTATATTTTATTACTGACCTTTTCAGCTCAACAGTACTAATAAATACTTTAAAACAACCATTTTCAGCAAAAACTGAAAAATAAAGTTTATTTTATTACTAGTTTTCATTGAGTAATATATATCATACACGATAAAGTTCTACTTGTATGCTCAGACTATGAAAGGTGGCTGCTGCTGAGCTGAAATTTTAGTCTATTTGTACAACTTCAAACCTGAATGTCTATTCTTATTTTCTTGAAAGCTGGTAAACTTGTTAAGTACTTTCCAATGATCCTACCCTTTAGAATTACTTGGTGTCTTAGATTCTAGCTAATTCTGGCTTTTTAGTAAGCTTCAGTTTCAAAATACTTGATTTGTTTCATTTCTAAAGTTTTACTTTTTCAGTACAGTGTTTCTATTTGCCGTAGAAGTTTTAGGTTCAGGAAAATATTTTTTTCCTTAAATTTGCATGCTAAATTTCCAGCTATAATATTTGATCAAAGAATAAAAATAATGCATAAATGAGTCATAGAGAATTAAATATTGCATTCAAGTGACTTCCAAAGATTCGATGAATTTCCTTTCAGTTGCTCAAAGCAAGTCTTGATTTCCCTGTCATTATTTAAAAAACTCAGAAAACCATTTTGTGTGTTATATGCATTAAATATATAATATATATATTTTATATATATATATATGCATGCCAAGAACTTCTTAATTCCAGTCCTTAAGACAATATAATGCCCAAGGTAAGGGCCTAGACATGACCCAGTGACATGGGGCATGTTTATAATTTCCTCACTCAGATTTTATTCAGTTAATGAGTTACTTATTAGGGCAAAGGTCTAATATGCCACCTTCCTCTTCTACTCTTTTTTCCATAATAAAACACCTCATCATACCTAAAGTGAAAAAGGTGATGCTTTTGATTTGATACTAAAACCGTTCATTCGTACAGACCTTTGCTTATGTGCCAACTAGGTTCTGTGGTTGCCTAAGCAATATTTAGTAAAGACCTTGCAGGTGGTCAGTTGATCCTGAGACTAAGTTGAATAACAGGTAAATAAAAGTCCTATAATAATTTCCTAAATTTTAATTAAACCCAGAGTCATCCTGTTTATAGATACAGAACAGTTCTCAGAGGCAGTTATATTTATGCAGAGACGTGGTTCTCTGTCCACATGTAGAAAATTTATGCTGGACTGTGTTTGTAAAATGATAAAGCATTGTTTGGCTCTATTCATAGGTATATTTTTGTTCATATGGAAAATTAAATAGAACAGTTTTTTTATTTGGCTCTATTTATAAGCTATATTTTTGTTCTTATTAAAAATTAAATAGAACAATTCCACTCAGGTACAGCAGTGGAGCCTCGTTACATGTTGTCTAAGTTCTGCTGGCCACAAGTAGCTTTTTGGAATTCACTTCATACCTTCAGTCTGAAGATTTATTCCCTAAAACAAATATATTGTGTGCTTTTTTAAAATTAGCACTTTAAAAATTCACAAATAGTAAAATTGTCTTTACTGTGGAACTATTAACTTTAGAATTCATAATATATACAAGTAGATTTTCTTTTTCAAAATACATGTGTGTTAGGATAATAATATTTGCTTCTCTTTTAAAGGAATCAAAAAATTCAATATTTACTACACTAAGAACAATACTTATTAGCTTATTTCATTTACTGAGTTGGAAAGAATTAGGAGCAGGCCTACAACTTGTAGGTTAACTCACTTACAAATATCCTTTACCTTAATAGATGGTGTTGTTATGCTCATTTTACATGTGAATAATTAGAAGTTTTAGTTTTCCACTAATAAACTCTCATTATATAATTGTAACAGAAAAGGATACTTAACCTTAAAAAAATAAGGCAATTATTTCAAGATATACATTTGTTTAGACTGTTTTTGTTATATAGACATACCTATAAATTGTTTTTTTTCTAGTATATTTAAAAAAATAATTTGGTTAAGAGCTAACTATTGTACCTGATGTTTTTTATTTGTAGTTGAATTAATTTTACTCTATTTTACTCTTCCTTCTCCCCATAATAAACTGTTATTTTATATACCATCCAATATTGCTGTTGATTTCTGAGTTTGTCCTCTTAGTAAAGTTCAGGCATCTTGAGATTTGAGAACATGTTTAATTAGTTAGTGCTTAGTTAGGTCTTGGGCATAGAATATTTTCTTGAAAAATACTTGCAGAATTGCTCTGAAGTTTAAATGGAATTGCAATTTTCCTGTTAGAGAAAGACAAGTCTGAGATGTCATTTTAAGAGATTAACTGGCTGTTCAGTATGGGTCTTGGAATGCCAGTTGAGTATAAAAACTATAATGGTCAAGAAAACTGTAATATTCATCTTGGCCACTAAGCACAGTTCTGTGCTAATAACTATATGAGAAGCCATCTTAAAATTGGAAGGTGGCTTGTTGAGCATAAAATCAGAGTAAGCAGCGTTGTCAGATGAGCTAATTGACTATTGTCATCAAGGGAAGGTAGCTTGATGCATTTGTCTGTTTTAAGAGATTAATATCAATGACGATTGAATTATAAAGGGTGAAGTCAGGGAACCTTTTCTCCTGGATGGTCCTGGAAAGGTGTTACTAACTTCTTCCTTATCTACTCCTATTGCAGGCTTCATGCAAAATATGCCTCTTCCATTAACCTAGTACTTCTTCATACAGGTTAGAGTTTAATTGATTGCGCTTTAGCTTTAGTTATGATATTTCAATCATACTCTTAAGTCCAGACATTTTAATTGGAATTTGAGATGAGTGGTTACTAGAGCAAATCATGCAATTCACAGATTAAATTTTTGATTAGGTTATTTCTTCAGGTAAGTTTTCTGACTAATGCACTGTATTTCTCCATAATTTCTTTTCAGGAATTTGCTCTCTTCCTTGTTTAGCTTCATCAAGGTTTATAGAATAGAAAGACCTGTTCAGGATTTTTATAATGTTCAAGTTCAACATTCCATTATAAAATTGTAGGCATAATGTTAAAGGCATCCTAACTCGAGCAAAAGACAACCTCATGGAGGGAAGAGTAACCTTCCTATATAAAAGCTGGTGAGGGGTGGTGTGTGTGTGTTTTTTTAAAGTGCTTTATATAGAAAACAAAAAAATTTTTCTGTGACTAAGTACAGTTATGTTTGGCCTCCTATCCTAGTTCTCTTTGTTCATAGCATAGGCGGCATCTCTCTTCACATTAGTCTATAAACAAGAATTTATTTTATGTCATACTCTAGTGGCTCAACGAGTAGGTATAATGGGAGGCCTTCTACATTTCCAACAGTCAGGAAAACAAGTTGTTTCTCCCTGACTTCTCCAGACAATGTAGCATTTTGTAAAGAACAGGGAAATCAGATTCAAAAGGTTGACTTCATTGGAATATTCTGTACTGGGCTGTGTGGTCTTATTCATTTACTCAGTTTCTCTGACCCTCAGCTTCTTTTCTTTTTTTTTATACAATAGTCTTCACAATAATACCTCTCTTTTAACTTAATGTGAAAGTGCTTTGTTTCTAATGGGATATTAGGGAGGAAAAAATCTTGCATTCCTGTCATCAGTCCTAACTTTATGATGCATTTTGATAATCACTGGTCTTTTGCAGTGATTCTTATCATGTAAGAATATTTGCCTTTTACAAACTTGTAAAATCATATAACTTTGAGTATAGTAGTCTTTGGGGAATTAAATCTAGTCAGAGATAGTTTATTCTATTTTATTCATATGATCAAATTATAGCTGAAATTTATTGTCAAACAGCAATGGGAAAGCTAAACTGCAAAGTTCAGGGACTAAGTTATGAAGAGTTTATGGAGGTTTTTTCCCCCTCATATTATAAAGGGTCTAAGGTTTTTTGTTTGTTTGTTTGTTTTTGACCTTACCTACTGTATGTTATGGATCATAATTGCTAGAAGAAATAATGTGGCAAGTAAAGTCTATGATTAAGAATATTTATCTTTATTGTTGATAGAAATCCATTATTTTGTATTTATGGTTAAAGATTGTAAGGTTTTTATTTTTTTTAAGATAAATAAGGCACCGAAATCACATTATTTGCTTTTAAATGTGTATAACATAGTTTTTGAGTCCCAAGCACACTGCAATATTTGCACTGTCATCTCTCCTCGACTTTAGTGAACTCTGAAAGAAAGAGCTGAATTACATTTTTTAGGACACTTAATGAGCAAAACTAGACACATAGGAAAGGCTGGAGAATTTCCATGTGAGTGGAGAGCTACCTTTATAAATATATAACATAGTATATTCTCAAATGGAAATGTTTGAAATTTACTGTTTGCCAGTCATTGCTGGAGTCATAGTGTCTGCTTAGGGGACAGAAGGATTATTTTAATATGATTTCTGACTAGTGGTCTTTGACTTAATTCCAAATATAAACATGTCTGATAGTTTCTTTCTGGGAATATTTAAAGGTGTAATCCCATTTTTTTTTTTTTTGTCTGTGCTGTTCTGTTGACTGTGTTTTTATTTTCTCAGTGTATAGTGATTCCATAGAAGGAGTAACTTTTAAGAACCTGAAATATGAAAGGCTATCAGGTTGATATGAAAAAAAGCCTTTCAAAGAACAAGCACGGTACAGATAAATGCACATGAGTGGTAGTCCTGGTGAAAGAATACAACAGGGTAAACATGAGATTTTTATTATAAGTATTAAACATAAAAATGTAATTTAACTATTATAAATTATTACCAATTAATGGAGGATGAATATGAAGCACAAATGTAACTTTTGGAACTTTCAAGTCATCATTCATGTATATATACATTTATATAAATATTTTGGTATTATATTCATCTAACATTTTCTCTTTTATTCAACAGAAATCTTCTTGACAGAGACACATTTTCTAAATCTGATCCAAGTAAGTATCTATTACTTGCTTTTTTTTTTTTTTCCCGGTACACGGGCCTCTCACAGCTGCGGCCTCTCCCGTTGTGGAGCACAGGCTCCAGACGCGCAGGCTCAGCGGCCATGGCTCACGGGCCCAGCCGCTCCACGGCATGTGGGATCTTCCCGGACCGGGGCATGAACCCGTGTCCCCTGCATCGGCAGGCGGACTCTCAACCACTGAGCCACCAGGGAAGCCCTATTACTTGCTTTTTGAAATAGTCTACTTATTTTACTTGATTTTTCAAAAACTTGTTTGAAAATCATAGTTCTTATTTAAATATTTGTTTTGAAGCCTAGAAAGCAAGATGGAGTATAGTCTTAGGCCCTGCATTCTCATCTACCTGGGCAGTACTCTGGCTAAAGAGAGGGAATTGCTTAGCATTTTGAGAATAAGATAACAATGCAGATGACTGCAATGTAGGACAGTTCACTTTGAAATTAAACCTCATTGTATAGCCATATGGTAAAAATTATCTTTGAAAGACAACTGTAATGGGCCATAATTTTATGATCAAGTCAGAGTAATCATTTTCCTTTTTTTGTGAATAAATGCAGTATATAAAGGCATGTACAACCAAGTGAATTATATAATATCTTGAATGAGCTGAAGTTTTTGATTCCTAATTATATATATTGAAAATTGGAGATAAATTGTAAAATGAGACAGTTTAAATTAGAAAACAACAGAAATAATGTATAAATCAAGTAGTGAGTCCAAATCTTGTAATATTTAGAAGCTGATATCCAGCAGCTCTCCATCTCTACAAATGTGTGAACCTGTGTGGTTTAACTACAGGAGAGAGGTTTTGTCAGTTGACAGAAGAATTCTTGAGGTAGTCACTGGAGAAAAGGCATTAAACTTTGTGGGTATTAAAAATTCCTGGGGCCCATTGACAAGTGGGTGGGATATTTTTATAAATTAATCTTTACCCCAAACTCTTAATCTCCCTTTTTTGCAACTTCCTTTTGTGGTTCATAGGATTTCTTACTTGTTTACAAACATTGAGGATAGGAGTTGCAAATATTAAATGTGGCATATGATTTGCTCCAGATATCCTTCCTATGATGGTTTTGAGCATTATAAGTATCCTAGGAAGAGCTTGACTTATGACTGGTAACATACTGAAATATTTCAAACTGTTTAACCTTAGTTAAAAGATTTTTTTATCTATATCTGTAGCATAATGCAATTGAAGACATTAGCAAATAATTGTTATTTTTTTTTTGTGCCTAGCTCTATACATGCTAAGTTCTAAAGACCTGATATTGTTTCTTGCTTTTTTATAAAAAATGTTCATCATGTGATGATTTATTAGCAATTTTCATGCCAGAGTAAGGCTAGGAACTAATTTTAATATAGCTTTTGTACAGCTGAAAAATAAATTGGATACATTTATATCTGATATTTATAAAAAACGTTTAGATATATTTATTTTTTCATCTTTTGTAGTTTGTGTCTTGTATGTACAAGGAGTTGGAAATAAAGAATGGAGAGAGGTAAGAATTTGAATTAAAAAAATTGTGCTGGAAGATATGGTATAAGTTATAATGTGATCAAGATGATACTTTCCTGTTTTTAGTTATTTTAGTAATTTTCTTATAGATATATTTATTTTTATTTATTTATTTTTGGCTGCATTGTGTCTTTGTTTCTGCTCGCAGGCTTTCTCTAGTTGGGGCGAGCAGGGACTACTCTTTGTTGTGGTGCGTGGGCTTCTCATTGTGGTGGCTTCTCTTGTTGTGGAGCACCGCCTCTAGGCATGCGGGCTTCTGTAGTTGTGGCACACAGGCTCAGTAGTTGTGGCTTGCAGGCTCTAGATCTCAGGCTCAGTATTGTGGCACATGGGCTTAGTTGCTTCACGGTTTGTGGGATCTTCCCGGACAAGGGCTCAAACCCATGTCCCCTGCATTGGCAGGCAGATTCTCAACCTCTGCATCACCAGGGAAGTCCTTCAACCCAAAGATTGAATTCCTTTTTTATTTTATTTCATTTTAATTTGATGAAAGCAATCTTTGTGTTTTGTTCTTAATAATCCTTAATGTTTAGCTCATTTATGATCTTTCTGTGGAATAATCTACCCTTGAATTTGTATTCTCCTCAGTCTTACATAAATTTAATGTGATCCAATTCTTACATAATTGAAGTTTGTGGGTTTAGTCTCACTTTTTGAGATCAACTGCTGATTTTATAAAATATTGCTTTAAAGTGTTTTAAAAGTGATATCAATTATCACCTGCTTTTTGACAGTTAATAACTTGTTATTTGAAAATAAAGTAGAAACTCAGTTTCCTAATACAAATACTTTGTGTAATGGAGTAAGAGCAAGGAGGCAGAATTACTTTTTTCATGGTTAATAATTTTATTTATTTATTTTTATTGCAGTATAGTTGATGTGTAATATGTTTCAGGTGTACAATATACTGATTCACAAATTTTAAGGGTTGTACTCCATTTATAGTTATTATAAAGTATTGGCTATATCCCCTGTGTTGTATAGTATATCTTTCTAGCTTGTTTTATACATAATAGTTTTTACCTCTTAGTCCCCTCCGCCTGTATTGCCCCTCCCCACTTTTCTCTCCCCATTGGGAACCACTAGTTTTGTTCTTTATATCTGTGAGTCTGTTTCCTTTTTGTTATACTCACTAGTTTGTTGTATTTTTTAGATTCCATGTATAAATAATATCATCCAGTATTTGTCGTTCTCTGTCTTATTTCACTTAGCATAATACCCTCCAAGTCCATTCATGTTGTTGCAAATGTAAAATTTCATTCTTTTTTATGGGTAATATGCCATTTTGTATATATGTGTGTGTGTGTATATATATATATTTATATCTCACATCTTCCAGTCCAAGAACATGGTATACCTTTCCATCTGTTTATGTCATCTTCAGTTTTTTTCATCAGCATCTTACAGTTTTTGGGATACAGGTCTTTTTCCTCCTCAGGTAGGTTGATTCCTAGTTATTTTATTCTTATTGATGCAATGATAAATGGGATTATCTTCCTGGTATTTCATAGATAGTATACAGAAATGCAACAGATTTCTGTATATTTGTATCCTGCAAAGTTACCAAATTCATTGATGAGCTCTACTAGTTTTATGGTGGCTGCTTTAGGTTTTTCTGTGGATAATATCATTTCAACTGCAAACAGTGACAGTTTTACTTCTTCCTTACCAATTTGGATTTCTTTTATTTTTTCTTGTGTAATTGCTATGTCTAGGACTTCCAATACAATGTTGAATAAAACTGGTGAGAGTGGGCAGCCTTGTCTTAGAGGAAATTCTTATAGATTTATACTGTTGAGTATGATATTAGCTGTGGGATTTTCATATATGGGATTTTCATATATTTTCATATATGCCCTTTATTATGTTGAGGTATGTTTCCTTTATGCTCACATTCTAGAGATTATAATAAATGGATGTTGAATTTTGGGGACTGTTAAAGGAACTGAGATAAATATCCATAATGTATAGAACCAGGCATCTTGGCCAACGAAAATCCTTAATGATGAGGCTTTCTTATTGCCTAAGCAATGAGATGTAAGTTTCTTATTTAATATACAGTGTTTTTCATAATAATAATGACTCTTGTTCTAAGCCCTTTAGAATACTGACTAATTTAGTTTGCACAGCAACCTTAAGAGGTAGATGCCATTTGCATCCTTATTTTACACATGAAGAAATTAAAGAACAGAAAGCTTAAGTGACTTGACCAAAGTTAGCCAGTTGTAAATAATAGAATGGGGATTTCAACCCAGGCCATTTGGCTCTATAGTTCCTAATTTGCAGAATCCTTATCTGACTCCAACCTTCACATTCTGGTTTTATTAATAGAAAGAAATTCTATAAATTGATCTTTGGGTCTTTATTCATATCTTCTTCAGCTTGACTTTGGATGAAAAACAAGTAAGAGAAGAAGCCTACTATTTAGGTAAAATGGCATAATATTAAAATAAATCAGAAAACAGAATATTTTACTTATTTATTTTTTTCTCTTCAAAGGGGTAGAATGTACAAGAGGGAATAATATGCAAAATTGGTATAAAAACAAAGTAGAAATTGAGAATATGATGATAAATAGGACCCAGAATCATATAGAGAGGGTAGGGAAAAGATGGACGAAGATGGGGAGATACCAGTTAAGAGACAATTTCAATAGACAGCATTTCAAAAAAATTAAAAGTGTTAAGAACTAGAGAATAGTCTGGAAGAATAGAAAAGGAAGTGTCAGATGCAGAGACAGCATTTTGTAGGTAAAATCCATTGTATATAGCATCTAATTGAACTAGCTGGATAAAGGAAAGGGGTGAAAAAAATGAAATACACTGTATATATTACTAAATCCCCACCAAATCATTTGAGAAAGTCAGTTTCTTTACATTGAGAGCCAGTATGGTATACAGTGGTTAAGGGAGTACACTTGACCTCTTAGTGACTGTTTCCTCATCTGAAATGTGGGGAATTATGCTAATGATTCTAGCTCACACAGTAGTTATGAGGATTAAACTAACCACTGGACCATGACTGGCACATAGTAAACACTATATGATTAAGGCTACCTTGGTTCTCTAAGAGATCAAAATACATTTTTAAGAATAACAAAACTAGTAAGTGGCAGGTAAGTAAATTCCTGCATTATAATATTCTGTAAAATTCATTGTACAAGCCCAACAGTTGATGGGAAAATGACCTGTGGGATTTGCTTGGCCTCAAACCTAATATGATGGTATGGTGTTGCATAACTGCTAAAAAGCTAATGCAATCTGAGGATGCATTGATGGATGTGCAATGCTTACATTAAGGAAGATCATGCTGTTATGTTGAGCTATATTAAATTGTCATTTTTGTAGCTCAGAGTGGTTGAGTGTTGGCAATTTTATGTGATTCAATTAAATACTCTTGTATTTTGCTCTCGTAGGAGCAAATCTGGAATGTTTGTTTTCAGTTCTCCATTTGAGATCATTGAAATGCCATATATGAGGAGGGCTACCATCTTGAAGAAAGGGATAGACACTATGTCATATTAACGGAGGAATGTTTAACCTGAAAAATGCAGACACTCTGAGTAGTTATAATAATTGTCTTCAGATTCTTAAAAGTATTTTGATTTAGACATGGGGGTACAGTTACTTGAAGTTGAAACAAGAAAGGAGGAAAGAAAAAATTTGGCTCAAAGGATGAAGAGACAAAGGCATATATTTTGTTCACTGTGGGTGAGACCTTTGTAACATTTAGAGTATTCCATGGTAGAATGGGTTTCCTAGAACAGTATCCTGGAGCTAGAACTATAGTGGATGTCCTGTCCTGTATTCAAACAGGGGTTGGACTAATTCATCAGGAAAAAAACTGGACTTAATTAGTTCTAATTACTTGCAACTCTGATTTTATGATGCTATAGAAGTCATAAAGAGTTTTGCACTCATATTATCAATTCTTCCCATTATCTTTTAAGTACTGAGCATATTTTACAAAATAATAACAAGAACCACTCTAATAATTATCCTCAGTGTATTTGGAATTAGACAAGTAAAACAATATTTTAGATAATTTAGTAAAAATTTAACATATATTCATCCATTTATCAATTTGACCTGTATTTATTGGGTGCCTATCATGTAGCTGCAGTGGTGGAAAAAATTTTAAATAGACAGTATTTTTACCTCAAGGAGCATAAAATATAGTTGAAGAGTTTTACCAGCAACTTCAGTGTGACTATACAATCCATTTACTGATTTAGGTATCAATACTGTGTCAGTAACATAGTGGTCATGTTTGTATTTGAATTTAGATGTGTTCTGGAAAAGTATGTATTCACTAGCCACATGATTTTATGTTCTGGGATGAATTACTTTTATACAGTAAGGAGAAATTAAAAAAAGAAAAAAAAAAAGGGCTTCCCTGGTGGTTCAGTGGTTGAGGGTCCACCTGCCGATGCGGGGGACACCGGTTCGTGCCCCGGTCTGGGAGGATCCCACATGCCGCGGAGCGGCTGGTCCCGTGGGCCATGGCCGCTGGGCTTGCGCGTCCGGAGCCTGTGCTCTGCGGCGGGAGAGGCCACAGCAGAGGGAGGCCCGCGTACTGCAAAAAAATAAATAAATAAAAAAATTTTTAAAAAGCTTAAAATATGTGGAAACAAATGCTCCAAATAAAGTGATAAAAATTATTTAAAACTGTAGTGGTAATCTGCAGTTTAAAAATTATATCTGACACTATTACAATTACCTGCATACAAAACATTCTATCTAATGATTGTGAATTGTCAAAGTAATTTATCTTTTAAAACTAAAACAATATTTCAGTGCATAATAATTTGGAGCTAGAAATGATAAAGTGCCATGAATTATGAAAATATGAAAACCTCTTAGTGATGAATGGAAATAGCAAAGTCATGTCCCTAAGGATGCACACATACTTGGCTTTGAGAGGTTCTGAAAATGTTGCAATTAATTTCTTTGAGTTAAATTTTAGTTATCCATAGGTCATCTATTTTGTGAATTACTTTTAAACATTTAAAATTACAGAGTTGGTTCCTGATTCCATATGTTAGTTATATAATGAAATGAAGCAAGCTGAAGTTGTTTATAACCCACAGTGAGTGTACTTTGGAGGCAAATATACCGCCAAATGCTGATTTCCATAGTTTGACATTGTCTCTGTTCTGCACTGTTCCATTGATATTGAGCTGTTTTAATATTTATTCATGTCCATGCTGAATAATATATGTATAATACGTAAACACACACATATTCAGAAAGGATAAGAAAATTTTTCATAGCTCAGCTTAAATGTTACTTTACTTGTTGACCTTTTCTAACCCTCACAACTAGAATTTCCTCCTTTCATCTTTTTGAAATCCCATAACTTAAATATCTTTCTTATGGTCCTTGTCACCTTCTACTTTATATCATTCAACAAACATTAAAGACTTTTTTGTGAACCTATTTTCTTCTGTGTCTTCACTTCTTAATTCAGTGCTCCTTAAAGGTCAAGCTCCTCCCTACAGCATTTAGGATAGGGCTTTTGTGCTTAGAAGATGCTCAGTTAGTATTTGTTAACAGGAGGAATTTGAGGATACCCTCAAATATGGGCACACACTTAATGATTGTGGTTTCAGAATTTATGAGTTGCAAGCCTCCTTGTAGATAATTCGGTACAAAGGTCACATTTTTCATATGAGAACATTCACGTGGCATGCGAAGTACTTATGAGAGCTCAGTGCTTATTCTGCTGCTTTTTATCGTAACTTTTACTACATATTTAGGAAATTGAATTATAGCATTCATTGAAAAACATGCTTTTTACCTCTTAAAGCTTAGGGTGTACTCATTTCATTCTTTTTTGTTCTGTGGAAATAATAGAGTGAAGCATCTATAAAGTTATTGATATAAGAAAGAGGAAACTCCCCATGGCCTTTAGGCAGTCACTGTTGCTAAACCACTGAGGGTCCAACTTGGTTATTGACACTATCTGCACTATTGGGTTCATGCTGCAGAGCAGCTGCACGTTTTTGTTTGGTTTAGTTTTATTTTCTATTTTATAAAAGAGACTTTAATTACAATATACTGCTGAGAATTCAGTCTGTAGAGATTATATTCCTCTAGTAGACATTTGAAGGATTCTTACTATATGTATCTGCTGTGATTGAGGGGATCATAACAGAAGAGAATTGAGGAGAAGTTGTGTGGCATGTGGTTGAAAGAACTTTGTTAAACCAATATTTTCTACAGAAAGTATAGTCATTCTTAAGGCGTTACTGCTTTAGCAAAAATTTGTTGTGTGTCCCTCAGGAAAATACCATATTACACTCATTTGGATTCCTAACATCAGCCATACCAGTTCTGGAAACAACTGTAGATTGGCTTTGAAATTTTTCTGTTTGGAAAAGGACATAAAATAGTTTTACAGATATTTCTGGTCATAGAGAATTAGACGTTTAGGCTTAATGTAATTGCCTCTGTTTATAAGGCTAAATTGAAGTCTTAGCTCTATCGATATTTTATGTCCAACTGAACAAGAATTATACTTTCTTTTTTTTAAAATTTCACTATCATGTTATCTGTTTTTTTAATAAATTTATTTAGATTTTATTTATTTATTTTTGGCTGTGTTGGTCTTCATTGCTGTCCGCAGGCTTTCTATAGTTGCTGCGAGCGGGGGCTGTGCTTTGTTGCAGTACACGGGCTTCTCATTGCGGTGGCTTCTCTTGTTGTCGAGCACAGGCTCTAGGCACACGGGCTTCAGTAGTTGTGACACGTGGTCTCAGTAGTTGTGGCTCGCGGGCTCTAGAGCACAGGCTCAGTAGTTGTGGTGCACGGGCTTAGTTGCTCCGCGGCATGTGGAATCTTCCTGGACCAGGAAGATTGAACCCGTGTCCCCTGCATTGGCAGGTGGATTCTTAACCACTGTGCCACTAGGGAAGTCCAAGAATTATACTTCAACAGAACTTTTCTGATTGTTAGCTGAAAAACAAATCCAGAATAATTTTCTTCTCGAACTATTTTTTCCTGTTTGGCTTTTATTTATTTTTTATTTTTCCAGCTTTACTGAAAGGTAGTTGATATAGAACATTGTGTAAGTTTAAGGTGTACAACATACTGATTTGATATATGTATATAGATATTCTTTCTTTGTGTGATGAGAACTTTTAAAATGTGCAGTATAGTATTGTTAATTATAGTCACTATGCTGTACGTTACATCCCCAGAACTTACTTATCTTTATATTATAACAGGAGGTTTTTACCCTTTGACCAACTTCACACATTTCTCCCACCCCCCACCCTTGGCAACCATCAATCTGTTCTGTTTCTATGACTGGCTTTCTTAGATTCCACACATAAGTGAGATCATACAGTATTTGTCTTCCTTTGTCATATTTCACTAGCCTAATGCCCTCAAGATTTATCTGTGTTATTGCAAATGGCATAATTTCCTACTTTTTAAAGGCTGTGTTCCTGTTCTAATTTTAGTATACCTTTTTATTGAAATAAAACATACCCAGATGAAGGGTACACATCATACAGCACAGTGAATTTGTTAGATGCAAATACATCCATGTGACCACCCCACATCTACAAATAGAATATTGCTAGCATCCAGGAATTCTGTTTGTGCACTTTCTTCCTCCCAGATTAAACTGCATCCTGACTTCTAGCACTATAAAATAATTTTGCCTATGTTTAAGCCTCATATAAGTAAAATCATATATTATATATGTATTTGTCTAGCTTGTTTCACTCAGAATTATGTGTGTGGAATCTATCCATGCATGTGGCAATAGTTTGTTCATATTTGTTGCTGTATGGTTTTCTATTTTATGAATATACCCCAATTTATTTATCCATTCTACTCTGGGTAGATTTTTGGATTGTTCGCAGTTGCTGAATATTATGATTAACTGCTTAGAACATTCCAGTACATGTCTTTTAGATCTTATATTTGTAAATTATTATTGTCTGCACATGTAGGAGTAAAATTTCTGAGCCACAGGGTATGCATATTTTCATATTCAGTAAATACTGATGAACTGTTTTCTAGAATTTTCCACGTGGCAGTACATCTTTGCCAGTGCTTTGTATTGTTAATTAAAAAAACATATTTCCATTCTGCTTAGTATAAAGATATCTTGTTTGGACTTTAACTTCATGATGATTAATATGGCTGAGCACCCTTTGATAGGCCTAATGGCCATTTGGCTATCCTCCTATGAAGTGCACATTCAGGTGTTTTGCCTATTTTCTTACTGATTTTTAGGAGTTATTTATGCCTTCAGGATAGGAATTTTTGTTGCTTATATGTCTTGCAAATATCTTCTCTCCTGTTGTAGCATGGCTTTTAACTCTTTGAACCATATATTTTGTTGAACAGAAGTTCGTAATTTTAATTTAGGTTGTAATATCAATTTATTCCTTTCTGATCTGTGCTTTTATTCTGTTTAAGGAATGTTTCTGTTTGAAGGCCACGACGATGTTATATTCTAGAAGTTTTATTGTTTTAACTTTCATATTTAGACCTACAATTCCTCTGGGATTAATTTTTGTGTATGATTTGAGGTAAAATTTACTTTGATTCCATATGGTATCGAATTGACCCAGGAGCATTTGTTGAAGAGATTTTCTTTTTTTATTGTAAATCATATGACCTTTGACATAAATGAAATGATTAAATATGTGAAGACTTAATGATTAAATCCTTGTTGAGGATTCTATTGTGTTATACTATGCTATCTTAATAACTAGTTGTATGTACTTTGTAGTTGTTTTCTTTTACTTCAAGGTTTTCTAGGTCAGGGGTCAGCAGTCCTTTTCTGTAAAGGACAAGATACAAATAGGGGCCAGGGGTAAATATTTTAGACTAGGTGGTCCCTATGTTCTCTGTGGCTATTGTAGCATAAAAGCAGCCATAGACAATACATGAATGGTTAATTAGGGCTATGTCCCAATGAATCTTAATTTACAAAACAAGTGGCAGGCCAGATTTGGCTTATGGACTGTTCTAGGATATTTGTAGCTTTTTACATCACCACAAAATTTTAGAATTTGTCAGTTTATACACATACACTTGCATACATGTATGTGTGCGTGCGCGTGCGCGCGCGCACACACACACACACACTGTGAGATTTGAGTTTGGTTTGAATCTGTAGATTAATTTCTGAGAATTGAAGTATGTAAAATCCATGAATATGGATACAATCCATGAATACGGATACTCCTCTATTTATTTAAATTTTCTTTAGTTTCTCTGAATAATATTTTATAGTTTTTGTGTAAGGGTCTTATACATCTTTAATTGTATTTGTCCCTAGTGATTAGATATTTTTTTGATGCCAATATAACTTGTCATGTCTCATTTTTATTTATTATTGTAGTATATAAAATGTCATTTTATTTTTTGGATAATTGAATTGACTTTGCTTAACTTACTAATAATAGTTTGGATTTTTAAAAATTTTCTTCATACACTATGGTAATCTGCACATAATGTTTTATTTTTCCCTTTCTAATCATGATGTTTATTGTACTGACAACTTCCTCTGCACAGTGGTGAATAAAAGTGGTGATAGGAGACATCCTTGTCTTGTTCCTGATATTAAGACTAAAGTTTTCATATATTTGCATCTATGAGGTGTTTATATGATTTTTCTTTATTTTTGTAAATGTGGTAAATTACTTGATTTTCAGTATTAAAACAAATATATTTCTGGAATGATCCAACTGATTCATGATATATTATCTTTTAAATATATTGCTTACAGTGTTTTCCTAATATTTATTAGAATTTTGCATTATGTTATTTATGAGTGATATTGATCTATAAATTTCCTTCCTTAGCATAAATTTGTTGGTTTTTGTTCTTAAGGTTAAATAGGACTCATTAAATATGTTTGAAAATATTTCCTCTTTTACTGTTCTCTGAAAGAATATGTGAAAGATTAACGTTATGTCTGAGTTAAATGTTCGGAAAAATTTCCTGCTAAAGAATTCTGAGCCTGATTATTTCTCTGTGGGAAGTTTGAATTTCAAATTCACTTTTTTTCTTTTATTAATTTATTTATTTTTGGCTGTGTTGGGTCTTCGTTTCTGTGCGAGGGCTTTCTCAAGTTGCGGCAAGCAGGGGCCACTCTTCATCGAGGTGCGCAGGCCTCTCAGTATTGTGACCTCTGTTGTTGCGGAGCACAGGCTCCAGATGCGCAGGCTCAGTAGTTGTGGCTCACAGGCCTAGTTGCTCCATGGCATGTGGGATCTTTCCAGACCAGGGCTCGAACCCATGTCCCCTGCATTGGCAGGCAGATTCTCAACCACTGCACCACCAGGGAAGCCCCACTTTCTTTCTTAACTATCTGTCTACTCACGATTTCGGTTTCCTGTCCTGACAATTTTGCATGTTGTGTTTTTCCAGGAATTTGTTGATTTCGCCCAAATTCTCAAATTTATTGGCATAAAGTTGCTCATAATATACTGTTAAGATATATATTTCTCTAAGATCTATAACGATACCCCGCTTTTTACTTTCAGATGTTGATAATTTGTATTTTTCTCTCTATTTTTTTCCTTTATCCATCTCAGCAGAGGTTTATCTGCACATAGTGTTTTATTTTTTCCTCTCTAATCATGATATTTATTGCACTGACAATTTTATTAGTCCTTTCTAAGAAGCCACTTTTGCCTTTGTTGGCTATCTCTAGTTTTTTAAGAATTTCATTAATTAGTGCAATTATCTTTATTTTTTCCTACTTTTTTGGTTTTAATTTGCTGTTCTGTTTCTAAGTTCTTGAGATAGATAACTTAATATTTATTTTCAATCATTTTTCTTTTCTACATATGCATTTTAGGCTATAAATTTCTCTTTAAAGGAGCTTTAATTATATCCAACAAGTATTGTTATGTTATACTTTTATTTACATTCAGATTCAAAGAGTTAAAAAAAATTTTTTTTAATTGATCTCAAATTTACTGAAAAGTTGTGAATATAGTGTAAAGATTTTTTTTCCTTTGAGCTATTTGAGAATAAGTTGCCAACATGATGCCCCAGGAGCTTGAATACTCTATTGCATAAAGCACATTCTCCTAGAAAGCCATAATATAATAATCAGAATCAGGAAATTAGCACTGACATATTTTTACCATTTAATCTTAAGACCCCTTTCAATTTCACTTAATTGTCCCAATAATATCTTTTAGCAAATGGATCCCATTCAGAAGTACCTATTCTGTGTACCTGTCTTTTCCTTTACTGTTTTTTTGTTGTTGTTGTTGTTGTCTCTTTGATCTTAGTTTCTCAGTCTTTTCTTAACTTGATGTCCTTGACAATTTTTGTGGATGGAATGCCAGCTACTTTGCAGAATTTGTCGTATTTTGACTTTGAGTGATTTTTTTTTTCTTCATGATGCATCTTTGGGTGGAATATCACAGAAGTGGTATGGTGCTCTTCTTATGCCTGGCATAAGATTTTGATCTGTCCCATTTCTGGTTAGGTTAATTTTGATCACTTGATAAAAGTGGTGTCTGCTAGCCTTCTCTATCAAACAGTTACTTTTTCCATTTTGTAGTTAATATTACTTTTGGGACGGGAAGCTGGGAGTTATGATGGGAAGGTATTTGATGAGTATTTGGGAAGATACTTTGAGAGTATATAAATATCTCTTTCCTCATTAAACGTTTTTTAATTAATTTAATTATTTTGTGAGTGTGGACTTATAGTTTCCTCTGTTTTTCAATGGATTTTCATATTATACTATCATTTATTTTGGTGCTCAAATTGTCCCAGATTTGTCCAATGGGACCACCTTGAGGCTGGCTTCTGTGTCTGTTAAAAGTTGCCCCTATCATTCTTTTAGCATGTCCTTATTTCCTAGGACAAGATGTTCAGGGTGTTTATTCTTTTCTGGAAATGTTTCTTGTCTTAAATTCTACTTTGCTTAGAAAGTGAATAGTTAGACTAGTTTACATTTGTTTAATTTTTATATGGTTTCTCTTATCTCATGGATTTGCTTTTGACTTTCCTGTGTATTTATATTTGAAGTGCATCTCTTATAAGCAGCAGATAGTTGGGCTTAAAAATAAACTTACATTCTCTTTGTCATTTATATGGAGTGTTTAGATCATTTACAATTAACTTAATTATCAATATGTTTGGGTAAAACTTACCATTTCTTTTTATTTTATTCACATATTTTAAATTCTTTATCTTTCTTTCCTTCCTGGATTTGGATATTTATCTATCATCTATCTTTCTTTCTTCCTATCTATCTATCTATCTATCATCTATCTATATCACTGTATATTTTCCCCAATATTAGCTTGTTAGTTTTACTTTCTTTTATCATTATTTTAATAGTTACCCTAAAGATTTCAACATACAGTCTGGATATTTTAGAATCTGTTATAAACTAGTTTTATAACTTCTCCGAAAATGCTTGGTCTTTAAAACATTTAACTCAAGAGGGACTTTCAAGATGGTGGAGGAGTAAGACGTGGATATCACCTTCCTCCCCACAAATACATCAAAAATGCATCTACATGTGGAGCAACTCCTACAGAACACCTAATGAACGCTGGTAGAAGACCTCAGACTTCCCAAAAGGCAAGAAAATCCCCATCTACCTGCGTAGGGAAAAAGAAAAAAGAAAAAACAGAGACAAAAGAATAGGGACAAGACCTGCACCTCTGGAGGGAGCTGTGAAGGAGGAAAAGTTTCCACACACTAGGAAGCCCCTTCACTGATGGAGACAGGGGTTGGGTTGTTGCGGGGGGAAGCTTTGGAGCCACAGAGGAGAGCACAGCAACAGGGTGCAGAGGGCAAAGCACAGAGATTCCTGCACAGAGGATCAGTGCTGACCAGCACTCACCAGCCTGAGAGGCTTGTCTGCTCACCTGTTAGGGTGGGTGGGGCCTGGGAGCTGAGGCTTTGGCTTCTGAAGTCAGATCCCAGGAAGAGGACTGGGGTTGACTGCATGAACATAGCCTGAAGGGGGCTAGTGTGCCACAGCTAGCCAGGAGGGAGTCCAGGAAAAAATTCTGGACCTGCCTAAGAGGCAAGAGACCATTGTTTCAGGGTACATGAGGAGAGGAGATTCCTTCCCCATATGCCCACAGAAGGCAGAGCACTCCCTACATGAGCTCCAGAGACAGGCATGAGCCACAGCTAACAGCTCAGACTGCAAAGATGGGCATGAAATGCTAGTGTTGCTGCTGCAGCCACCAAGAATCCTGTGTGCAAGCACAGGTCACTATCCATACTCCCCAGGGAGCCTGTGCAGCATGCCACTGCCAGGGTCCTGTGGCACAGGGACAACTTACCCAGGAGAACACATGGCGTGCCTCAGGCTGTTGCAACATCATGCCAGCCTCTGCCTCTGCAGGCTCACCAGGCATTCCAATTATAACTACTGTACCTCTCCCACCCCCAGCCTGAATGAGAAAGAGCCACCTAATCAGCCGCTCCTTTAACCCCATCCTGTCTAGGTGGGAACAGATGCCTGAGGGTGACCTACATGCAGAGGTGGGGCCAAAACCAAAGTTGAACCCCAGGAGCTGTGAGAAAAAAGACAAAAGGAAATTTCTCCATGCAGCCTCAGGAGCAGCAGATTAAATTCCCACAATCAACTTGATAAACCATGCATCTGTGGAATACCGGAATAGACAACGAATTATCCCAAAATTGAGGCGGTGGACTTTGGGAGCAACTGAAGACTTGGGGTTTGCTTTCTGCATCTGATTTGTTTCTGGTTTTTATGTTTACCTTAGTATAGTTTTTAGCACTTGTTATCATTGGTGGGTTTGTTTATTGGTTTGGTTGCTGTCTTCTTTTTTTAATTATTATTTTTTTTCATTTTAATAACATTTTTATGATTAAAAAATTTTTTTCTCCTTTCTTTTTTTTCTCACTTTCTTCACAGCCATGTGGCTGACACGGTCTTGGTGCTCTGGCCTGTTCTCAGGTCTGACCCTCTGAGGTGGGAGAGCTCAGTTCAGGACACTGGACCACCTGAGACCTCCCGGCCCCAAGTAATATCAATTGGCGAGATCTCTCTCAGTGATCTCCGTCTCAATGCTAAGACCCAGCGCCACCCAAAGGCCAGCAAACTATAGTGCTGGACGACCCATGCCAAGCAACTAGCAAGACAGGAACACAAACCCACCCATTAGCAGACAGGCTGCCTAAAATCATACTAACTTCACAGACACCCCAAAACACACCACCAGATGTGGCCGTACCCACCAGAAAGACAAAATCCAGCCCCACCCAGCAGAACATAGGCACCAGTCCCCTCCACCAGGAAGCCTACACAACCCACTGAACCAACCTTAGCCACTGGCGAAAGACACCAAAAACAATGGGAACTACGAACCTGCAGCCTATGTAAAGGAGACCCCAAACACAGTAAGTTAAACAAAATGAGAAGACAGAAAAATATGCAGCAGATGAAAGAGCAAGGTAAAAACCCACCAGACCAAACAAATGAAGAGGAAATAGGCAGGCTGCCTGAAAAAGAATTCAGAGTAATGATAGTAAAGATGATCCCAAATCTTGAAACTAGAATGGAGAAAATACAAGAAAGGTTTAAAAAGGATATAGAACTAAAGAGCAAACAAACAATGCTGAACAACACAATAAATGAAATGAAAAATTCTCTAGAAGGAATCAATAGCAGAATAACTGAGGCAGAAGAAATAGTGGAAATAACTACTGCAGAACAGAATAAAGAAAAAAGAATGAAAAGAATTAAGGATGGTCTCAGAGACCTCTGGGACAGCATTACACACACCAACATTCGAATTATAGGCATCCCAGAAGAAGAAGAGAAAGAGAAAGGGTCTGAGAAAATATTTGAAGAGATTTTAGTAGAAAACTTCCATAATATGGGAAAATAAATTGTCAATCAAGTCCAGGAAGTGCAGAGAGTCCCATACAGAATAAATCTAAGGAGAAACACGCCAAGATACATATTAATCAAACTATCAAAAGTTAAAGAAAAAATTTAAAAGCAGCAAGGGAAAACAACAAATAATATACAAGGGAATCCCCATAAGGTTGGCAGCTGATCTTTCAGCAGAAATTCTTCAAGCCAGAAGAGAGTGGCAGGACTTATTTAAAGTGATGAAAGGGTAAAACATACAACCAAGATTACCCAGCAAGGATCTCATTCACATCTGACGGAGAAATTAAAACTTTTACAGAAAAGCAAAAGTTAAGCGAATTCAGCACCACCAAACCAGCTTTACAACAAATGCTAAAGGAACTTCTCTAGGCAAGAAACACAAGAGAAGGAAAAGACCTACAAAAACAAACCCAAAACAATTAAGAAAATGGTAATAGTAACATATGTCTCAATAATTACCTTAAATGTAAATGGATTAAATGCTCCATCCAAAAGACATAGACTGGCTGAGTGGATACAAAAACAAGACCCATATATATGCTGTCTATAAGAGACCCACTTCAGATCTAGGGACACATACAGACTAAAAGTGAGGGGATGAAAACAGATATTCCATGCAAATGGAAATCAAAAGAAAGCTGGAGTAGCAATTCTCATATCAGAAAAAATAGACTTTAAAATAAAGACTATTACAAGAGACAAAGATAGACACTGCATAATGATCAAGGGATCAATCCAAGAAGAAGATATAACAATTGTTAATTTTTATGCATCCAACATAGGAGCACCTTAATACATAAAGCAAATGCTAACAGCCATAAAAGGGGAAATCGACAGTGACACAAAAATAGTAGAGGATGTTCACAACCCACTTTCACCAATGGACAGATCATCCAAAATGAAAATAAATAAGGAAACACAAGCTTTAAATGATACATTAAACAAGATGATCTTAATTGATATTTATAGGACATTCCATCCCAAAACAACAAAATACACTTTCTTTTCAAGTAATCATGGAACATTCTCCAGGATAGATCATATCTTGGGTCACAAATCAAGCCTTGGTAAATCTGAGAAAATTGAAACTGTATTAAGTATCCTTTCTGACCACAGTGCTCTGAGATAGATATCAAATACAGGAAAAAACCTGTAAAAAATACAAACTCATGGAGGCTAAAACATATGCTACCTAATAACTAAGAGATCACTGAAGAAATCAAAGAGGAAATAAAAAAAAATACCTAGAAACAAATGACAATGAAAACACGACTACCCAAAAGCTATGGGATGCAGCAAAAACAGATCTAAGAGGGAAGTTCATAGCAGTACAATCCTATGTCAAGAAACAGAAACATCTCAAATAAACAACCTAACCCTACACCTAAAGCAATTAGAGAAAGAACAAAAAACACCAAAGTTAGCAGAAGGAAAGAAATCATAAAGATCAGATCAGAAATAAATGAAAAAGAAGTAAAGGACAAATAGCAAAGATCATTAAAAATAAAAGCTGGTTCTTTGAGAAGATAAAAAAATTGATAAACCATTAGCCAGACTCATCAAGAGAAAAAGGGAGATGACTCAAATCAACAGAATTAGAAATGAAAAAGGAGAAGTAACAACTGACACTGTAGAAATACAAAGGATCTTGAGAGATTACTACAAGCAACTATATGCCAATGAAATGGACAACCTGGAAGAAATGGAAAAATTCTTAGAAAAGCACAACCTTCCGTGACTGAACCAGGAAGGAATAGAAAATATAAACAGACCAATCACAAGCACTGAAATTGAGACTGTGATGAAAAATCTTCCAACAAACGAAAATACACGAACAGATGGCTTCCTAGGCGACTTCTATCCAACATTTAGAGAAGTGCTAAGACCTTTCCTTCTCAAACTCTCAAAATACAGCAGAGGGAAGAACACTCCCAAACTCATTCTATGCTGCCACCATCAACCTGATACCAAACCAGATAAAGATGGCACAAAGAAAGAAAATTACAGGCCAATATAATTGATGAACATAGATGCAAAAATCCTCAACAAAATATTAGCAAACAGAATCCAACATCACATTAAAAGGATCATACACCATGATCAAGTGAGGTTTATCCCAGGAATGCAAGGATTGTTCAATAAGCATAAATCAATCAATGTGATACACCATATTAACAAATAGAAGGATAAAAAGCATATGATAATCACAATGATGCAGAAAAAGCTTTTGACAAAATTCAGCACCCATTTATGATAAAATCTCTCCAGAAAGTAGACATAGAGGGAACCTGTGTCAAAATAATAAAGGCCATTTGTGACTAACCCACAGCCAACATCATTACCAATGATGAAAAACTGAAACCATTCCTCCTCTAAAATCCAGAACAAGACGAGGTTTCCCACTCTCTCTGCTGTTATTCAACATAGTTTGAAGTTTTAGCCACTGCTAGGAATCAGAAAAGAATAAGAAATAAAAGGAATCCAAATTGGAAAAGAAGAAGTAAAACTGTCACTGTTGGCAGATGACATGATACTATACAGAGAGCATTCTAAAGATGCTCCCAGAAAACTACTAGATCCAATCAGTGGATTTGATAAGGTAGCAAGATACAAAGTTAATATACAGAAATCTCTTGCAGTCCTATACACTAATGATGAAAAATCTGAAAGAGAAATTAAGGAAATAATCCCATTTACCATCACAACAAAAGAGGATAAAATACTTAGGAATAAACCTAGCTAAGGTGACCAAAGACCTGTATGCAGAAAACTATAAGACACTGATGAAAGATATTAAAGATGATACAAACAGATGGAGAGATATATCATGTTCTTGGACTGGAAGAATCAACATTGTGAAAATGACTATACTACCCAAAGCAATCTACAGATTCAGGGCAATCCCTATCATACTACCAATGGCATTTTTAAAAGACCTAGAACAAAAAAAATTCACTATTTGTATGGAAACATGAAAGACCCAGAAAAGCCAAAGCAGTCTTGAGAAGGAAAATAAGAGATGGAGGAATCAGGCTCTCTGACCTCAAACTATACCTCAAAGCTACAATAACCAAGACAGTATGGTATGGGGACAAAAATAGAAATATGGATGAATGGAACAGGATAGATATCCCAGTGATAAACCCATGCCATGCACATATGGTTACCTTATCTTTGATAAACGAGGCAAGAATATACAGTGGGGAAGAGAAAGCCTCTTCAATAAGTGGTGCTGGGAAAACTGGACAGCTACATGTAAAAGAATGAAATTAGAACACTCCCTAACACCATATACAACAGTAAACTCAAAATGGGTTAAAGATCTAAATGTAAGACCAGACACCATAAAACACTTAGAGGAAAACATAGACAGAACACTCTATGACATAAATCACAGCAAGACCCTTTTTGACCCACCTCCTAGAGAAATGGAAATAAAAAGAAAAATAAACAAATGGGACCTAATGAAACTTAAAACTTTTGCATAACAAAGGAAACCATAAAGGAGATGAGAAGACAATCCTCCAAATGGGAGAAAATATTTGCAAATGAAACAATGGGCAAAGGATTAATCTCCAAAATACACAATAGCTCATGCAGCTCAATATCAAAAAAACAAACAACTCAATCCAAAAATGGGCAGAAGACCTAAACAGACATTTTGCCAAAGAAGATATACAGATTGCCAAGAAACACATGAAAGGATGCTCAACATCACTAATCATTAGAGAAATGCAAATCAAAACTACAATGAGATATCACCTCAGACTGGTCAGAATGGCCATCATCAAAAAATCTAGAAACAATAAATGCTGGAGAGGGTGTGGAAAAAAGGGGACCCTCTTGTACTGTTGGTGGGAATGTAAATCGATACAGCCACTATGGAGAACAGTATGGAGGTTCCTTAAAAAACTAAAAATAGAGCTACTGTATGACCCAGCGATCCCACTATTGGGCATATACCCTGAGAAAACTGTAATTCTAAGAGTCATGTATCAAAATGTTCACTGTAGCACCATGTACAATAGCCAGGACATGGAAGTAACCTAAGTGTCCACTGACAGATGAATGGATAAAGAAGATGTGGCACATATTTACAATGGAATATTACTCAGCCATAAAAAGAAATGAAATTGAGTTATTTGTAGAGAGGTGGATGGACCTAGAGCCTGTCATACAGAGTGAAGTAAATCAGAAAAACAAATACCGTATGCTAACACATATATATGGAATCTAAAAAAAAGAAGAAATTGGTTCTGATGAACCTTGGGGCAGGACAGGAATAAAGATACAGACATAGTGAATGGACTTGAGGGTACGGGGAGGGGGAAGGGTAAGCTCGGATGAAGTACGAGAGCAGCATTGACATATATAGACTACCAAATGTAAAATAGAAAGCTAGTGGGAAGCAGCTTCATTGCACGGGAGATCAGCTCGGTGCTTTGTGACCAACTAGACTTGTGTGATAGGGAGGGTGGGAAGGAGATGCAAGCGCTAAGGGATATGGGATTAATATGTATACATATAGCTGATCCACTTTATTATATAGCAGAAACTAACACAACACTGTAAAAGCAATTATACTCCAATAACGACGTTAAAAAAAATTTGTAACTCATTATCTCCACTCCCGTCTTTGGTGTCATTATTATGAGTGTTAATTTTGCATATAATTTAAACACACAAGACATTTTATTATGTTTTATATCGTCAATAGTCTTTTATTTTCCATATATTTTCATATATTTCCTATCACTTCCTCTTCATTTCTTGTTGCATTTGTATGTTTCCTTCAAGGATCATTTTTATTCCCAATGAATAAATCCCTTTAAAATTTCTGTTTGTGCAATTTTGCATTTATACAGCCAGAGTGAATTGTCTTAATTGTTTTTAATGGGGAAGTCTTTATTTTGAATTTTTTCTCTTTTTTATTGTAAATAGAGAAAACAATACAAAAAGTGGAAAACTTAGTGAATTATTATAAGGCAAACATCTTTGTAACCATTAGCAAGGTCAAGAAATAGAACTTTGCCAGCCACCCAAAGTTTCCTGCCATATGCCCCTCTTAATCAGAGCTCTCTGTTTTCATGGAGTAATGATGTGTGTGTGTGTGTGCGTGTGTGCGTGTGTGCGTGTTTGTGTGTGCCTGTGCATTTATGGTTTTTTCATCCAATTGTGAACCTCTCGACATTATAGTTTAGTCTTAAACACTTAAAAAAAAAAAGAACTGGCATACATTTTCTTTCTGTTTTCACCTACAACTTTCCCTGCATCCCTTTGGTTTTCTTTCAACTTGTCTCCTAGAGAAGCTGGACCATTTGATCTATAGTTCCGTAGTCAGGATCTTACTGACCATATGCTTATGGTTCAGTTCATCATGTTTTTCTGTTCTTTGTATATCTTCAGTTTGATAGCCTGACTCAAAAGGGTGATCAGACACAGGTTTAGTTATTTTAATAAAGCTATCGTTGGTCGTGTGAACTTCATTAGGAGGCACTCTTTTTTGGTGTTAGTATCCATTGGTGTTTAGTGCCTAGATCACTGGGAATTTTCACTTGTTAGTTGGAATAATATTACCCTGTATCAACATTATCAAATCATATTGCCACTGCATACTCTCATTTAGCTCTAATTTAGTCTTAGTTCTATAAGTAATTCTCACCACTACTCCATATGTTCGACTTATGATTTTGTGACTTTACGATAGTGTGAATCGGCATTCAGTAGAAACTGTACTTTGAACTTTGAATTTTGATCTCTTCCAGAGCTAGAAATACTCTCTAGTGATGCTGGGCAGCAGCAGCAAGCCACAGCTCCCAGTCAGCCACACAATCATGAGGGTAAACAACTGAAACACTTAAAACCATTCTGTTCCTACAGGACCATTCTGGTTTTCACTTTCAGTACAGTATTTAATAAATTACATGAGATATTCCACACTTTAGTATAAAATGTTTATAATATATTTATTATAAAATAGGTTTTGTGCTAGATTATTTTGCCCAACTAGAGACTAGTGTTAAATGTTCTTAAAAGTGTTCTTAAAAGTAAGCACTTTTAAGGTAGGCTAAGGCTGAACTGAGATGTTCAGTAGGTTAGGTATATTAAATGCATTTTTGACTTAGGATATTTTCAACTTATGATGGGTTCATCAGGATGTAACCCCATCGTAAGTCCAGGAAAATCTATACCTCTCTAGGCATTGTGGTTACTGAAAGCACGATATCTAGTGTAGATTCTTAAGAAAAGTTCATGGGAACAATATTCCCCTGGTTCTTCTATGTTGATAACAATCTGCGCCCTTTAAATATGAGGAATAGAAAATCTTTTGATCACACTTTCCTTAGGTATATTAAGTATGTTATTCCATTTTCTTTTGTCATAAAGCATTTCCATCAAAAAGTCTGGTGATAATCTAATTTTATTTTTCTCTAAGTCATGTGCAAATGAATTTTGTTTTTAATATTTGTTTGTTCTTTGCTTTGATTTTCTTCATGTAATTTGCTACCTTCTCTCAACTCTTCATTTTTTTGATTCTTAAAAGCAAACATTTCCTTCCAACTTGTATTAAGGTATCATGTATTGCACTTATTTATTCTTGTGTCCTTACTAGTTTCTGTCATTTCTAAAATGTTTTATTTTATGTATATTTCTTCCTTGATTTCTATCACCTCATTTCTCAGTGTTTCTAATTCTGATTTATGCTGTTCATGTTTTCTATAATTTTCTTTATGTGTTTATCTCCATTTGAAATACTACATTACAGTTTTGATCTGGTTTTTAGTATGTCTTTTGTCATGCTTTCATTTCCAGTAGGGGTATTATTCTGCCCTCTAATCTCCTTTTTTAATGGTAACTTTGTATGTAATTGGACCTTGATACCTTTAGTTTTCCTGAAATTTGAAAGGAATTTGGTTTCAGATAGCTTTTCTAGCTTCACAAAACTCCTACCTCTGTTTAGTTATACAGCCCTCAAAAGTGTGGCAAATTGTTGCTGAGACTTCTGGCTTTGCTTCTCTTTCCATTTTTATCTGGACTTTCTCTTTTCTTTGTCACTGTTTGTTCCAAGCAAAAGTTGGGCTCACATTAATTTCCCTTTTCTCCAGCATTAGGCTTTTCAGCACTTGGCTGTCTTTGCATCTCTACAATAATATCAAATAATACGTTTTTGTATTTTATGTACCCTTTCTTGTTCTCAGAAGTATTTGTCTGTTATAAGTGACTCCATTTGAGCTGGAAGCAGAAGTTCTCATGCCTGATAATAATTGCTGGATATTGTATAGGAACAATTAGTGATAACTTGAGGCTTTGAGTGAATTTATATTTTTTCAGAGTGGGTTTACTGTTGCTTCTGGGGAGACAGCTAGGCTAGGAAAATACACTGTAATTCAGTTAAAATTTTGACTAAGTTGAGCTTTATTCCTCCTGAGGATTAATTTTGTAATTCATCTTTACTCTGTGGTGTAGCCTTTTGAGATCCTAACCCCCCGAACATTTGTTACTTTATTTTTAATCCCTATTTTATTTTATTTATTTTTTGCGGTACGCGGGCCTCTCACTGTTGTGGCCTCTCCCGTTGCGGAGCACAGGCTCCGGACGCGCAGGCTCAGCGGCCATGGCTCACGGGCCCAGCCGCTCCGTGGCATGTGGGATCTTCCCGGACCGGGGCACGAACCCGTGTCCCCTGCATCAGCAGGCAGCTCTCAACCACTGCGCCACCAGGGAAGCCCCTATTTTTAATCCCTATTTTAAAAAGTTAAAAACATATCAAAATGTGTAAAGAAATATAGAATGAACCTGCATGTATTTTTTTAAACTCCATTGTCTCTCCTAGGTGGATGGGACTGTGGAAATTTCTACTCAGCTTGCTTCTCTTTTTCAAATACAGGATCCTGCCAGGCTCCTCTTTTTGCTTCTCTTTTTTCCAGGTTTTTGTTTCCACAATTTATAAATTTTTGTTAGCTCTCTTGTGCATGGAAAAAAATTGTTTTATGATTTCGTTTGACTTTTCTAGTTGTTCTCAGGGGAAAAGTTGGTCTGAAACAACCTAATTTGCCATAGGCAGAACTAAAAGTTTATTCTGACTGCTTTTGAATGAAAATAATTTGTAGACTTAGCTTTGCAGTGTTTCTACTTTCCTATAAAGTTCTGAACAAAAAACTAAAATGAATAAAACTCACAAAAATAAGAATTGAGAATTTAAGAATCTCTATGTTGAAACTATCCTAAAGATCTGTCTTATATACAGTAATTTCAGGAAGGGGAGGAAGAGTTGCATCATAAAGAAAGGCAGTAAGAGAATTTAATAATTCAAAAAAAAAATCTAGGAATTATTGATTTGGAGGAATTTTAATATAATTGATTAAAAATTAGTTTTGAGGGCTTCCCTGGTGGCGCAGTGGTTGAGAATCTGCCTGCCAATGCAGGGGACATGGGTTTGAGCCCTGGTCTGGGAAGATCCCACATACCACGGAGCAATTAGGCCCGTGAGCCACAATTACTGAGCCTGCGCGTCTGGAGCCTGTGCTCCGCAACAAGAGAGGCCGCGATAGAGGCCCGTGCAGTGAGAGGCCCGCGCACCGCGATGAAGAGTGGCCCCCACTTGCCGCAACTAGAGAAAGCCCTTGCACAGATACGAAGACCCAACACAGCCATAAATAAATAAAATTAAAAAAAAATTGGTTTTGAGTATATGAAATTATTGCCTACTTTTTAGTGAATGCCAGTCAACATTTATTGCACGTGTCTATAGAACTGCTTTTAAATATTCAAAAATTTCAGAGTTGGTGTGAATACATTTTTCAAGTTTATTTCAATTAAATTTAGGTAATCATCTAAATAAAATAATCTAATTTAAAATAATTGAGCAGATTAAAATAATAATCTGCCCAATTTGTTTAAAAATATTTTTCTCACATAAATGAAAATCCCACTGGTATGTGACAAAATTAACCCATATTCCCCAGTAAGGACCTCCTGGATAAATTGAGTCCATTTTTTTTCTCTTCACATGGTAAAACATGTCACTAATCACAGAATTAATAGCCATGAATGACATAGTAAAAGCAGTTCCTTACATTATTGTTCTTTTTTAAAACATTATTTAATATTAAATGTTTTAAGTTTGAAAATGCTATAATCTATTTTTTTAATTGATGGAGTTTAGTCTTGTCTATATTTTATGTGTGATAATTACAGACATATAATCAAGGTGTTCTTCTTTTGATGGTAATTGATTTAGGTTCATTCCTAAAAATAAAACATCCCAAAAAGTGAATGAAATTTCCTTATATAAAATATTCTGTCTTAACCAAGAATATTAGAAGGAAGTCAATTTACTTCTCTTTCTCTCTCTGCCTGTGTACATCTATAACTACATCTCATTCATCTATAATAATGTAAGATCTAGACAAAACCTTCAGATTTTCTACTTGTCTTCTTTTAATTAAGTGAATTTCAGATCACTGATTTGTAAAAAAAAAAAAAAAGTCTTGGATAATGAGTTACATGACAGAACTCTTATCTTTTTCCCTCAGAGGAAAAGGTCCATGGATTCTCTGGTAATCTCAGTGTTTAACTCCCAGGAGGAAGTGTTTAAGAATGTAAATCTTCAATTTTGGTTGTATGTGTACGTGTATGTGAGTGTGTGTGTGTATGTGTGTGTGTGTGCGCCTGCATATGCACTTGTGCATGCTTACACTTGGCATCCTTTATGCAGATTAGATAGGTATAGCCCTAAATTGAGTGTTTTTATTTTACTTTGTCTTAATATTCTATCTGCACTATTCAGTTTATCTAGTCTTCTTGTCTAATCTCTGGAGACTGCCCTCTATATATCACTGCTACTAAGATTTAATTCTAATTTAATAACTGAAATAAAGATGTGCACTAGTCCACTGACCTTTTTTCTTCATCACTTTCATTTTAGTTGACAAATGAATGTGAGATTGGGTGATTATTCTGAGCCTTCACCATATATTAAACCTTCTTGAACATTTTTCTTATAACAGAGTTCATTTGCTTGGTGCAATAAATAGTTGAATGTTCTTTCCAGTACTGTTGTTCTGAAGGAGTTTAACAGTTAGTTGATTTAAAAATCAGAAGTATTTCCATTCTGTTATTTTCTGTAAGATTTGTTCCTAAATTGGAAAAGCAGGTATTTATCCGATTAGCTCAAGCATAAAACAAAGGAAAATTTTCAATGACTTGATTGTGAATTGTTTTTTATTTTTTGCTTAAAGTTTTACAAGAAACAGTGTTTTATTTTCTAACAAAATTAACAGTTTACATACTTTTTCAAATGACTGAGAACTTTCACACTTGGTTAGTAAAAAATTTTTTTTCTAACAGTTCAATTTATGAAATGGGGAAACTTAATACTGTATAATTATGTTAAACTGCTCTGCTGTCCACATATTTAGATATGTTCATTGTGCCAGAGGTTATTGTAATCAGGTTTGTAGGTACTTCTGACAACCCAGTATTGTTGATATTCAGAAAAAGATGTTTTAGGATACAAATTACAATTCTTTCAAAAGTAGCTCTTTCTGGTGTATACGATTAACAAATATTTTAAATAATTGTCTTGCCTCAAAATTTTAACCCTCTCTGATCTGAACAGAATTATATGCAGCTGTACATTTTCCAAAGAATTAGAAAATCTTTATTTAGTGGTAGCATTAGCTAAGACTTAAATTTTATTTCAAGTCAAGAAGATTAATCACTTGGTCGATAGCTAATATATTCCATCCTCTGGGAAAGAACCAACATATTTCCCATGAGCTGAACTAATCAAAATTTATCTGTAGATTTCTTATTATTGCCAGTTTTCACAACAGAATGAGTTAAAAAACTGGAATACTGCTTAAAAGTTTTATGCTTCTTATTTTAAAAGTAAAATATACTGCAAGTATATATATAAAGTAAAATATACTGCAAGAAATTCGGAAAACCCACAAATACTTCCCTCTGAGTGAGGGTTTGGGTTAAAATCCACAAGAGGGATTGGGGTGCTGGGGAATATGGGTACTGCCTGAGTTTTTCTTTGAGAGTGTTGTACATTTGCTAGTTTGATATTCTCTGCTCTGGTCTGGAAACCATTTTGCCTCCAGGCAGTAGAAAGACTGAGAGGGCCCAGGCTCTCTCTGGTTCAGATTTGTACTCCTTGACCTCTAAATTGCTTTTTTGGGGTGCATGTGTACTATCAGCCTGTGATTTTTGGTACATGCTCTTACTCCCATTCCCTTAAAATTAGAAACCATGGATAGGCTTATTGTTGAATCTTCCCGAGGCCTAATATATTCTATGCTGAAATAGGGGAGAGTTCTAGAAAGAATGAATGTATATTTTATAGCCAAAGTGCCTTAGGTTGGGACCCTCTACATCAATTTTCTCATCTTAAAGTAGGACTACTAACACCTACCTTGTGGGGTTATGGTAAAGATTTAAAGTAATGTGTGAAAGTGCTTAGAACAAAGTAAAGTACTCAATGGTGGTTGTAATTATTGTTATTGTTCAAATAAATGGTCAATATTTTTGAAATGTTGAATTAGTTACCTGGGTTATGATTTGCCTTTATGATTTTAGTCCAAGATATGAAACATTGCCTAATGCATAAGCCTCTGCAAACTAGTTCTTTTTCAGATACTTAGTAATAGCCATAATTGGGGACAAAGTGAGAGTGGCACGGACATATATACACTACCAAATGTAAAATAGGTAGCTAGTGGGAAGCAGCCGCATAGCACAGGGAGATCAGCTCGGTGCTTAGTGACCACCTAGAGTGGTGGGATAGGGAGGGTGGGAGGGAGACCTAAGAAGGAGGGGATATGGGGATATATGTATATGTATAGCTGATTCACTTCGTTATACAGCAGAAACTAACACACCATTGTAAAGCAATTATACTCCAATAAAGATGTTAAAAAAATTTATGTATGTATGTATTTTTCGCTGCGTTGGGTCCTTCGTTACTGCGCATGAGCTTTCTTTAGTTGTGGCGAGTGGGGGCTACTCTTCGTTGTGATGCGTGGGCTTCTCATTGTGGTGGCTTCTCTTGTTGCGGAGCGCGGGCTCTAGGCACGTGACCTTCAGTAGTTGTGGCACACAGGCTCAGTAGTTGTGGCTCGTGGACTCTAGAGTGCAGGCTCAGTCATTGTGGCTCACGGGCTTAGTTGCTCCGCAACATGTGGGATCTTCCTGAACCATGGCTCGAAACCGTGTCCCCTGCATTGGCAGGCGGATTCTTAACTACTGCAGTACCAGGGAAGTCCCTGTCATCAAGATTTTGTTTCATAGCTTTATTATCACAATATATGTGATAAGGTCGTGACCTTTACTTTATGGTGGATTAGTAGTTTTCTTATTCCTAATAAAAAGATAGTTTTGCCTTGAACTTTAATAAGAGTGCTCTGATAAGACAGCATGCATAATGCTGTTCAGAACTAAAGGTTAAAATTCCCTTTTTAGAATACCATGTTAGTAGGAGAGGAAGAATGTAAGCCGAATACAAAAAAAGAGATATAAAGTTTATATTTTTGCTCTACCTTTGGAAGCAGTGCCTGATAGCCTTCCTTCACATTGAGAGGAAGTAGTTCTGTTTATTGGTTTCCAATTCCCCTAAGATGGAGAAACTTATTTTTTCTAAGCAGAAGTGTGATACAGTAGCTTAAAAGCATGCAAGAATCGTAGGTCTCATTTTGCCTATCTAGATACTATAAAAATTAAAGCAGAACAAAACAAACAAAAAAATGATTGAATTGTGTAATAGATTATAAGACAGTTTTTCCCTGAATATGGCTAATAAACTATTCTGTGTAGAGGACTGCTTGATTATGAACTGAATATGAACACATATTCTCATAACCAAGCCCTCCAGTTGTAAGAATATGTATTGGTTGGCCTAGTTATACACTAAGTTAGGAAGAATATTTGTGATAAATTTAAATTTAAGGTGGAAATAACTTCTCTTGATTGGAAAGGGATTTGGCTTTCAAGTGGGGAGAAAAGTGGAGGAAGTGTTATTGTTGTTATAAGAATTTTCAGAAGCTGCTTTTCCAGTAAATGTGAATGAAGTCAGGGCTCATTTTCTGAATTCCCTGAGCAAATAAGAGGGATGATATGATCTCTAAAAGCTTTTCTGAGGGCTTTACTTTATCAAGTCATTTGGATATTCATTGCTTATGTTTT